>NC_070631.1:13986797-14340547 GCF_947347685.1 Pleuronectes platessa | reverse complement strand
TAATGTTCTCTGCTGTGATCTCATATGTGATCAGTAGGGGGTGCTCTCACATTTGACAAGCAACCGCAACATCTGAGATCCCAGAAGTGAAGTTATGAAGCACACCTATTCCTTTGCTGACATCAGGTTTACAGTATAAAGTTGCAAAGAGGACCTGGTAATTAAGTTTTCACTCTGCAACTTTTTTCATTCTAGTGCACACACACTGCAGGCAAAACGTCCTGAAGGGTACAAATGAGCTAATTAATAGTTGAGGCAAATTAATTACTTTTTAGGATGAATATGTCTGAGCCGACAGTTAAAAAGCAAGATGTGACAGATACAAAAGTATCTGAATGTACGTCAGTTCCACAGTTTGACGTAGAATGCAGTCAGGCAGCGTCCACACACATGTGCAGGCGCACACGCTCACTGCTCCAATGAGAGCAGATAGTGTTCGGCTGACGTCAAAGCCCCAGGGGTAACTTGATTTATAAAAACGTGTTTGCATTATTTCATACAGAGCTGAATTGTTTCACTCAAGGCTTCACGGTTGTCATGAGTGACGAGGCAGAAACTGAGAATGGATATTATTTTTTAAAGGGAATTAATGGCTAAATTATTAACATCACAATTTTCTGACATTATAGATAATAATTATTTAGATTTCTGCATCATCCCTGTGATGCCCGGGAGGGAATACGTTGATATACTAGAAGGGCACTCGGAGAGAGCAGACCAACGCCAAGGCCAATGTCATGAACTACTACATAAACCAGACTTCAAGGAGAAATATAATTGCAATAATCTGACTCTGCTCAAAATCAAATGGGTTCTTCCGTGGCCCACCATCGTCCCTCAAACAAGTTTGGTGCGAACCGGTTCAATACCTCATGTACAATCCCACTGACAGATAAACAGACACCGGCATGTGGGTAGCCAGAATTCGCCAAGAGATAAATCAGCTTTGCTCTAGTTGTTTATCCTCCCACGGTACCTCAGAGAGCAACATCCACCTGAGAGGTCGCATCGGACTGATTACTAACCACCCATCATGCACCTCAGCAGACGGGGGAGGGTGTGCGCCCTTTTCTGAGCGACACTGTATCCTCACATATTTCAGTTGTACAGCGCTGATGCAGATTTGTGCTGCGAAACCTCTGGAGAAGAGCTGTGAGTCAAAGTGGATTTCTGAGTGTGTTGAGTCTCTCGCAGTCGTCTTAAATACACACACACAGAGAGAAAGTGTCTAAATGTTGATCTGTATGCTCCATTTACTCTTTCACAGTTGTTAGAGCATGTGGATCATAACATCTTCCTAGCTGGTTTGAACTCTGCAGCCCTGAGGAACCCGCGCTTCACCTTTCCTGACCCAGTCGCAACTTTATTCTTGTATTTTACCAATTCAGCAGTTCAATCATGTTAAATCATTTGAGCTTGTATTGAAACCACACCTGTGGACTGTAACAACACATAATGAGTTTTATTTTTTGAAAAACATTGACAGTAAAAATCTTCACTGCAGATAAACCAGGTAGGATGAACACAAAGTTTATCCGGTTCTATCTGCAGCAAAGACTGTTTATAAAAAGCTCTGTGCATAAAGTCCAGCACACAAACAATGAAAAGTGAAAGTATATTGTAGAGCTGTTTGAAAACGACTTCCCAATAACAAGGAATAATTCTGAAGTAGCCCCGGAGCATTAACACAGGCAAGTGAACAGCCCATTATAAACAGTGAGGTTTAGAATAGGCACTTCACTAGTTATGAGTTAAACAGCCAAGTTTGAGTTTTATTTATACACTGCATGACTCAAATCTACTCTTTTAGTGCTAAATCAAACAATGAAGAGCTTAAGTACAGTTTGGGACAGCGTGCTGGGACTCCCGGGACACCCTTCTCTCTGTTGGCCGCCAGAGAAAACTCCAACCAGCGACGCTAACTGGTTTGTGCTTTTAGATCTCCCAGTCATGCATTTCGAGTTCAAATAGACAGAATTAGCAGTCTCTGTTGGCTCCAGGTTGGCACTGTCTTCCTCTGCAAACACTGAGTCACTGACGATTGCCGACGTTCTGGACCGCCTGTCTGTCTGGGGACGCATAATAACACCGAACCTCAGAGCAGGAGCCAAGGCAGGAATATATATAAAAGAAGATGAGGCTAATACAGCCTCTTGCAGGCATTTGAATCAGAGTTTGTGCTGCTGATTCATTTCATATCCCTTCTATAACCATATTTGTTTCTCTTTCAGCATGTTCAGGCTTGATTCAATGTTAAAAAAATCTAGTTTTTACTAACTGGAAAAATACAACAAGTTGCCTGGAGCCCACAGATGCTCGATGACTTATCAGTGTCACACATTTATTGTAGAACATCACAACTCCCCTTCGAGCTACTGTTTTTTATTCACTTTCGAGCTATGAGTCATTTATTAGTTTACTATTATCATAGAAATGGGTCTTTTGGGTGAAACTCTATAAAACACATGCATTCATGACACCATCTTAATAAAAGGCAAAGCTAAATCTCTTTTCCTAAAGCATTCTGAGATTCTTTTCTTTGTCCAGAGATCCGTGGACAAGAACACTGAATTGCTTTTTGTAGTATATGGCTGGTGGTGCAGTGTGGTGAGACGTCCTTGGTGGAGTCACAGAGGCCTAGAGGGGCTTTGCTGCTTTGCACTGCGTCATGACATGACCTTTGTCAGAAAAACACGCAGTTCTAAAACTTTATCAGACATTCAGGATTATTCTCCACTGGTGCCTGGGGCTCAGGAGATAGAGAGGGTCGTCCACATTCACAAGGTCAATGGTTCGATGCCCTGCACCGCCACATTCTGAAGTGTCCTTGGGCAAGGTACCAAACCCTAAATTGCTCCTGATGATATGGTTTGTGATTGTGTGTGTTTGTGTGTGTGTGGGTGAATGTGACTTGTAGAATAATGCCTTTTATAGGGGTGAGAAGACTGGAAAAGTGCTTTAAAAGTCAAGTACATTTACTGTTTAACTGTTTTAGATTACAATACAGTATTCATGTTTATATGTCCAACCCCCCCCCCCCCCCCCACACACACACACACACATATTAATACTAATAAATGCTTGTTGAATGTGAATAAATAACCTACTTTTTTTTTGCATATTATTAAACAAAATCCTAAACTGGTGTTGGCATCGGATTTGATGTTTTAATTATATTTGAAAGGAACAAAGTCTCAGGCTCAGTCTTTGAGAGCAGTGATGGGAATGTTGCTTCTTTAAAGGAACAAGATCTTAAGACTCTTTTCTTCTCTGAGGGATGTTTGTTCTTTTTGCTCTGTGCCAGCAGCATCGGTTCTTAAAATGTGAACGTGTGTCCCTGACGAACTAACTGACAGAGAAACTGACTGGTGCTGTTGATCAGCCGATTGGTGGAGTTTTCCCACTGGCCTCTGTGGCCTAGTTTAGGCAACAAATCACTTTGCTTAAGGTTTGGGAAAGATCACAAATATAAATAAAATTTAGTTGTCACTACTGATCGATTTTGTCCTGCAAGATTAGTGAAACGTGGGTCTGAATATTTTATTATAACATTCGCTGTCATTGAACTTAAAAAAATACCTAAATAATTAACATAATGTCATCATAAGAACAGAATATGTAATTCAGCTGGAGTTATATTTCCTGCAGTGAAGTAGCTTAATACCACATGACACATCTGCATGCAGTGGCACGAGTTCAGTGTTAGGCTGTTGGCTGTTTATAACAACCCCTTGTGAGAGAACGATAAACATATTCTAAACAAATATACATGATGATTTCAAAGGATTTCCTATATTGGCAGTGTGATTTTCTAAGAAACCAAAGAGGGCCGTCAGTCAGTTGATGGATGGCTGTATCATCAGGCAGAAACAAGGCCAAGGCCGCCACATCCCTGCACCTCCGCTCGCCGGGCTACCCATCATACATCACGAGTCTGCTCTCTGCTAACAAGGATGATATATTAACATTTTTATCGTGCTCCATCTTTCCATTTCTTGCTCACATCAGCAAACGCCACCGTCACAGTATTAGATGCCGCGTCGATACACACCATAAATATGAGCATTCAGAGCCTCGTCGTGGAAATGTATTTCTTCTCGGTGAGCATCTGCTCGACATGATGGCTCAGCTGAGCCGAGACACATTCTTACTCAGCCCACCTGTCACTTTCTGCTTTAACCATTTAGATGTCAGGGGGGGTGGGTGTAATTAACATCTTTTTACTTTTCATAAAGAGAAAAGGAGTTCTTATATCATATTGGATCATTCTTTAAAACTAAAGATTGCAAAAGTACTCACATTCTTTACTCAATTAGAAGTACAGATACTTGATGAAAGTAAACAGTACCCCTCTGAGGGTCATTTGTACCGACTGTGTCTGCCATGCTGCTAGTGAGGCCGCAACATAGAGTCACAAATGATGATGTTTTCGTTTATGTTTTTGCATATTTGAACCCAAGGATCAAAAGATGACGTTACAAAATGTATTAAAAAAATCAACGGGTATAGAATAGATGTCTAAATTCGTACATATCGTCAAATGCTGAAAACAATATTAACAATGAATATTAACAATGTATTTTATGTGATCATATATTTTCATACCAGTCTTCATTAGTTCATTTTAAAATGTCTAAAAGGCCAAATAATGTTGTTTTGTGAAATTAAAAGTTTCTATGTCACATCACTGGCTCACACTGCACAACCCATTCTCTGTGGTTTGACAGCTGGTGAAAAGGCATTAGTCATTCGAACTGCCCAAATGAACACTGGGTGACAGGAAAAGTCATGACATAAATATTTATGAGAATGTCACAAATGCCAGAGGTCTGATAAAATGAAACACTGATGCAGAAACCTATCGTTTCTTCAGTGTAGTTTGATCTCACTCGGATAAGTCCGGTTCTGTGTCAGTGGCTCGGGACACAGAGAGCTGCTGGTGGCCTGATCTCTGTAAACCAGCTCCGATGAGAGAACTGACATCAGAGTAGCTTTTATGTTCTTACTCCTTACTTTATACTTTTTTTCCTCAACTTGCACATCTTCTGTCCTCATTAGAGAGCGGAGTCCTGCAGGCAGGATGGGGAGGAGGAGGAGGAGGAGGAGGCTGGAGGAGGAGGGGATGATGTTGTGAATTCCAGACAGATGCTGCTCAGTTAATAATGCAAGCCAGCCGTCAGCATTCAGTGAGGGTGAGAAACTGAAAACCAGCCAGGCAGCCTTCAAGCTAGTCGAGCACTCAGACACGATGGTTCAAGAAACTAAAACACAGTTTGACTTCTGCTACCTCAGCACACGTTCACATATTAATAACTTCACTCAGGGTCAAACTTTTATATTTACCCGTTACAAAAAAAATAATGGAGACGAGGAACAGTTTTATATCTGAAAACATATTTGTCTGTAAGCTTTCTCGCCGAGAGTCCGATCAATAGCACTCTTGTGTCTGTCTTGATATCCGGGAAGTGGTATTGATCTTCTCATCAAACTCTCTGACATGAGTGCATTCCTCTAAAACCAGAGTATTCCTTTCACTCAGTGCAGTTCATTTATGTAATGAAGAAGTCATCAGGAGGCACAGGTTGAATATTTGCAGCCTTGGGAAAACAGTTGTCCATATGATAATAAATATCTCTGCACACAAGTTTCTTCTTACAGACTCTTCCTTTATTTTACATAATATAATAAGTCCTTCACAGAATAGGACGGATAAAGAAGACAATCAAAACCAGAATGGAACTCAGTAGAGGGCCAACCTCCAACAGTCCCCTTATATTCACTCAAGCTTCACCAGTGCACACACAGTCCCCTGAATATGCCTGATTTTGCCTGAAAGTAAACGATTCCCCCTGATCCCGATCTGCATTTAAATTGAATGTGTTCTTAACTGGCACATAACGAATCCCCCCACCAAATGTTGTGGTATCCAATTGGTAGTTTTTCTGTAATCTCAAACACGTGGGCAGGGCTAAAAACACTTGCCGGACGTACTCAAGCATCGTCAAGCTTTTCATTGTGTCATTTTATACAACCAGCAAACGTACCTGCACCTATTATTTGAAAACAGGCCACCAAGCATCATGTATTAATAAAAGGGAAGAAAGTAATTGAGAAAGGTTTTCTTCATGGTTCTGTCTGTGATCCCTCCCAAATATCCTCTGACGAATTGATTGCCCACCTGGAACAAGTGACATGTGTCACCTGTGTAAATACATCTGCTTCCTTATGGCTCTGTTATTGGCCTTTATTGGACTCGATCAATAACATTATCTCTGTTAAATGTAGTGAATAAGCTTTGACTTATAAACGGCCCTATGGTGTTATTTAATTGGTCAGTTATATCCCTCAGGGACTCCCTGTGTATTGTACTCAATATTTTTTTAAATAACAAAAGAACTAAGGATCTTATGCCAAAGCCTCTCAAATGTGATTCAAATGTGGGCACTGATTAGAAAATCATTACAAAGTAATACAGTATTTATGATGGGAACATAAATACTGTGCATGTGTAGGAAGAAGACGGGTTAGACAAAAGGAGAAATGTTGAAGTTAGAGGATTTCTATTTCTGACACACTAATGCTTCTTTCTCACTGCGCACTGTTTGTGTAGGGAGAAGAGTCTTACTTACATTTGATACTGAGCCCCCAGCTCTGTGACACTGACGGCAGAAACAGGATGGAGTTTCTTAAAATGACCCTGTATTAAACCCTGTTTCCCAGAAAATGTCCACACACTAGAGACAGCAGAGGGATGTGATTAACGCAGGCAACAGCAAGACAAGTGGAGCCTTTTAAATCCCTCAAAGCTCGCAACAAGGCTGTTCCCAAAGCTGACGATTATTACAGACTGACACGGCCACCAAACAAATCTGTTTAATTTACAGTAGCGCTCTCCCTCCCGGGAACCGCAGAGCACCAGGGGAGTTTTCCCTTGATTGCGGTTATTTTTGTTTCAGCGTGTAGGACGCCCCCTGGACCCTTGATAGCCATTTTTTTATGATATGGAGGACGGGCACCAGATCTAATGCCACCAGGATGAATGAGTCATCCAGTGAATCACAAAATGGAAGAAAACTGAGTTTAATCAGTGAGCAAAGGAAAAGGAGAACAAGAAAAGTGTAAAAGGGGATGAAAAGGAACTGACCGTGGTGAAATCTGAGCTCTACCACAGTGTGTATATGTTCTGTTCAAGTACAGGTCAAGTTAATGCTGCTCTAATCAATATGTTAACAGTAACAATGAATCTAATGACTAGGTGGAAACTCTCAAATCCCTGTGGTAAATCCACAGAGAATAATGACTGCCGTTTTGCTCAGCGCTATGGTGAACTGTAACACTGTGAACCGCTTGCATCGAAAAGCACACAGACAACATTAGCATCGAGTTGGTGAACATCCTGGAGAACTGAGCCAATTAAAGGGCAAATATTTCACTCAGGATTTGGTGGAGACTAAAACAGAGCAAAAAGAGAATAAATACTATACCAGATACACTAAATCAATACCGATGCTGCTCCATCTATTCTGGATACGTAAAGAAGCAGCTATTTGCTAAATGGGCCTGTGTATACTCTGATCAAACCGCTTGTTGGATGATTGGATAGAAACTTCCTCCCTACCCACCTTTCCTACGTTGCCCTTGGGGTGGGGGGGCAGAGTGCTACTATTTCTGTAACTGTCTGAAACTGAAAAAATTATTATTTGGTTTGTAAAGATCCATTCGAATGGGTTAGGGTTAGGGTTAGATAAAGTAATAGATACATGTAGATGCATTTAAGTTTAGTTTTATTTGTTATTTATTATTATTAGCTTTATTATTACATGTGCTTTCGTGCACACAGACCTCAGTTAAGATAACTAACTGACTAAATATTATACCTTTTTCCAGGAAGACCTAGAAATAAATACTTTATAATAAATGCACAGGTGTAAGTGTTCAAAGGAATTCCACTTAGCCGATTCAGTGTCAGAGTCCTGGAGGTACCGGGACACTTTATAAAACAGATGCATACTTAACACTGGTACTGCATTCCAACTATGGTATATCTATTGATAAATTTGTCATAACAAAACTTATTTTTCCTTAATTTGTGGGTGTTTATGTCCATAGAAACAGTTTCTTCTTCCTGAACCTGAAATGTGATGCACAGTCAGAGGTTGTCTCTTGGCACCTTCTTAGTGAATGTCCAGGCTCAGCTGAAAGATGTGCACGCAGCACCTAACGGCGAACCCGCACCTGAATAATAGATCCATCCTCCAGCACCAAAGACGCAGAGTCACTCGCTCCCTTATCTTACACTGCCTTCAGCATCAGCAGCCATTATATAACAACCGCAAAGGACAGTTCTAGCTTAACTCAGGGCTGGGTCTGTCTGTCTCGTGCACCGTCTTTTTGGGCTGATTCCCACCAGTGCATTGTGTGACTGAGCAGACCACATGCTGGCAGGAGAGGGCTGAGAATGAGGGTTTCTTAGATAGGCAGAAGTCTTGAACCTGTTTATAAAATCCGCTTACCGGAGTCCCTGCAGTGCGTTCCTACGTGAGGCGTGTGTCTTATGCAACCAGGGGCAGGCCGGTTGGTTTGGCTGGTGCAGTGAAGCACAGAGTTCAGGGGGCAATGAGAAGAAGCGGCGCAAGAGGGACTTCATCATGGCATCTGATTATATTAAACCAGCTAATGATGGCTCTAATTGAAGAGGTGCACACTCAATCACAGAGGTGAGCGAGCTCTCAAGCAAGTGTACACACACACACACACACACAAGGGAAATAATGGGGAATTGATTTCTCTCGGCTGGCTACATATGTTTTCTCCTCCTGCTGACCTCCGTGTGTGCGCTCCATTATTCACAGCCCGGAGCTGAATAAATTAAGGCACACAGTGAACACCCCTGATCTAATGAAGCAACAGGACACTCGTCTCAAAGAAGCCAAAGGACACTCTGTCCAACCCTTCCTCTCGCTCTGACACCCTCTCATCTCCTTCCAGCCCTGCGTCTCCTCTCCTCTCTTCTCCTGCTTCCTAACAAACGCTGCCGTCCATCCTGCTCAGGATCCTTGTTTCAATTTATCAGCACTTTCAGAAAAGGTGAAGCGGAACTATCTTAACAGGCACCTCAATATCTCTGAGGTATAAATACAAGAACCATACAACGTACTGTAGCTCTAGCCTTCCTCTCGGGTTAAGAGAACAATACAAAAAAATTGGGAAAATATTCCAAAATAATATCCATATAAAACATGGTGCCAATATCTCCTGATGTAAAAAGATATACAGGATTGGACCCTGGTATTTCCCTCCGTGCTTTTCTCTCTCTCTCTCTCTCTCTCTCTCTCTCTCTCTCTCTCTCTCTCTCATCACAGAGCTCGGCTCCAAAACACAGATGCAATTTTCTGTCTCCCCTGGAGCACAATCATTTCCGTTTGACTGGAGAGCTGTGGAGTGGACCTCATCATCCTGGCTGGATTTCCCGCTAGTGGCCACCGACACAGGCAGAGAGAGAAATTAAAAGTGAGGAAAGAGCTCAGCAAACAAGCCCTGCGGGTCAGTGTTCTGACCCCGACCACTTTGGCTCGATGGGCTCTCAGCAAAGATAACAAGAGGGAGTCCAGGTTGTGCAGAGGAACAGGAAGTCCTCTTTGCCAAGTAATGGGCTATTGTGATGACTGCTGCCGCCTGGCCGTCTGCACATCTCTGACACGCTCCCGAAATGGCTTCAGAGCAGGGAGTTATAGGAGAAGCGCAGTCAATGACCAAGAATGAGGAGAAAACACGGCGGCACATGGCGCTGAGTGCCGACATCATGTCCTGTCGGCCTTAAGTGATGCTGTACTTAGCGGCAGTGCTTCTATCCCCATCACATTTTCTTTCCTGCCTTCTCCAGGGGACCTCATCTTATTGGCTGAGTGCAGGTGCACAGCTCTTATTGCAAATGCAGAGGATTATTGTTGTTTTCCCACATAATTAATTAGGCGAGAATCATCCGCTTCCTTTGGGAATAGCCAGCATGCATCAACTCCTTTATCTTTTCCCTGAGGAACGGATTAATGGGTATTAGAGATACAGACTCGAAAATGCCTTGTGTTCCAGTGTCAGGCTCTCTCCCTCTCCCCTTCCCTTGCTATTAATATCGGCAACACACAATTGTATCCCCTTCCGTTGCCTGTGTTCACTGAACATTAGATTGCGGATTTAATATTTCCCAGGTACGGCTTTAAAAAGATCTGTGACGGGTCCTCGGCTTGACAGTTTCACCTGACAGAGTTAATTATACCCGTTTATTACAGCGAAGCTTGTAGCTGCATTAGTGACAGCTCTAATTAGTGATAGAAAACAATGTGTGCCCTGCCTCCTGATTGCATCCATTGTTAGCGCTCCCTGTGGCTGACACCTGCAGCCCTTTCCCTGTGATTTAGAGTCGAGGTCTCTGTCATCACAGTGCACGTGGCTGAAGCACGGCCTGTTGCTAAGCGATGGGAGAATAAGACGTGGCAGGATTACAAAGGGCTTTGCTTTCATCGAAGCATGTGCTCTCCATCGGGGGTTTTCTTTTCTCTCTGAGGTTATTGTGATGTTGAGTGACCTTGTTTCATCCCTGCACTTCTCATGAAACAGGAAACTGAATTCGTTGCCATGGGAACCCAGTGCAGACCAGACATAGACTAAACACAGATTACAGTTACCTTTTTTTCAAACTCTGTCCTCTTGAGATTTTTCCACCATCCGCATGTCTCGGATTTATCTTGTTATATCCTTTTAGTGTTTTGTCATTGTAAGTGTTTTTAGGGCAGGTGCAACATTCGACTCACTTTTATTCTGCATTATTATTCTAGGTCTTGCGTATATGTCCTTGTGTACTTAGTTTTTTTTGTTTGTTGTACAATGAAATCTTCTGCAGCTGCTGTAGCACTTAGGCCCAAGACAAATTCCCCTATGGGACCATAAAGAATATTTGATTTGATTTGATTAACCTGCATGATCAACTCCAGAAAAAACACTACACTAACACCTTTAAGTGAGAAAAGAAGCCATGAATTCAGCTGGAAGGAGAAAAACAGCTGGAGATTCATTATCATGTACAAGCCAATCTAATGTTTTACTTTCCAGTTCCTTTATAGCAGTCATAATCAATGTTTGAGTTGGGGTCAGGGTTCAGTTAGACTGATGAACAAAGCTCATCGTTTTATAGCATCACTCGTTTGGTATGTACGAATGTGTGTCTAAGTGTCGAGGTAAGTCTGGTTTTAATTATTAATGCTATAAAAACAGGATGAAACGTCATGATTGACAGCTGAGGCTGACTCCCGATTGGTCGAGCACATGCTTTAGAGGAACCTCGCAGCTCGGGGACTCTGGATCCAAATATGCAAGATGGCTTCATGTATATGCAGGGGTTTTTGGCTTCATTTGTGGATAGTGGGAGGAAGTGGAGACACGTCGTCCATCTTTATGTTAATAACTACATAACAAGCATAATAGAACATTTAAATGCTAAAGAGACAAATGTATCTAAGGAGTCGGCACAGATTAAGCGAAGTTGAAAGCAGACTTTATGGTGGCTCCAAATGAATGACTCTATTTGTAAATAGGCCAATGTTTGCTGTCACGTTTGCCATATTAACTTAAAATATGTGTGATCACAACATCAATTGCCCGAAATTGGCCCCAAAAAATGTTCAGGTTAAAAATAAAAGCTAATCAGGCAAAAGTAAAGCTTTGTAATGTGTCATGCTGGGGACCCAGCTGCAGATCTAATGCGCACCCCCGGGCATGTGGAGTGCAGCTGCATACAGCTGTGTATGTTGTGCAAACCAGATGTTATAGGTGGAGCACAGAGAGAAGCTGCTGTATGTAAACATCGCTGCGATCAGGCTTCAGATAACACAGAGCACTCACTGATAATCCTCACAGAGGCCGAGGGAGGTAAGGGTGTGTTGTTACTCCAAACGTTATCACTTGTGAAAAATAATTTGGTCATCTGAGGACAAGAAATGGCCTCTGGCTTCTGAAGTGCTGCTTACAAGAGCTGTACTCACTGTTTTAATTGACAGATTTTGCATTCTCTGTCACATTTCACACATTCATTATTTAGTGGATGTAAATATAAAACAAACTCAATCACTGGTGTTTGTCTGTCAGTTTGTGTTTTCGTAGGGAGTCATCGATCGAGACGCCGATCTGTGGTGGAGAGTCTGTCTGAGCAGGTGCACGGAGAAGAGCAAGGGAGAGCGAGGCCACCTCACATTCACCACACACACCAAACAGTCAAGGGAAGGCCGCAGGCAGTTGCCAGGCAACACTATCCCTCTCTCAGCAGGAAGCAGAGTCGAGCAGAACATTAATCACTTTCGCCTTCATCTCGCCAGAGTCAAGGTGCGACAATGCTCCGGTCAGACAGAGGTTTCACACTATGCTCGGTCGCACGGGCTCATACCTTCTTTTGCTGGTCTTTTACTCCAGACTTAGTGAGATGCAGAATAACTGCAGGTTAACATTTATGAAAATGAATATCATATTAGGCCATTTATGTCCCATTTTATGTGTCAACTTAAGTTTTTTTTTAGGTATGACTTGTTTCAAACGTTTTATCTTATTTGCTGCTGAATATCATTGCCGTTCTCTTTCCAATCTGTTTGTTTCACCATCCAAAGCATTAGGCAACGCCCGCTCCAAAAGAGTTCATGCAGGTTTATTCCTTAGCTGTGCTTGTCATGCTCGATATCCTAATGGGTGGGATCCAAGTGACATTTTAAGTGTAGTAAGTCATCAAAGGTTAAAATGTTCCCATAGGGTGGCCATGGATAACATGGATAACATTGCTTATGGTCAAACAAGTTTAAGTTTGGGATTCGACTAGCGAAAAGACAAAGAGTCAAATCAAAATAACCCGAAGTTCAAGGTCCCACTAATTTAAAAGCTGATCACATCATCCTGATATATCTCATCCAATGTAATTTATCAAAAGATGTATGCATCCATTCTCACATCATGTGATACTGAGGTAATTAAAATGATCCATGTCAGGGTCCTTGTTGCTATAATCCTAATTTATAACTGATTTATGGTGACACCCTGAGAAGGAAGCTTTATTGGTGTGGCATCTCATTGGCAATGCATAGGCTCTCACAGCGTTGGCAGAGCTGCAGCAGATCTGTGAGTTGAGGAAAACTTGGAGAAGAAATTCATAAAGCAGCACGTGGGAGGATTCCCTTGAGTTTAAAAAATGACAAGGTTTTCCCCGCTCGGTCGTCTGCACTCACAAAGAGGCGGAATCAGATTCTGCCCAGTGAGCGAGATCCTCGAGCTATGAAAGTTATGGAATCTTTGCTGGCAGCTAGCAGCCTATATACCGGGAGCCCTAATCCACAAAGCCATGCACTCATTACATTACACTGAAACCTGTAACTATTTGACCTAATATCAGGTCTAAATACAGAATGCCTCATATAAAGTGACAACTTAGCACATGTGTTACTCACTGTATCAACTAAAGATAGCCCAGTTTAAGAAACAGGGAGCCCACGTGCAGGCTTGGAAAATAAAAATAGTGGCACTCGTCGGAACACGGAGCTACTGTTAACATATTCAGTCGCAAATGGTAAGTGATGAGAAAACATGTGACAGCTTCGTATGGCCACATTCAGCCGCATGACTTATTTAACCAGTCCAGACTACCCAGCCAGCTGGGAGCACCTCATCATGTCAGATGTAGGCAGCACACATTCATAAAAAATAATATAGGAAAAAAAAAAAAAAAAAGGTCCAATATATATTGATAGCTTATGCGCTGATGTTATGTTCCTATAATTTTTGGCCATATCACTATTTCTTGGTAAAACTCCTGATTAACTCTATATTAGTTGTAATAACCTCTGACCAGATTTTTTTATTAACTATTTCCTTAATAACATTACTAAAAATAATTATGAAAATTTGTTAAGAATTCAATTAAGAAAGAAATCAAGTAATGCCATACATGTAGTAGACTATCATCTACGAAGATTTTAAGATTTTGGTGATAAGGGCTGACTCTGTTTACAGTTTTTGCTGTAAACAAAAACACCTGATCCCTTCAGTGGAATTCACTTGCTACATCCAGCCTCTGTCTGCGACACCATCCCTTAGAAAGACAGGACCCAATTCTGCAGACACCCTTCCAGAGTTCATGTCTGACAACGGCTTTATCGAATCAGCAATCATGCACAGACGAGGGAAATATAATTGGCCAGTCTGTGCCAATGTGGCCCCTGTACGGCCCCTGGTTTATACAAATCCTACATCCGCCACTGCTTTAATCTGAATGGAAGATGTTGGATTGAATAAACCACATGTCCACTCTCATCATGATGATGATGTGAAGCTTCAATTTGGACTACTTTACTTTACCCTGCAGCAGCACATGTATCATAAATCTTTTATACGCTCTCCTGGGCTTTTCTGTGTCGCGTCTCCGCAGCGCATCTCCCGGTAAACAGCGCGTGTTGGAGACGACCGCATCAGCTCTGCCGTAAGACACGTTGACCAGCACACTGCAGCAGAGCACGGACACAGCATCCGGCCTGTGAGCAGCACATGCAGTCAGCTGCTGATGCTCAATGATCCCCATGGCTGCTGCTGCTGATGCTGCTGCTGATGCTGCTGAGCAGGACCCGCTCCAAACGCAGTCTGAGACGGACGTGGCCGCACCGTCTGCACACGGAGCGACACGATCCACTGAAACCACACAGAGCTGCTTCAGGAGTCAGAAGTACGTAGAGTCGTCTGCTCTTGCGTGATCTTTTTTGTCTTTTGCGTAATTTTGCACCGGGTATTGGATGCTGCGTCCGCGTGGACCGGGATTATTTTGGTGAGGATCTCTCTCTCTCTCTCTCTCTCTCTCTCTCTCTCTCTCTCTCTCTCTCTCTCTCTCTCTCTCTCTCTCTCTCTCTCTCTCTCTCTCTCTCGCTCCTTCCTTCTCTCTCTCTCCCTGTAGCGCGCTCTCCTCCACCCTGCATCCAGACACGGACAGAGCCAGACGGGAACCATCTGTGTGCAGCCACACTGTAAACAGACGAGGAGCAGTTTTCATGAAAGACAACATCTCTGCTGCTGCTGCTCCTGCTGCTGCTGCTCGCTGGAGGAAGGTAGGTGGCTCCCAGTCGGTGTCCGTCTCCATCCCTCCATCGGCTCACGTTTCCACGGCGTGCTCGTTTTGTTTTCCTCAGCAGAATGGTGCAATGCAACGTTTTGCACAGCTCGTCCTTCCACAGATGGATGAGGATGTGGCAGAATAAGGCATTTCATGTTTGCACGTGTTTTTTGCTCCTCTGTGTCATTGTGCACAACAGCACGGTGTCTGTGTGTGTTTTTGTCTGAGAAAAAAGAGAGTAAGGGAGGGAGAGGAGGAAGAGGTAGAAGAAAACAAATGCGTGTTTTCCAGACGTGTAAATGCACATGGGTTAGCGTGAGTAGGGGTTGTGTGCGTGTTATTTGTTTTGTAGGAACGTTGTGCATAGCAACAGAGGAAAGTTTGTGCCGTGCAGAACACAGTATAACCTTGAGGAAGCTGAGAGCAAGACTGAGGCCACTGTGCATGTCACACTTTGCACATGGCTGCAGAGGTGGCAAGTGCAGTGAGATATCCACAAGTTGCTACATATGGAGCATCACTCACAATGAAAATGTCAGGGGTGTTGTTTTTATCAATCTCAGTGTAAGGTTATAATGTAATATCGCTGTAATGCCTCTGTTTCTGCCTTTTTCCAGCCTTCACTCAGCGATGCCTGGGAACCCACCAGCTGCTCCTCCATGCTGTTTTCTGAGAATGGAATTATAGTAGACCTCTCCAGGATTTAGATCAACTGCTATCATGTGGCAGCCTACCACCGGAGCAGGTGACAGCCTGTTGGAAACGTTACCTCACTGGAGTAAGCGAGCGAAATGGGCCCCCTTCCTCACCCTCTGCGTGGCTCTTCTCTGGCCTCCAGGGGCAGAGGCGTCGACCCTCAACTGCCACAAGACGTGCATCTGTGCCTCCAACATAGTCAGCTGCTCCAAGATGAATTTGACCACTGTCCCCGTTGTCATACCGCACTACACTGGCGTACTGGATCTCAGCTACAATGAGATCGCACGGCTGCGATCCGAGTGGACCCCAGTCAAGCTCCCAAAGCTCCACAACCTCCTCCTCAGCCACAACGGACTCCAGTTCCTGTCTTCAGAGGCGTTCGTGTATGTGAAGAACCTGCGCTACTTGGACCTGTCCTCCAACAACTTGCGGCTGCTGGAGGAGTTCATCTTTGAGCCCTTGGTCAACCTGGATGTCCTGCTGCTGTATAATAACCACATTTCCCAGATTGACCGCGCAGCCTTTACTGGCATGATCAACCTTCAGAAGCTCTACCTTAGCCAGAACCAAATCTCCCGCTTCCCCCTGGAGCTAGTGAAGGAGAAGTCCCGCCTGGAGAAGCTTAGCCTCCTGGACGTGTCCTCCAACAAGATCAAGATGTTTCCCATTGAAGACCTCCAGGTGCTGCCTGCTTGGATTAGAAATGGCCTCTATTTCCACAATAACCCTCTGCTGTGTCACTGTGATCTGTACACACTCCTAGCACATTGGTACCTTCGAAAACTCAACTCCGCTGTGGACTTCAAAGATGACTACACGTGTATTCTGCCTGGCCTGCAAAAAACACAAGTAGGTGTTTTTGACCTCAGCGGCGACGTTATGAACTGCAGCACATTCAAGGAGGCGGATGAAGAAGGTTTCCTTGAGCAAAAGCTCACCCTGGGATGTGACACCAAACACAGGGACATGATAAAGACTTGGAAAATGCCCGGCAATGTGCCGGTGTCACCTGGAAGCAACCAGACGGCCAAAGTCTTGCAGGATGGACGTCTACAGATTAGTTCGGTGAGGTCTGAGGACTCTGGGACCTACACATGCTTTGCGACGAGCGAGGCCTACAATGAGACGATCTACGTGGTGCTGAAGGTTCATAACTTCACCATGCATGGGGGCGGGGAGTCCATGAACACAGCATATACCACCTTGGTGGGCTGCCTGGCCAGCGTTGTGCTGGTGCTCATGTACCTTTACCTGACGCCGTGTCGCTGCTTCTGCTGCCCCAACAAGGGCAAGGCTCGTGGTGAGGACAGCATCCACTCCTCCATGCTCAGTGTTTCACCGACCCACGAGGACCCGGAACTCAAAGCTGAGCTGAACAGGCACGTGGCGTTCATAGACTCAAAGGACTTGCAGGGCCAGAACGGGAAGCTGAACCCAAACGGGAAGGAGGACGATGATGATGTGGATGCAGAGGCTGGCTCTCTAATGAAGGGGAAGAGGAAGAAGTCGGTAGCAGAGTCCATTAGCTCCGTCTTTTCAGACACTCCCATGGTGGTCTGAGACGCAGTGGCGGATTCCACATGACTGGATGTACATGGTACAACATGAGCCATGTTTTAGCTATTGTAAACTGTGACTTACCTTGTGGGAGAAAACAGACCATGGGTGTTATTCTGTGGATGGTGACAAGTGGAAATGAGGATCTCAAAGGGAGTAAAAAAAAAACTTTTCCAGCATTTCAATCTGTAGCACTTACTATTCATACTGTGAAGGAACGGCAGTGTGCACGGTCACGTCAACTACTGAAGTCTTATGATAATTGTCTATCAGCACTCAGGAAGTGATACATTAAATTGCTAAAGTGAAGGAAATGTGTCTGATACATGCACAGATTGAAATTAGCTCACATATCGTACATATATATTGAAACCATGGCTGGCTCATAATCATATTTATTACTAGAATAGATCATCTTACGTAAACATTAGGACATAGGCTCATTAACCCCTTCTGAATCGACACAGACTTAGATAGCCGGCTGTCACCAGGCTATGAAAGGGTGTTTAATTAACCCTGAGACACCTATAGAGAAACAGCATGCCATAAACCTACATTATATGAGACCCATCAAATGTTTATCTTTTAATAAGGAGGCAGGGGCACAAAGGTATTATTAGGCGGTCGTAGGTCGTTGTCATCTTAGTTGTATAATTCATCAGACTGATCTGTACTCATAGTCTTATAGTGATAGAGGAGAGAGCTCTCTTTTCCTTTGCTATATTAAAGAGATTAATTAATAAATATGGTGTGTCATACAATTGTTAAATTAATCGTGTATCAAAATAAAAGCCTCTTAGCTACCTGCATTACAGTATAACCCAAAATAAACTACCGAAGCCTTACACAGTTGAAATAGATGGAACGCCGCACGTTGGGTGCAGGGATGTAGATAATCTAGACTGATTATCAACATATTGTCTCAAATCTGTACACAGACACGCACCATGGTCCTTACAAGGACACATACACGTTTTGTTTTGTTGTGAAATGAGGTGCCCCTGACTCTACTGCAGAGTTTAACTCCTCCTCTCGGCCAAGTTGCAGCGTTTGTCTCTCTCTGTCCCACTCGCAGGAAGTTACGCTCGTGCTAAAAGCTGCCGGCTCATTTGATTCTCTCCTGTGTGTTCACTTCACACCAGATAATGTTTTAAAGTTACATTCTTCAAAAACAAAACGCAAACATTGGTGAACTCATCCATTATGTCGTTATGTGAGATTTGAGTTCTGGCTGGGATGGGACATTCACTCTGATTTCAAATGGCTGTTTCACTCTGTGGTTGGTAGAAAACGCTGTGCGTCGTATTAGCAGGAAAAACATTAGAGACACATAAAATCAACAGGGTTCTTTTTGAAGAGGGAACAAATATTTCACTGTTTGTAGCTGCTGACAGGAAACCTCGTTACACAGGGGACTCTGCGGTTTTATCCCTCGGAGGAGTCCCCTCATCTCAACAATGATTGAATCTATTGTGAATTGGATTTAGCAGACACATTGTATGCTATGCATACTTCATTCAAATATAGGGAGACTGTGTCTTGGCATAAAGACGGAAAGAGTGAATTCATGAGTGTTTGGCATTTGTTTCGGGGTAGAACAAGGCGAGCCACCTTGAAGATGCTAATTGCATCTTTTGATGGGATGCAGCTTCCCTCTGCTTTCCACGTCTTTGTCTCTCCGAGCATGAGAGGAAAAGGTGTGTAATCATGAGTCACAGCAGCACAAAGCCATTCTCTGTGACTCTCTCTGCGCTGACAGCCTCCATTCAGAATAGATAGGGTTTCTCCTCTGTTTGTGCACCCCTCTCATTATGAGGCTGCCCTTACAGAAGTTCAAAAGCAATCATCCAGCCGGGCCATGCATGTGATGCCTTTTAACTAGTTTGTTTATGAGGGGAAACGCCTGAATTTTCTGCTTTATACTGTATATGAACAGATAATGAAATAAATGACATACATCGTTCGAATAGGAACATCAATTTAGTTCTCAAAATGTTGGGATGGACACATTTCTTGGAGCAATATTGTTGGAATATTTACAGCTGCCGTGTTCACCGCAGCATCTCCTTGTGTGGGTGAGAAAAGGAAGTCACACTCGGAGTGGGGTGTGAATCATTCCACGCTCTCACACATAAGAGTACCAGGTGGAGAATTATAAGGCAGCAAAAATACCACAAGTCGACACACATTAAAAAACAAACACACACACGCACACACAGACTGGCCGCAGTTGCTAAACAAGCTGCCCAATGTTAAGGGATCTTCTCTGTATGTCTTGCCCTCTGGATTTTATATGTTTGTCGTTCCCTGCTCGTCCATAGTGCAATCACGACTGAGAGGTCCGTCAGTAAGAGAATCTGGAAATTGCTAAAAGAAAAACTGAACATACACTCAGATATTTTGCCTGTCGAATAGCAAACATCAAAGTGCCAGACCATGAAGGAATCATGTGTTCGCCCTGCAGTAACCCAGCGCCAGTCCAGTCCAATCTGCCGTGGCTAATGGGTGGTCTTCTGTGGGTTGTCAGTAAAATTACAAGTTGCAGTTTTGTACAGAGAAAAACAAAGTGCTGCTGCTCGTGAAGATCCTAATGTAGAGGAGGAGAGAGGTTTGTTCCCTCCAAAGCAAGTCTGCCTTCCTATCAATCTATATATACAGTATATATACATGTATTAAGACTCACCTCTCTGTGTTCAGTGTTGATAAGCTGTGTACTGCTATGTTCTACCAGTGTACTGACTGTATTCTTGTGTAATCCAATGTTGTTGATCATTTTGCATTTTGTCTGCCACTGTGCTACTGTTAGTTGTTTCAGATTTCAAGTCTTGACCTAAATGTTTTTTTTTTTAAAGCAGGGGTGGGGGGTGGGGGGGTAGTTTTTTTATTGAAGGATCATTATTTTACACTGGACTCTACTGAAGAAAATGGTTAAACTGAAAAAACCAACTGCATCGGAAGGAAGCCGGCTGTGAAATCATGATCCAAAGCCATAAGGAGTTTGAGGAGAACGCGTGGGGCTTTATAGAAAGGTGACGTAGGGGGTAATAGGTGGGGAAGTGAGTTCTCCATCTGATACTTCATGACGATTTAAGCAACTACTTTCTATCTGTGAGAAAAGTCAAAGAATTTGAAATCAAGCAACAAGTCAGGGATTTTAATTAACATTTAAAACGACGGATCAGAGGGTAAATCAATCTCAGGAATATCCCAGTTTAAAGTTCTAATGTAATATGATGTGAAAACGTACTTTCAAAGGTTTTCACATTTGCAGCAACACTAAGACAAAATGTTAGATTTTCAGAGCAGATCACATGCCCTTTGCTATTTGTAGCAACGGCACTGAAACCGTTCCTTGAAATCATCAGTCCTGAAGAAGGGAGTGGCCTCTCCCTGCCCGAACCACTTCTATCTCCATTCATCTCACTATTTAGTAGCAGTTACTGTAACATCCTTGAGATGGTGGAGCTGAAAGCTCTCTGCTTCTACAGTGTGATACTTTGAGTGTCCGCGGGACAAGAATGGAGCTTTTAACAGCCTTAACAGCCTTTAGAGTTTATTGACCACTGCTTCAAACACGAGCCAGTTGGTCACTGCCATAATATCTTCATAGGTCTTTGCAGCTAATGGAATGGCTTTGCATGGTAAGAGCGTCTCCGACTGCAGGATAGGTGCAACCTAGTAGGAATTTAAGAATGCTGATATGTCATTTTAATCTAATAAAAGATCAAAAGTGAAACTTTGTTCTGCCTCCATTTTTACTGCTGTCAGTTACTTTTACTGGAAATGATCATCTACTGGGTAATGTTAAGGTAAAATACGATCTAATAATATAAGACAAGATACGATATGAGGACAACATAAGAACCTTTACTCATGCCACTATGGGGGAATCTGCTTCGTTACAGCAGCAAATAGGGATAATGAAATACCTACTTCGTAAAAGTATTAAATAAGTAAAGACAAATGAACATTAGCAAATATAAAATAAACTTGGAGAATATAAAAATATGAAATTGAAATGGAACCAAAAAATAGTATAAAATTATCATTTGAGTTAGTTGAAAACCTGATTGATATACTGAATATAAGGTGCATGTTCTTCATAGGTTCCTGTAGCTTTCTGCTTCTATAGGTTTTTTTATGGCTGTTATCTGAAGGTTCATCTTGAGAACTATTTACTATGACTAATATTACTAAAGTAAATATATACTTTTTAGAATACAGTGGTTGAAGGGCTGTTTTTCCAATAATTTTCCTGCAACATATAACTGTCGACAGTTTTGATCAAGATTTTAAATTTGATTCCCTGTCACATGACCAGCAGAGAGCAGTATATGCAGAGTTATATACAATATGTGCTTATGTATCTTGGTGGAAAAGGTCAAAGGTTCCTGCTGCTCTTTCTATGGGGAAACATTAATGACGTACCACCATCTAGTGGTAACATGGTCTACTGCACTACAATATGTAAACAGATGTTACCTAGTCACCTATGAAGTATTTGTTTTGCATTAAAAACTTCTATTGAATATAAAAAGTACATAGGTGACTAAGCTTGAAAAACTGTTTTTTTAATTTTGAAAGAAAAAAAAAAAACTTTACACGCCTGAATGCACAACAACTTGTGCAAAGGTGTTGAGAGACAATCATGAATACATAATTTAAAAGATGACCCCAAAAAAATGTTTCATTATGGGAAATGAATGAGTAAACTCAATTGAACAATGCTGCATTTGTACCATTATCAACATTCTCCCAGTACATAACCTTACCATGTAATATAACAGAAGAAAGGGCTACAAGAATTCAAGTTTTTTTATTTGTTCACTGTGAAGAAACGTTTCACTTTAGCAGCATCATGAGAATACTGAGGTATTTTTAACCAAAACATTCAAGAAAAAAATATTTTACAAAAAATAAACAATAATTTGCAGAAAAACACTCATTCCTGACATCTGTGCATAAAAAGGTGACGACGTAAATAGATGTGTACACACACACACTCATGCACGCACATCCAAGACAAATATAACACATACATGTCTTTTGAGGCTTACAGGGCTGGATTTGCATCATCATAAAAACACTATTGGTTTTCAGCCGACTGCATGAGGAACAGGTGAGTGCACTGACTCTTTAGGAGTTGGACGTTTTGTCCAGGCCCCAAGCAAGCCCATCCCCGATGTTCTCCCCCTTCCAGGCAAGGAGGCTGGAGCGGGAGGGAGAGGACAAGCGCTTACACTTGGAGGTTTTGGATACGGAGGATGGTGGCGACTCATTGCTGCCTTTGCGCTTTTGGCCACGACCATTGCAATCGAAACCCACCGCCTTCTGCTGAATTCCTGAGGCCCTCCCTCTGCCGCGGGGGGGGCGGTCTGTTTTTGCAGGTAAGGCTGAACGCTTCTCCAAAGCCGACAAGTGTCTCTCTGAGGGCTGCAGTGGCAGAGGAGGACATGGCTTCTTTCCCTGTGAGAAGTTACCACTGGCTGGTCCCTTGCAGGAAGGGGAGCGTGGCTGACCCTTCTCATGGAGAGGGGGATCCCTGACGTTTCTGGAGGATTTTTCCTTATTGCTCTGTGGCAGCCTGGTAGCTTTCTGTGTTGCGCTTGCATCTTGCATAGGCATCACCTCCTTCTGCTGAACCTTGCTTTGTTGTCCAACAGGGTTGCTCCGTCGGCCGGGCCCAAGGCTCGCGGGGGAGGTGGAAGAAGGCGGTTTGGTACTCTGAGAGTTGTGCTGAGTGGTTTTGTTTTCCATTTGTCCGATCGAGGTAGAGTCAAGGCTATTGGAGCCCGTGGATTGGAAGGGTTTCCCTGTCGCTCTCACAGCTGGTGGTGTGACACGACAAGACCTGAGACCTGGTGATACTTGAGGCATTTTCCTGTAAGGTAAAGGGAGCGCATGAGGATGATTAGATGCCTGTATTGCATATAAATCAAATAAAAGAAGTATTTTGGATCAGCTGCAGCCACATTCTGTGATGAAATCTATTATCCCGTGGATTAAACTCACAAATTTTTGCTAATCCCTTCAGTCAAGTCGGAATCGTAGAAACCCCCTTTTACAATCACTTGAAGTTGGCAGCTACATAAGTTTTTCTCAAGACCATGTGATGTAATGAAATGTGGTGCCTTGGTGATGCCCTTAATCCTTCCATTCTCTTTATTATATTTCTATAAGGGTATCAGAATGTTGTCGATTCCTTCATTATATAATTAAAAAGTATCAAATCCATGAAAGGCAATGCAGATCAGTAAATCTATCATCTCCATACGTGCAAAGACAGCACCCAGCAAAACAAGAGATATTTAATGCTGTCAAACCACTCAACCTCAAATTAATACATTTTCTAAATAATTACTGGTGTGTGACTCTGCATGAAACCAGATTCAGCTGCAGAACAACAGCCTGCAGTGAATTCAGTGTCTAGGTCAAAGACAGATACCGGATCACAAGCTGGATGTCTCCCAGCTCACTGGGCAGCTTTTTTCTTCACCTTGCTGGAAACAAACAAGCCCCATATCTGCTCTGTATGACGTTATGATACTCACTTCCACATGTGTGTGCTGACATGGTGCTCCAGCATGGTGTTGAGGGCAAACCGCAGGTGATGCAAGCGGCGGTCAAAGGTGAGGATGCTGCGACCCAATGTACGGCATCCAAAAGTGCAATGCTACAGAACAGAGACACGTTTATGAATACAGACACGCTCCTGTATTTGTTTTTAAATCTTCACAATGGCAAAGCAAAAAACAATTAGTGTTTTAAAGCATTCATACAAAATCATGTTTAAACATTCCTGCATTGGGTTGATGACACTAATTCCTATCCCATATAATGGCTGCTCTGTGTATCCGCATGCTTCTCCACTCACTCCGAGAGGTTTGGGGTGACATGGTGAGGCCGGCAGCTCCGGCAGCTCCTTGGCTTCCTCCTGCTCATCGTCTTCACTTCCCTCACTTGACAGCAGGCTCTGGTTGAGGGCATAGGGAGGCTGCACCTCCTCTTCCACAGTGCGGTCGCCTTCCTCTTCTGGAAAATCTTCTTCTGTATCCTTGGACCTGCACGAAATAAAAATAATGGAGAATTTAAAATGAACATCTTCTCAAAGAAAAGATTGTGATGCTTACTCAATAGGTGATTCAACTTTGTTAATATGAAGTATTTCATACCCGAGAATGTGGCAGTTGCTGCCGAGGTTGTGTCTGCTACCCTGAGTTAGTTTCTCTTCAAAAGCTTCGGAATGTTGCTCTTTGTCTTTTAATTTGACAAGAAGCGGCTCCATATCTCGACCTGCACAGGGGATCCTCTCTCTCTGCTCCACAGACAGCTGATCAGACGTCTTAGTCCTTCCCTGTGCTTTTGGCTGCGTTGTATTGGCCTGTGTGGAAAGAAAGGCATAATCTCATTCTAAACAAATCTTAAAATCGTCCATGTTTCACCATCCGTGCTTGGGCCCCAATGAAATACTCATATTTCACAACAAGAAAAATAGTGCTAACAGCGTTGGGGGAAAGGAAAAGACACGGAGAGCTTACATTGCATATAAGCTCCCGGGTGCTCAGCATCTTCCTCTCTGGATCCAGGATCTTGCAGTTTTTATTCAGGTCACGTTCTTTCTCTATGGGAAAAAAGAAAACACAGAAGTCAGTGAGTAACAGCAGGACACAGTCAACAGGATCCATGCAGGCGAAGAGAATACACACCAACATGTGGTCATTTTTCTCCTACAAAATATCACACAATACTTCCGATGACAATCTAATTACACAAATACACTATATGCCAGACTAATGTGCTAACACTCTCTACACTCTTGAGCCACTGCCTTGTGCACAATGGAGGATTTTAAAATATTTCCTGATACTCACATTTTACAGACATAATGACCAATTCTTCAAACTTTTGCATGTGAAAACACACACACTAAACGATCCAGTTGGGAACTCGTGATCAAACGTGACTTCAGACGGAAAAAACCATTGAGGCGGTTGGCAGTTGTCATCAGCTGCTTGTGCTTGTTTGTGCAATGTTTTGTTTGAACTGATATTGACGGTTTAGAGATATGACCAAAATGCAGCAGAGGACAGAAGAGAAGTCATGTAGACAAAACACTTACTGGCTACGTTTTTATAAGTCCGGCTGTAGGTTCTCGTTCCTCGCAGAGGAGTGCGAGGCTGAGTGGTCTGTCCAGCTGTGGACTTCTGCTCAGAGGGCCTCTCGGTAGAACCAGAGGAGGAACAGAGGCCCGGGGGCAGGGGTCCCGAGTGACATGGAGGAACCCGGGAACGAGGCATTGGCAGGGAGTTTTGTGGGATTGGGAGGTTCTCCCGAGAGGACTTTAGCACTGAAGGCAAACTGAAGAGGAGGAGGGAGAGATAAACTTCAGAATGGACTCATGAGATTCAGACTTGCAAATTCAGATAAAGAAGATATTAATGGAACCACAATAATTCACAATTCATGTGCCGTTACGATATGAAAGTGAACAATCCTAAACAGTACCTTGCGGCCTCCCTCTTGGCCTTACTAGGCCTGAGCGGGTGGACAGGTAATGCTGCTGAGGAGGGGGCGCCATCCTCATGAAGACCGCCGTCTTTCTGCCTTTCTCCATGGCGCCTCTCACAGTGCTTCTCGAACGCTCCGGGCTTCACCACCTGACCACAGTGACTGCACATCACCAAATAGAAATCATCGGATGCCGGGCAGTGGCCATATATGTGCATGTCTGTAGAAGAAATAGAAAACTGAGTTAGTTTATGTTAAATTCATCGATCTGGGGTGATGCTGAATACTGTCAGTGTTACTGAGTCGTCACCTTCTTTCCTGAGGGTCATGATGTCAGATGGGTTCCTCCCGCAGTGGCTGTTGTCTTCAGCATTAGACCCGGCTGCAAACAGAGCAAAAGCACACCATGTGAAATGTGGTGAGGGGACATTTGTGCATCAGGTTCACTGAGATACCTGGAGCTTTGCTGTGTTAAAACCTGTGCCTTGCCAAAAGGTGATTTCTATTCAGTGGAAAACTGATTTTTATGGGTTGTGTTGCAGCCGTAAATATATATTAAACTGGTAAAAAATAATAGGATCAGTTTCAATCTGGTGCACAAGGTCAAGTAATGTAAAGTCATAAGGATAATAGCAAAGAGATAAATGCGCTATTTTTACATACAACACATAGATAAAACACAGATAAACTAAAATGTTTCAGAATATATACAGTTTAAGGGATTGCACATGAGCTATTGAATTGTTATTGCTATTACCAGGGCCATAAAGTACAGTGTGTGTACAAGCTAAATACATAAACTGGGCGTTTAGTGTCAAGAGGCTCTGCCATCACTTTCTCACAGAGGAACAGGTCTGTCACTTGAGTCCATGGGTCAGATGGAATGTTTTGACCGTGTCTCATAAATCAGAATGAATCAAAACTTAAAATCTCCCTCTTGACTGACTCCTCTCCCTGATGTTTCCTGATGCTGCAGCGGGAGCTCGGGTCGGCTGCCCAGTGCCTCTGCTCGCACATTCAAATCCTTGTTAAGTAGTTGTTAGTGAGACAGCGGCGGAGTGTCCAGCAGGGATCTGACCACACATGACACCATCTTGTGTTTTATCACTCGACGTTTCATCGCGATCTCTCTGAAACAATAACTTAAGGGAGTGTTTAGCTTTGTAAACCCTCCCTGCACTAGGACCCAGCAGGTCTTTTGTTTGGGTCGCGCTTTATGCCGCTCTCCGGTTTAAAAGAGGAAATAAAAGCCGCTCCAGTGTGACTGTGCCCTGATGGACACCTCACCGAAGGGAAGTGGGGCCACACTCACCGTCCGGCGGGGACACATCCACCATGTCCGCCCAGCGGCTCCAGTTTAATCCGAGACAGTCGTCGAGGTTGGGATGTCGCCGACTCGAGGCGGCCATTGCTGCTGGAGCGCGGTCACGAGGGTGCGATCGCCGGTTCACGCGCAGCGCAAACCCGCGTCACCGGAGCTCGCGGCCGCGCTGAGGCGGGGAATCCTGATCACATTCACACTTAACCTGTTATAGCTTTTTATAGTATTGTTTATCCTACATGTCCCTGTTATTGTGATTGTGTATCATTGTGATTATTTCCTCCCTAATTGTTTGTAATATATTTGAATTTGAAAAAGATGATATGTCTCTGGAGATTCTCAGTCATTCAGGTCATGGTATATCCATGAGTTCTAAACAGTTCTATTGTACTTGGTTGAGTTAATTGGAGCCGTTTCACCTCTCACCCAAGAGGCTTCTGGGGGTTTTAGAACCCTGCACTGGGGTCAGTCTGTGCCAACAAGGTCAAACGGCAAAGAGATGGAACAAACACACGTCAAACACACGCTTGTTGCAGCTGAATACCCCTCAGTTCCACCCCCCCCCAAACATGAGAGAGAACCTGTGGCAGCCTTCAGTTGTCATAAAATCTAAAAAGCTGTTTAGTTTGTACAGTTTTGACGACTGCAAAAAGACATGGCGGCCTCTGTGAAGAGGACCGCTCCAAATGTAAATATAAAGTATTTAAATATAAAGGTATAATAGTAGGGTAAAGAAAACTTCAATTATTAGAAATTAGAAAATTACACACTATTGAAAACATCACTAGGATTATTTTATATTAAATTTCTGCTGCTCGATCCCTTTCCACTAAATCTTACACACTGATCCTTTAGAACATGTGGTTATCCAGCTATTGTCAAAACCACAAAAAGGAGAAACAGAACAGAAAGGGAGGAAAAGAAGGATCAACAGAATAACGTTGTGATCCCTTACGTTGCTAAAGTGTCTGAAAAATTTAAGAGGATTTTCAAATGGACCACATCCCAGTACCTACAGCAGGGTGGGTCCAGCTTCTCAAATAACCTCAAAGACTCCAAGACTCCTCATGACACCACAAGTTAAATACGACTCCCAGGTGTCAGTTAGAAATAAAGAAGCCTCTTGGACTCATCCAAGTCCAATCACCTGTTTTTGGCACTTGGAAAATAATATAGTTTCTAGTTCATTGGTTCTGGTCTTGTCCTCACACTCTGGCTTTTGGCAAGAAATCTGTACATTTATTTCCCAACATTCTGGATTCTGAATTCTCCATCTTAGGAAAACATTTTGTTTGGTTTATTTTCTTACTCTACCGCAAAAGGTAAGCAATGCTGTCATTAATTAGTTTATGATTATTCCTAAATCATACATTCACTAATATATAGTATCTATAAGCCCTAATCAATTATTTTTGACGATAAAATCAAACAATATATTAAACCAATTCTACATAAAAAAGCAATCGAAACCCTATGTTCCTTTTAGGAGATTTTTCAGATGGGCTATCAACTTTTCATGTTGTATGTGCTGTGTTTGTCCCAAGCATGTTTTGATGAATTTGCTAATAAAAAAGTTAGGGGAAAAAAGCTTATAGCATCCTAAGTCTGTTCTTCTGTGCACAAGAGTAAAAATCTAACTCCACATCCCTGGATGTTGCTCACTACCTTATTTTCATAATAATCTTGATCAACTTGCATTTATCTCTATATTTCATTTGACTGAACTAACAGGATGTGTGTGTGTTGGCAGTGGATGATGCCTTGCAGAGGTACAGTGTTTACCATCCACTCTGAAGGCTGGATGCCTAATCAGCACAAATTACTACAACTCACACTTCATCTTTTCAGAGTGTGAGAAACAGGTGTGGCGTGACTGACTACAGGACACTTTGTGAACTCAGAGTGAGTTAGTAAGTGTGTGAGTGTGCGTGTGTGTGTGCGTGTGTGCGTGTGTGTGTGTGGGGGGGGGGGGGGGGGGGGTCAGGACGGCTTCATCAGTCTGATCAACACATTCTGTACGTATGCTGAAAAATAAATATATCAGTTATGTAGAAAAATAAGACATGGCAAATACAGTTCTTAATTTTTAATGATACACTACATTAAATATCCACGTGTCCAATCGTGGATTGTGATAAGAACTCCCGTCTCTTCAATGTGACATTTTTATCAACACAGTGAAGGCGCACACTTGAACTTTTAAACAAACAAGGCTTCATCAGGGAAAACAGCTTGCCTTGCCTATAACAATGTGGAGGTAGAAGCCAGGCTAAAGCAAGATAGAAACAAGAATGCAGTTAGTTAGAAATCACTCAATTTTTATAAACTCTGCTAAGAGTAACCAGCTAGTTAACGGTGTAGAACAGTTGTATTCAAAATCTGTAACACTTTCGGGAACCTCAGGTTTTTGTTCCTTTGATTTAAACATTATGAGAACAAATGAAACAAATCCTGTCAGGAAAAAAACTGTTTAATTAATAAGTGCAGTAACTTTAAATGTAAATAAACAAACAAAAGAAAGCAATAATGCTCTTAACAGTTATATGCACCCCAAACATGACATTCAGCTGTTTTTTCTAATTTCACAACAGTAAAATGACTATGCCACAAAAGTGTTGAAATAAAACTGCGTGGACAACTTTATAAATAATCTCATAATGGCAAATTAATCATTTAAAAAAAAGGTATTTAAATTTTAATCATTGAATCGACGATTCTCTGATGGCTACTTTAAGTTTTAGGATTAAACAGAAGGTGTGTCTCTAATATTGTCTCCAGGCTATACTGTGTCAACAAAACATGCACTTCAACTATTTTATATTCATTTGGTATTTTTTTATTCTGACACTCAAAACCCTGACTTTTTTGGTGTTTGGAAACAAAAACATGGTAGAGAAACCTTGTTGAAAGTTAAGATAATGACAAAGTGATGCTGCAGTTAAGCAAACAATGCATAACTATATTTAGATGTGTGTGTGTGTGTGTGTGTTAAAAAAATGCAAACATTTAGGAGTATAACAATTTTTTTCCACTGGTACGACTTCCTGTGTAGCTTTCAGTCCAATAAGTCAAATTCTACTACCCCTTGAAATAACATTACACCGCCGTAAATATAAATGAATACCATGCAAAAAAAAAAAGAAGCGGTTGGTTTTAGAAATGTGTATCTTACGTTCTACAATATTAGCCTAACATTAGTACCAAAATGATTCATTGAATGAAACTACTTGGTAGACAGTTTTGAGGTGAGGACGCTGTGCAGTTACGTTGGCCTACCAGCCCCCTCCACATCTGCAGGCGGGTCGGCCGACTTGTGGAACGGTGTTTCCTTGTAAATGAACCAGCAGTTGCCGCTCCACAGGATGAGGTTAAGAAAACCAAAAATCTGCCGGAGAGAGACACATGAGTCAAATATCCGAGGCTGTGGTAGTGTACAGAACTTAAAGCACTTTCAAACAAAACAACACCAAGTTGCACACAACTCACCACTGAAACGTTGAGTCGGCCCATGTGAGGGGTCGCGCCCGGGGTGCACGTGGCGATGGAATTCTTGCAGACATCAGGAAGAATAATAATGGTTGAAGGGCTGGTGGCATACTTGACATCGGTCAAGCCTTTAGCCCAAGCAGACGATGATGCCAACCACAGGAAAGCAAAGGCCGCAGTCACCAACAGGTCCTAATATTACATCAGAGAAAAGTTATCATCTGTAACAAGGCGTAACTTTACTCAAGGAGCTTTCTTGGACACAGATTATCTAGTGCAGTTTGTTAGCTGCTGTGTTACCACACCCTTCTCCCTGTTTCATTTGCACAGCTCTGTTAAATGAACTTTCTCTGACCTCCTGCTGGATTCCAGCATGAAGAGGAATCCTTCAAATCCAGCAGATTGTGTCAGAGACAAAACCTAAATCCAAACACCTAAAAGGTTCATTGTGAAAAATTTGGGTGAAGGGATCTAATGGTAAAAATTGAATATAAAATAATGCTAGTTATGTTTTCACTGTTGCCTTTCATCAAATTTTGTTACAATTTTTTTTATTTACTGTAAAATGGGCCTTTTAAATTAAATACTTTATATTTACATCTGAAGCAGGTCCTCTCTACGGAGGCCGCCATGTTTTTTCTACAGTAGCCCAAACTGAACAAACTTAACATCTTTTGAGTTTTTATGACAACTGAAGCCTACCACATATAATTTGTCATGTCTGGAAGGGGAGAGTGAACTGAGGGGTACTCATATGCAACTTCACCAATAGATGTCACTAAATTCTACACACTGAACCTTTAAGCATCAATTTCCTGTGAGAAATTAAACCTTATAAATCACAGTTACTTCTGGATGGGTGAAGACCTGGATAAGCACAAGCATTTCTCCATTTCACTTTTATTTAATTTCGTTTCTTATGCATTATAATTTCATTTCCTTTTCTTTTAAATGCCATTTTAACATGCTCTTATGTTCCTTAAAATCATCCCTTCTTATTTTAATTTAACATTTTAACATGATTTAATTTCAACTATACTGTATGTAAAGTAATATGAGCTACATTTATTTTATGAAAGGTGTTACACAAAATAAATAGCTTTTATTCTAACAAGTGAGAGACTTCAGACAAACTCACCACAAGGGGACCACGACTAGATTCTCTATACAAGTGCTGGAAGCCCAAGTACAGGACTAGGGTGGCAGTGCAGTAGAGAAAGGCCAATACTCCAATAGCGACGAAAAACTCTGCCGAGGATGAGTGGTCTCCTGTCAGGTAGTGAGTAGTGGTGGTGGTGGTGGTTGCATTGACTACACAGTCCGGAACTTCATAGGGATGCTGCATCAACCTGTGTGACCATAGATATAAAACACACACATTATAGTATGCTGCTCCCTTGCTTTTGAGAAGCGTGAGAGGATTTGTCTTTGCTCCCACACACACACCTGAACGGGTAGTTAAAGTCCGCTTGTACTTCACTATTCGCACTCCCTTTGCATGAGACGTTGATGCTGGTTGTGCCACTGTAACCTACAGTCGTAGCGAAGGCAAATATGGAGAACACCTGCAGCCACAGGCAAGGACAGAAAGAGGAGACACGTTTGCATGAGAGGATGTTCAGGACACAAAACACATGCATACACATTTATTTATTTGTTTCACGCAACAAACTTTTGACAGATTTCCAGCTAACTAACGATCCACTAGTTGACTAGCAGAACCGCTGAGAATGATTTGGGTTTTTGTGATTTTTATTCAGTTGCACCTCTGGCATTTTCACTGGGTATGGTAACATCTATAGACTTCCCACCCATACCCCTCCATAATGAAAATTAAAGGCGTGGAATATGGGGACTAGTGGCGGCAAACATCATACACAAAACAGGATACTTAACTGAAAAATATCATAGGATATCATGGGTCATTTAGGCTTAAAACGTGGAGTAAATGGATGACACCACATGAGCAGTATGTAGGCATTTTATGATTTTTATGTTGTTCTGCGAAGTCATAACCAGTTTTTTTTCAGTTGTGTTTGTTTTTGCTACATCCCGGTTAACACCTGAAGCTCCTGCTGTACATATTTGCCTAGAAGTTTAATAATTGGCCCACGTCAACCATCAGTCTGAGCCACCTAGAGCTTACTAGTGGTGCAGAGCCTGACTTTATCATCGCCCCCTGAACTTCACATCTCTGGTCTGCATAACTTCTCTGGGCGTGCAGCGGATCACAAGACGAACGACATAATCAATTTGAGAAGGATTTCCGCCGCCACGCAAGGACGGCTCGTGTGATACACACCCTGCCCTAGGCCAATATGGTATAAAACAAACACAACCCGTCCTCACAACGTCTCAGGGGGGAAACTTACCCATTGTAACAAGCGGATAAACGCCAACGGCTCTTTCAGGGGTCCCAAATCAAGTGAGAATCCGGAAGTCAGCACTTTCTGGTGGGAAATAAGAGAAAGTTACAGAGTGAGAGAGGAGCCATCGCAGATCGCACAGCTCGAGCGGCCACACGCACTTCGCTGCTCGCTATAAAGTGACCGATAATTCTCTCCTCCTGCTCGGTACCTGGGCGACAGCTTCCATAGTTGCTCCGGAAACACAGGCCGTAAGTTTGGAGGAACGTGTGTCCGTCAGACTCTTCTGATCCTCGGATCTTCTCTGTCGACGTTCCTCGGGCTTGTCAAACTTTTGTCAAACTTCAGCAAATCGTAGTAGGAAACACGTGATCACTGACGACAGGGCGCCAATAGGGGCGCTAATGGGCAATGAGAAACCTTACAGCAACAAGACTTCCGGTTTATCATATTTATTTATAGTCTGCTCGTTACTTATGTTCTCTTAACAGATATAATATAATATTAAACTTATCAGGTCACCACCTAACCAAAATCATTTAAGATCATATAAAGCTTCAAAGTAACAGGACCTGAGCACAGAACATCACCACAACGTCATTTAGTAAAAGTATGTGTTATTCAAATGATAATACAAGTAACTGGAGGAAAACAAAGTTCATTAGCAAAACAAGAGACTCCTTAAAATAAGGCTAAGGTTCCTACAAAACAAAACAAACGTGCAAAATACAGGAAACTATAAAAGATTACAAAAAGGCTAAACCGAAAAAACTGAGAAAAAAAAATAAAAAATATATATATAAACAAAATATAACAAATTGAATCATTAAATAAAATAAAATAAAATAAAATAAATCCTCCATTTGCAACACATGTCACAAGGCACCTTTGAATGTTGAGTTTTGTATTAAATTGTATTTTATTTGTTTAATATTAGGCTCTTTCTACATTTTATTTTAATTTAACTGTTAGACTGCAGAGCTGACCGGTTTACACCTTTCATTGTGCTATGGATCCTGTGTTAACTTGCATATGACAAATAAAACTTGAAACTATGTTCACACAATGATTATTGCTATTATTCTTAAAAATGATTAATAACTAGATTAACTTGTCTGTTATTTATTTTCTTTATTACAACATAATTTGTTGACATTAAAATCACTTTTATCGTCGTAATATATTTATACCTCAAACTAGAATCAGAATCAGAATCAGAATTATTTTTATTTGCCAAGTATGAGGGGCACCAATCAAACAACTTGATGTTTCATTTACTGGTTTGACTAATATTAAGTTAAGTTGTGTGGTTTGTTGAACATTCCACTCATGAAACCAGATTTAAAGTCATTAGATCCGGTTTTCTTATTTAGATCTGCACCAAATTGCACACACTCATAAATATCAGTCCCCTACAATTGTTTTCATCAAGATACATAACATTTTCTCTGAGAAATTAAGGAAAATACTAAAAGGCGCACTTCTTGTAATGTTAAAGAAAGTGAAATCTGGATCTGTACCATAATCCAATGCGTTATTCTCTGACCCATAACTCATACTCCAACCAAATGTCATTGTAATCCATCAAGTGGTCTTTGTGCAAAGATTCTAACTAGAAGTCTATTGAACAACCAATGCAGATTAATACATAACCTCCCTGGCAGAGGTAAATATCCCACATACATTTCAGTTAACAGAGTGGAAAATCTGAGTACATAGTGAATACACAGCAATGCTATATACTTGTCACTAGAGGTCAGCTTTTCCACATGGACTAATTACTCATCAGGAAACTGATCGTTTACGGTTGAATAAAGCCAAGTGTTCTCCCATGAATCCCATCAGTGGGCTGAACTCATTCACACCCAGGCTGTCAAAGTAGTTGTCTCCGTTTAGTTCAGTGGAAAAGCCCATTTAATGAAAACGCTTGTTTTGGGGCTTGGTACTCAGGGACAATCAGGGACAGAGGTGCCATCCTTTCATTTGTTTATTTTTTCTCAGCACATTGCACAGGGATTTTGGGTTCCTGTGGCACAGCTCTTATCCTAACAGGGCACATCTCAAAAGGAATAAGAGTGGCTTTGTTCTCCACCTTGTAAAAGTTGACAGGGCTTCTATGGGGGAGGGGCTGATACGCCATTGTACAGTGTCTTTGTGAAGGAATGCTGCTGTAGAGATCAGATTGTTTGGGTTTCTCAGTGCATCTGAATCAAGAAATGACCAGACAAAGAGGTAGCACACACACAAATGATACTCCCAATGCCCTAAGGAAGACTGAGAGTGACGCTAAGCTGTGGGTAATGTGGTCTCAGGTACACAGTTTCAGGGTTTTTAAAACCAGTGAAACTTGGTCAACAGCTTTTATTTTAGACCGTGTTAAGATGACACCATATTTACTGTTGCACCCTCACAGAACCTGTCAGACAGGTTTTGCCAGAGGAAAGGCTCAACATGAGGACAATGTGACACTGAATCTCTGATCATGTCCTCTCATCTTTTACCAACAATTTCCCTTGGCCTGCCGGTAATAGACATCAATGTCCCATCTCACACAGGTGGAGATTTACCCTAGAGATGAACTTGGCCCACTACAAGTAAGATCTGAAACTACATATTATTCGGATTTACAGTTAGTTTGAAATGGTTCAGACCGTCCAGTGGCAGCTCTGAGTGCAAGATTCTGCAATGCATGACCAATAGTCATGGGTTTGTTATGATCCACAGTCCAATCACAAGCACAAATTGAATCAAGAATGCAATATGATTCATGGAAGCCAACAAAATGATTAAATACAACTTGAGAATGCAGTAGGTTGTTCAAAAGTATCCACTGTAATTCATTTACACAATCATATGATAGAAATGGATCATTTTCTTTTTTTGACCCCTTTCTTTTTGACAATGGTGAATGTGATCATGAGCTTTCAGAGCAGATCCGTAACTCAGCTTAGTCAAATCTGTTGAGACCATGCAAGAAGTGAGACTGATGTAAAAAGACCCAAATCAAACAGTCAATAACAGAGTTAATGTCAGTAATCAGAGAATTCTTCAATGTTTGCCATTATAAGGGTGTGTGGATGTTCTCTTCAACATCTTGTGATGTTTTATTGATCCAGCTCCTAACAAACATTTGATTTTTCACAACCAACCTTCTTTTTTAAATAATTGTGAATTTGCATCAACCGAGCATTTCAAATGTTCTAAATCCACAGGGTTGCTATTCACCGATGGCAAGGATGGGCCACTGGTGGAGAGATTACAAAAATTCATCTGATTTAATCTCTTGTTTGAGCTTCCCAGCATCGCAACAGATCCAGATGTTTAATCCTAAACAAAGAAAAATGCGGGTACGCGAATGAGGCGACAACTGTTTCGTTTATTTTACACATTTTATTATTATGATTATATGTGTTCAAGGATTGGTAGAAAAATATTGTATAATCAGAAGTAGTATTAGGATCCTCATCATGTTTATAAACAAAGGCTAGTAAAAACGAACCACTTCTTTCAAAGCACAGAGATTCGGGATGTTGTTTAGTATTTTGACCATGTTAAAATGGTTTTCACATGTAAATTGTGTTGCATTTAAAATCGAATGTATGCGCTGCAATATCATCATATGGATAAGGTGAAATTAAATTATGTTGTGGTTGTGGAATTTATCTAACTATCTAACTATCTAACTACCAGAACATAACGTTTAAAGTGACAGAGCCTGGTGGCTGAACCCAATATTATTAAATGATAGTTCACAGAGAAAATTCTAACTCGCTGAATTTAAATTGTGGGTGAACTATCCCTTTCAGGTGCCATTCCATTGTGTATCAATTGTCAACCTTGAAGGTTATATATTAATATATTTAAATAAGCATATGTTTCAGCCAGTCAATGATAATTGATTTGTCCTGCTTTCCCTAAGTTGAAACTGGATGGAGTTAATGATAGTATCACTCAACCTATCCTGACAGCCACTGACAGCTCATTATGCAGGATCCTTTGGGCACCGCCCTTCCAGAATGTACCCAATCAGAAAAGCGAATAGGTGGACCACGATAGAGGAGCAGCCAATCGCAGCGCCTGGTGGCCGAACCGAGCATCACGGATCTGCGGACACAATCTGCTCGATGGTTACAGTGGATCATGTTGTCTGAGGAGTTGCAGCTCGATTAACTGGCGTCAAAAACCGTGTTTCATTCGTAGAACACCGCGTTTTGGGCATTTCTTCGCTCCTGCAGTGCGGAAGTAGCCGGAGCAGCGAGTGCGCTCCGTGTTTTCAAAGCCCGAAGCAGTCGGTGTCAGGAGGAGCGGTGTTTTGTTGATGTCATCCGCGGCGGTGGAGCTGTAGCGACCTTCACTTTCCCCCGGATAAATAAACACTCGGTTCTCGTGTTTTCCTCCTCCTCTTCGTCTTCTTCTTCTTTTCCTTCCCTGCCGCTGCCACCAGCACCGAAGGATGGGACTCCTGCTGCCGCTGCGCTGTGTCCTGCTCCTGTCGGCGTCTCTCCTCGCAGCCGCTTCAGATTTTCTGCCGGGATCCGAGAGCTCCGTGCAGCCGCTCTTCGCCAGGCGTCAGATCGCCGAGGAGGGAGCAGCGAGGGTGGCTAAGCGGTCCCTGCCCGCCTGGCTGGCCGCTGCACCGCTTCACAAGATCAGACGCCGGAGCACCGAGCAGGGCGACTCCTGTCAAGCTCTCCAAGGATACGACGCCAAGTTAGCGGCCAACACCCACCGTGTAAGTTTACCCGCGGGTCCTGTTACACTTCGCACGTCTGACAATTTAATGAGGCAAGAGGAGACACCGCGCAGGTGTCGGACCAGGTACAGGCCCGTTCAGCCTCCAGGATCCTACAGCTACTGGTGATGGGCTGTTTTCCATTCAGCCTAGGAGCTCAGGAGGATGGAGGATATTACACTGTACATTTATATTTCACCTTGCAGTCCTGTCATTGTCAAGATCTTTAGCACGGGACTAAGTTCAGATATTTCCTGACAACTTTCTCCAAGCCCACTAAAGGACCCTTCTGGTCTTTCTGGTGATTGCCACATCAAGGCTGCCCAGATTCTTGTCTTGACTATTTGGTGCAGTGACACGCTAGAGAAGACTGTATCAACGCCTGATTCCTTCATACTTTAGGAACCATACCCACACCCTATTAAGTGGCCATGACCTATATCTCATTGTTGTCAAGCATGCAGCTCTCACTGTGTGTCTGAGGATCCCACTCTCCTCTGCCTGACTGGAGAGTGAAGCTGTCTGAGCGTTTGTAGGAAAATTGGCCCAGGGGGGGAAGGATCCATGTGACTGGCTGTGCGGTGGTTATTTTCTAATTAAAAGCTGTGTTCGTGCGGTAGTGAGAGCAGTTAGCAAGCAGCCAGTCCATTAGGAAACAGAGGGTACAGTATATTTGGCTTTACGCGCATTTGGATCCTGAAGAGAAGTCTGAACTTGGTCTCGCCTGATTCCTCAGTTTTTAGAGGCCAACAGGGTCCTGTGCTGCAAATTTTCCTAGCTCCTCGCAACCATGTGATCAACTTTGCATTGTTGCCTTTGTATACTTGGCTTTAGTAATCTAAAGTTGACAGAAGTCCTAGAGCCCTGTCATTCCCCCCAGGTTGCTGTTGCAGGTCCCATCGGCACCGGAGCTGCCTTCAGCCCGAGCTGCTGAAAGAGACCTGTCTGAGAACAGTTTGTGAACGTCCACCCAGCGGGAGAGTCCGAGGCCACTGACTGGAATTTCAGGATTTGTGACTTTTATCTCAGGCAACAGGCCTCAATCTGAAAATGAAAGCATTGCCAAAGTGAAAACAGGATTCTTGACTTTAAGACTGTGTTCTGTAGTTGTATTCAAAACTTTTAAACCTCCTCATCTATGCTTAAACATGTGATTAGAGGAAACACGATGCTAGTACACAGTTTGAAGGCCAAATACACAAATAGTGTTGTGCTATTAACAATTCTATTTACACATACTCCTCAACCAGTACTGGGATTGTTGATGTGTGTTTTTGTTATATATTTTTCTTACATGAACATATTTTGTCATTTCTCCCAGTATACCTTCAATGACCTGAGTGGTTCGGTGTCCCTGGCCTGGGTTGGAGATAGCACAGGGGTGAGTATCACCACTAACATGTTCCACTGTGACATGAGTAGGAAAAACTTTCTTTCACAGATTTCTGAGTGAACCAGTATAACCTTCTCTCTTTGCAGGTCATCCTTGCATTGACAACTTTTCAGGTGCCCTTCTTCATGATAAGACTCGGGCAGTCCAAACTCTATCGAAGGTAAGTCGCATGACATCACTGGTTTAAAAGAAATACATCATTTGCATTGGGATTAGCATTGATTTGACTATTTCCCTACCAGTGAGAACTATGGGAAGTCATTCCAGGACGTCACCAGCCTCATTGACAACACCTTCATCAGATCAGAGTTTGGTATCGCTATCGGCCCTGAGAACTCGGGCAAAGTAAGTCATGTGCCGGGTGAGCCTGCAGCATATTGACCACTGTAAAGATTTGCATGTGGCCTCATCAGTCTGAAATTCTGGACTCTGAATTACAGGTGATCCTGACAGGCGATGTGTCCGGAGGTCACGGGTCTCGAATCTTTACCTCTGATGACTTTGGGAAAAGTTTCACCCACAGGGACCTGCCCTTCGTCCCCCTGATGCAGATCACATACAACCCTGAAAATTCCACCGTGCTGCTCGTCCTCAGCAAGAGCGTAAGTGAATGTTAAAAGATCTGCGTTTTGTTTAGAAGTCAACATGTTTGGATGAGAGTATAGCATAAGAATACTCTGTATAAATTCCAGGTTTGTATGCGGGGATTTCAGAGTAGCAGTAGTTTAGTAATTAGTCGTAAACTTAAGAGGGCAGGTGACCTTTTTAATGGCCTGTTGTTAAACCCTTAAGCGCCATCTCACTCCCTTAAAGCAAAAGGCCTCCCATTGGTCAACCATTCTCTCTGTGTGTTTATTAAAGTGATTTATTAAAATGGCCTTGGTGTTTATGAGCAGCTCTAGAAAACCAAGATCCGTCTAACCTGTGTAAACATTGGTTTTATTGCGCATGAACTCCAACATTTTTATTTTTTTTCATCCTCAGAATGAATTATGGCTGTCTGAAGATTTTGGCAGCACCTGGAACAAGGTCCACAACACAGTGTGTCTGGTTAAATGGTGAGAGACAACCCAAACAGGTGCACCTTAGTCACCTCAGTGCGTAGTGAACACACACTTGTTATTCAATATCCTCAGGAGTCCATGTCTCAGGGAAATATCTATTCAGTGAGTGTAGGGAGGAGTAGAGGTATCCCATAGAAAGGATTTCCCAAAAATGTATATGATACCTAAGTCTGTTTTTTATTGTCTTTAGTTTTAATTCCTTCAATAAGCTACAGACGGCTGACAAATTAAAGATTTCCCCGCAGTAAGTGTTGTCATAGGGTGTTGCCATGTTGGGCGACCGTATTCAGCTTGTGCCACCTCAGTGCACCGTGGCATTGTTCCTTCAAGTCTCTATGGGGACGTTCCCTCATGTGTTCATAATCTCCTATAGGTGTTGAATTGGGTTGAGAAATGGTGACTATTGATTCATGTGACTCCACTTATCTTTTATGTTTGTTTCAGTTGTCCCCTGTTTTCTGATCATTACTGCTGCTTCAGAGGGACAAAGCAAAGAATATTTTGTTTGACTCTCAGTTCTGCTTTACTCTCCTTCCCTAATTTAAATGAATATTAATTAGCCAAAGACATGTTTCAATTATATTTCCAAGACTTGTATTCTTGCTACACCCTTGCAAAATATTTAATCATAAAGCTGTAAGTGTTTGAAGAGCCAAGCCCTCAAAGCAATCTTGTTTATTTTTTATTTTTTTATGCACTTCCTGGTATGTGTTGCTTAGTAACCTTTGGATCTCAAAATAACTTTAATTTCACTTTTAAAGCAGGTTTGAAGTTCACAGTCTGATAAAACTGTGTGTGTGAAACCGACTTCCTCATACATAACCTTTTAATGCTGCCCCAAATGAGGCTGAACAGGCTTTATGTGTCATAATCCAGGCCGGAGTTTTCTGATGTGAAAACACAACACTGCAAAGAAAGAACAAAGTAAAGACGGACGTGTCTGCATGGTGGTTGTATTTGATTAGCCGTGTCATGTGGTGCTTACTTTGCGACTTAGCAAAACTAACTACATTATAGGAGTAAACGGAAAATATGTAGAGAATCCTCGTTGCAGGAATGTTTCTCAGCCTGACTTTGTTGTTTATTGAGATGTGTGGACACTGAGAACTGTCACATCCTCATCAACAAGGAAATCTACATCTGTTTTACTGTTAAACCCTTGACTCTGTGGACTGAAATTCTCTGTACTTTCCGCGCTGATTCTAGGGGAAGGAAAAACAGCATCTTCTTTACAGCCGGCCTCAACGGATCCTGCAGTAAGTGACTTAGTCCTTAAGCCAGACCTAATATGATCATGTGACACTTAAACCCAGGCCTTCTTTTGACTGCATCAATGTCCGTAGGTGTAGACCACATGACATATAATGTATTAAAACATTTCCGAATAAAGTTAAAAAGAAAATGTTCTACATGTTTGTATTGACACCTATTTTTACTTTATTAACTCGGTTTGGATTTAAAGAATTTAAATGACAAATGCTATTATTCAAATAGTTGATTCTAACCAGATAATACACCAGATATTTACATCTATATGCCTATATTCATTATTTATACCTTTAATCCTACATGTCACTTTTGGTTACGCTTTTGGTTACATTCAAATTTGCATATATTTTCATCATACATTTTCATTTTCTTCTGTTTTGTGTCAGTTGATCAGGGAATGCTGGAACTGAGAAGGACGACAGACTACGGTAAAACCATCAAGACTGTCGCCAGTAAGATCTACTCGTTTGGCCTGGGTGGACGCTTCATCTTTGCCTCCGTGATGACGGGCAAGGTCAGTATACAGAACATCCAAATCATGGCAATACATTTTCTGATTCCTGTTCTCTGACTCACTTTTATTTTCTTTACCGTCTCTTTCTCTGCAGGGGACTCTGAGGATGATCTATGTGTCAGTGGACCAGGGCGAGACTTGGAACATGGCCCAGCTGCCCCCTGTTGGCCACGAGCAGTTTTATTCCATCCTGGCAGCGAATGATGAAATGGTCTTCATGCATGTTGACGAGCCGGGAGGTAGGTCCATGCTGCAACGTCACGCTTTTATTGTACATCAAAGCAGTAATGATAGTTGAAGATGATAGGGCTGATAAGAAACGGCTCGGTTTTGTTGTAGATAGCGCCTGATAGGAAAGCCGCTGATCCTTCAAGTGACTGAATCTTCAGTATGTGTGATCCTTTTTGTCATCTTAATCTGTTTACAGATACAGGCTTTGGCACCATTTATGTATCAGATGACCGGGGCACCGTTTACTCCAAGTCGCTGGAGCGGCACCTTTATACCACCACAGGGGGGGACACAGACTTCACCAACATCACCTCCCTGCGCGGAGTCTTCGTCACCAGTGTCCTGGCTGAAGGTAGCTCCACACATGTGTCCGTGTTTAGATAAAGGAATAGAAACAAATGCATGTGCTCAGATTCCCTTAGAAACACACAGAGATATGACCTCTCCATTACACACTGGAGCGAGGGCGCTGGGTAAATATTTAATTAGCTGTTCAGTGTTAGATGTGCTGTCTGACTGAAGCGGCTGGCTGACACTTGAGCAGAAATGTCTCACATCACCAGCTAGATCTTAACTCCATCATGTCTGCTTCTGTTATTTCCATTTTCTCTCGAATTATTTTATTTTTAAATCTGCTCTTTTTCTCCCTTCTCCACATGAACATTCTGGGGTTAGATTTGCACTGGGTCTGATCCTTGCCTTGCTTACTCTAGCTTACTTGTACAGTGTTTTCCTCAGAATTAGATCAATCTCTGGCTGTAGTTGCACACTGAGGGGTCGGGTGGGGTGATGGGTGAATGCACGGGAGCAAACAGTTCACTCCTGTGTCCAACAGAGCCTGAAGGAAAGATACGAATAAAGTCTCCGTGCCAGCTGAGGAATTGGAACATGCACACCAGCCAAAGTTATGACGAGGGCTGGCTGCCTGTGAGGGTGGTAAATCTTTATAGCCGTTTTCAGACATGACCTCCGGGTACAATCTGAAGAATTGGCAACGGAGTTTAGCCAGAGTTTGCCTTTCGCACAGCTCAGCGGGAGGTTCTCTCCACAGACATCAACTTCTATAGACTTTATACTGGGAGGTCAGGCAGATAAAGTCGGTAGTCTGACATTTGCTTTCACACGTGCACCTCCTCCGGAGAAAACACGGGGGAACTGCAGAGTCCAGTGCATGTCTGAAATCAGCTTACGAAAGTTTTGACGGCGCACCGCCTTTGCAGGATATCCCTCAGTGCTGCAAATTGAGAGAGAGAGAGGGAGGGAGACAGAGACAGAGACAGGAAGGGAGAGAGAAAGAGCAAGACAAAGAGCACTGCACACACTTACACAATGAAATGACAGCACAAAACACTAAGTGGGAGATTTTTGGATGTTGTTATAAGTGTGTAAAAACAATTTTGTTTAAAATTAAACAGTGGCAAGACTCGTTCAACAATGGCGGGCGATCACAGTCTAAGTAACACTGAAGACTGAAGACTGCCTGTAAATGTTACCATTCTTTTCTTGTTGTTCCAGGTGACTCTGTGCAGTCGGTGGTGTCGTTTGATCAAGGAGGGGAGTGGGTTCCCTTGAGGAAACCTGCCAACAGCAAGTGTGATGCTACTGCCAAGGACCCAGAGAAGGTAAAAAGAAAAAGAGCAAAATGATTTGTCTCGAGAGAAAGCAAAGCTAAAACAATTGAACTGTTTGTTTGGTACAATGAATTCAGTTTAGCAGTGAAACGAAAGCCGAATACTACACATTGCTGGTCCTATAAACATCCAGATAACAAATGCTGATTGTCTTTATGCCCACAGTGCAGTCTCCACATCCACGCAGCCTACAGCACCGCTATGAGGCTGAATGTCCCCATGCTGCCTCTGAGTGAACCAAATGCTGTGGGTCTCGTCTTAGCTCATGGTAAATCCCAGTTCAAAGCTGAATATGTACGTTTTTTTTGTGTGAGATAATCTGGAAGTTATTTTTCTGGATGAACATTTCTCATCAGGGAGCGTTGGTGATTCCATCTCAGTGATGAAGCCTGATGTGTATGTGTCGGATGATGGAGGGTATAGCTGGATAAAGGCCCTCGATGGACCTCATCACTACGCCATCCTGGACTCTGGAGGACTCCTGGTGGCTGTGGAGCACAGCCCCACTCAGCCTATCAACAAGATCAAGTGAGTTACAGTCTTAAGCTGTTTTCAGATTTGAACACTGGAAAATATCTCGAGAATTGGCTTCTGGAGATTGCCTTTCATATATAAAGAGCGCAGCTGTGAGCGTCAGAGGCGAAAATGTCCAGAACATTCAGGCAAGGGTTGGCACCTGGGTAGAGAGTGCAGGGAGCAGAACAGAGATTCTTATTTCCATTATGAAAATCACATATTATTTGTCACCAAAAATTCTCGAATATTATCTTTCCAAATTGACATCTTTAGCTGCATCTTTTACATTTATGGTTCCTTTTTTTCTTCTGGAAATATTTGCATGTTAAAAATTTCATGAACGCAACCTCTCCTTTGCTATGAATACATTTTTATCGAATGGGCTAACTTAGATATTTTACTAATATTTTACAAGAGGGCTGGCAGAAAGAGTTGCGTCAAATATGCTGAGCAACTGACCTCTGAGTTCTCATATATTACCCCTCAGGAAAGTTTGTGTGACAGTGAGCAAGTATGCAAAATAACAAGTCCCTGAAACTGAACAAGCTAAATGGTTTTCAACCATTGTTAATTTTACTATTTTAATTGTGCTTTTCTTTTTGCAAAAGTGTTTAATTTCAACTCACAGAGCTGAAAAACCACAATAAATAAAGTAAGATCGTAAGCACTGTTACAACAAGGGTGTCACAGATTCCCAGAAGAATAATTCACCACTCTGGGAAAACAATGGTGGAGTGGCCATCTAAGATCTGGGACTTTTCTCAGTGGGACGCTACACAAATTCAGCTCCTGGCTCAATGAAAAAGAAATAAAACATCAGAGAGAGAGAAAAGTAAATGTGGTTGTGTGGTGGTGATCAGCCCAGGGGAGCAGGCTGCACGGCCCACTGTGGTTCTGAGTAGCTGTCACTTCCCTTACATCTCTCTCGCCCTCGTTTAGTCTGAAATATGCAAATGCTTCAAATAGTTGTGTGCCGAGCAGCAGAGCGAGTTCAGGTCGGTGAGTCCAGCGCAAAGTTTTACCGACAACAGGAAGCTCGTCTGTGTGAGCAGGACTTATTCAGTGCCTGTTCTAAACCTGTATGTTTAGAATGAAGCCATGCTTGTTGCAGCTTTCTTTCTGAAACTGTAAAAGTGAACTGCAGTAGTTGAGCTACAGCGAGTAACAACCGACGGCTGGACGCCACAGAACCCTGAAGCTACGGTTACACCTGTTTTTCAAAATTCCGTGAAGCTCCGTACGCAGAATCTAGAACTATGGAATCTGTTGTTTTTTGTTTTTTATACTACACCTCCTTCCCATAACAAGACACATGCCAAGTGTGAGTTAATAAGATCTGCATTCCACATACAGACACATAGATTCCTGCAGTTATTAGGTACATAGATGAAGTGGTCAGCCTTGTGACCTGCATGCACTGTAGCCATGAGATTCTCTTTTATGTTTCTTAAGGCTGATGATTGTACATTTCTGATGTCTTGACAGGTTTTCCACAGATGAAGGACAGTGCTGGGGCGTGTACAACTTCACCGATGACCCCATCTACTTCACTGGGCTGGCGTCGGAGCCGGGAGCTCGCTCTATGAATGTCAGCATCTGGGGCTACAGGGACTCCCTCCTCAGCCAGTACTGGATCTCCATCACCATCGACTTCAGGGAACTTCTCACCAGAGACTGTGAGTGACATGATTTTAAAAAGAAAATTGTGTAGAATTTGAGGTATTTGTCATATTTTGTGATTTGTTTTAGATTATATGTAAACAGAGTGCAATATGCTGATGTTTTCAGGTGCCGATAAGGACTATGTGCAGTGGTTGGCCCACTCCGACGACATCAGTGATCCCAAAGATGGTTGCAACCTTGGCTACAAAGAGAAGTTCCTGCGTCTCCGAAAGGACTCTGTTTGCTGGAATGGACGAGATTACCAGGTCAACACTCAGCCGACCCCGTGTCCATGCACCCTGGATGACTTCCTGTGGTAAGACTCTGACATGCACGCTCAAAATGTCAAACTCAACCACTCTGTGACATCGGATTAGACGTCTCTGGATAATGTTAGAACTTATTTTTTGGTGACTGATAACATCTCTCACTTACTGGGTATACAGTATCAAGTAGAACTGTTTAAGTATCCTGGAATACATTTTTCCTTTGGGTAAAAAATAATTTTGGCTTAACACAAAATTCAGAAAGTAGAATTACTAAGTCTAACAACTGGATATTTTTAGTAGCAAGTGTAAATGTAGGTTTTTCTACTCATGTGCTTGTTGCAGTGATTTTGGATACTACCGTCAAGAGAACAGGTCAGAGTGTGTGGAGCAGCCAGACCTGAAAGGAAAAGTGCTGGAGTTCTGTCTGCATGGGAGAGAGGAGCAACTGCAGACTAGTGGGTAAGACTCCAGCTTCAGTCACTGAAGTCCAACAGATCTCCATAGCCTTGTTTCCACTGGTTTAAAAACCCACCAACATCTGGCTTCTGTCTGCAATAGAAATAGATACAATCAGCATTCACTCGGCAGATAAAGGCAGAAATGGAAACATGACACCGGAGAGAACACTCATTTCTTCTTCTTCTTCTTCCTCTTTACTATGGCAGTAGAAGTGACACTGCACCTTTTCTAAAACTACATTAGATGAGCATTGAACTTCCGGGCGTCAAAAATGTATAGCCATGAGCGTTTACGTACTTTTTTAAATCTTGGGAACAACGTACAACAGCGATAATTTTGGTGTAAAAGAGGTTAGTGTGTCACTGTAATGTTGGTTTCCTACTTAACATCAAATAACTAAATAATATCAACCCATGAAGGTGATGTCTTTGTGATGACCTGTCAGGTGGTCAAGAATGCCCTGCACATGTCGCATGACTTGCTTCAAATTAATTGTCAAGTGTGCTTGATGATTATCTATTTGTTGTCTATTGTCCTCACCAGCTTTACTAGAGTAGTGGTAGTAATAAAAGGTTCATATTAAAAGTGTACAACACTTCATGACAGGCCACCAACACTGACCTATGTTATGTTACAGAAAGTGACAGAGGGCTGTTCATAGTGTTTATCTGAGTCAGAGGAGACGAGTGACGAGAATAAGGAAGTATCTGTGGTTTAGAAGTAAGAGGAAGAGGAAGTAAATGGGAGCGAGAATGACTCGCCTGTTTTTATTGTGAAAGCGAGAAGGCAGACTCTTTGGTAAACAAACTGTAAACACACACCGACTCAAAGAAAATCATTATTGTTAAACCTGTAGCTGAAGAATCCAGTACAAACAATTAAGTAGATCAGGCAGGTTGTTGCATTTAGCCATATTATGAATTACTGAATCAATTAAAACTCATAATAAAAAAATAATAAATAATATATCAATAATAAAAAAACTGTTTGACACTTGTTTAATGTGAGATTTAATTTAAATTATTAAAACATTTATTTGATAAGAGGATAAAACTATTATTATTATCATAAGTATTAGTAGTAGTAATGGTATGTAGTGGTATCATCACAATAAGTAAATCATGAAACCATCCAGCAAAGGTCTAATGGTTTTCCTGTTTAAGTGATGAGAATGAAAATCTACTTATAAGTCAACGGTCATCCTTCTGACTGGGTGATTAAAATAATAATAATAATAATAATAGTTTCATCTCTGACTGAATTGCTATTGGTCCACAGCTATAGGAAGATCCCCGGAGATAAGTGTGAGGGAGGAAAGATGCCTGAGCGTAAAGAGATCGACCTCAGTGTGAGGTGTGTGAGTGACCTCGTCGGCCCACAACTTCTGGTCAGTATCTCTGCTTCTTGAAAATGTTATACACATTGATTTAGTCTCAATGTTTGTCTAACTGTAACTGTATTACCCTTTTTCACTTTTATGTGCTGGGTTTTTTTCACAGGTCGACGGGCACTCGTCCAAGTCTGTTCCCATTGTGGTAACGGTCGTCATCGTCATGTTACTGAGCATCGCAGCAGGAGTCGTCTTTGTGAAGAAATATGTCTGCGGCGGCAGGTTGGTGCATCTCTCTGCTCATGTTCATAGTTCAGTTCTTAACCATGGAAACAATCTGTATCCTGGCTTAATTGTTGTAGAATATTAAGGGATCATTCTACGGTAAAGAAAACAAAAATTCGTACAATTTAGGTGATCACATAATCTAGGAAACATCACTAGGATTATTTTTTTCTGTCAATATATCCCTTTCACTTGAATCACACATACTGAACCTTTAAGTGACCTAACAGTGTTGTGAATGTGCCTCCAGGTTCCTGGTTCACAGGTACTCTGTGCTGCAGCAACATGCCGAGGAGACTGCTGCTGCGGAGGTCGACGACCCGCTTGAGTCCAACCACACCGAGAACGGGAAGATAGTGTTTCACGATGACTCAGATGAGGTACAGTGGATAAATTTAACCTCCTCATATTCAGGCCAAGATATGAACATGGGTTTACGGTCTCCTTCAGAGATTAGGCTGAAAACCCACTTTGTTATAGTTTTTCTAAATTACCTGGAAAACCCTGCATCTCTGGCATTGCTCTACTGCAATTTCTTTGGTACTCGTTGGCCGACTTATTTGCCTGTACCTTTGATATGCTTATAACTGCCAAACAAATATGTTGAATGATAAACTGGAATCAGGAGGGTGGGAGGGAACAGCTTTGTACTCTATGTTTGTCCACCATACGTGTTCCAGTCTCAAATGGTGTTGTGAACTGTAGCTGGGTTTTCATTATCAGAGGATGACTTTGTGTTTTAATGTTCCAGCATTAACCTGAGATGACTTTTAACAAGGTCACCTGAGTAATGGAGTTAGGCGTGCGTGTGCGTGTGCGTGTGCGTGTGTGTGTGTGTGTGTGTGTGTAAACATGGCCTGGTTCGCTCTCCTGTGTCAGGTTCTGACTTCAATGGTATGCTGTTCTCTTCTCTTTCCACAGGACCTGCTTGAATAGCAGGCGCAACCTGTCACGGTACAGGAACAGCTTTCCAGTCCACCTGGTGGCGGGCTGTTGTTCCTGCATCTCTCTTGTCTCCTGCTACTTCTTCCTTTCACCCTCTAGTCTGAACGTTGGCCTCAGCGAGCAGACGAAGAGTCTGTGGCACTCATCTGTGAAGTATAATGAATGTACAGAGACTTGGGACTAATGCACGGTTGAGGAGAACTAAGGAGATCTAGTGGGGTTGTGCTTCAGTTCTGATTCGATCGGTTGAGTTTGAATCTGCAATCAAGCAAAGTACTTATGCAGTCATTAGAACTGCTGACAGCCAGAGCAATGGGTTTTTTGAAACAAAGCTGTTTGTATAAATCCACCAACATTGCATTACGGGTCCTGCCTCTCCCATCACCTGGAAGTGCTCCTGGAAATTATACTTTTCACTTCTGTTGAAGGTCTTTATCCTTTTTCTCATGCACTTGTACATAAACCTGTTTTTTTTATTCTTTTGGGATGTGGTTTCCATTTGGAAGGTGTTATAAGGATTGCTGTTGGAAGCTGGTAAACCACAATCTCAAACTACTCAAGGCTTTATCCCCACTTTTAATACAGTATTTAAACTGTCTAAACAGCCAATAATAAGTTCATATTAGAGACTCCTATCTTGGCACTGATTTGTGAAATCCGTTGGTGTGATCTGTGCTTGGAATATGAACCTCCATTGTTTTGTAGCTCTACAGTACCAAGATCCTTTCTCAAAGTAATAAGATGCAAGTGAAAACTTTAATTTGCATTAGATTTGATAGCAATAATGTGTTTAGACCCAATACATTGTCCAAACACTTTAAATAATCATCTTGGCACAATATCTCTTAAGGTCTCCAGTTGCTGCATTTGTTGAATGGAGATGTTTTTTTGGAAACACATTACGTGTCAGTGTATACGATGGTAAAGTGTCTGTTTCAAGACAGGATTTATAAAAAAAAAAAAAAAAGTCTGCAGTTCTGACTGCCCAAAGCACAAGGTCCTTTGTATGCTAAGAGTTTGTAGTTTAACAATTTTTTCCTAAATGTGACCAATGGTTAATGTGATAATACTGTAATAATCACTGTAGTGTGTTTATAATCATTCGTTTTTCAAGTAGTTTTTCTACTAACTTTTGAACTCACATGGCAAATGAAAAAGAAAATGATTATAGTTTGATATTAAATGTCAACCAATATTTTTTACAACGCATTCATAAAACCCAATACATCAGTATAATTTGGTGATAGTAACACAGAGGCAATGTCTGTGTGTGCGGGAGACGGTTCAATAATGTAAATGTTGTATAGGAAGATAAACATTGTAGCTTATTGCTTTATGCTGCAACACCACGTGAGAATTGTTTCTTTTTATATATTTGCATCTGAGGTGGAGCAAATTCTCTAAAATGACAGGGTTATTCAAAGTCTCATTTGCGTATATTTTACTGCTTACTACTGTTTTATTTTCTATTTAATCATCTCGAAACTACTGTCATCGTGAAGCTAAACGTGATTGACCTCGCAACAGATCCGTCCTATCATGTCTTCTTACAGGTTTTGTTTTTATCCTGCTTTTTAATATTACTTGCACAATCATTTGTCTGTCTTGTTTTCAATGTGTGGCAGGTTTTTATTTATTTGTGAGGTGCAGGTTCAGAGTGCAGTAAACTTGATGCAGGTATGCAAGTGCCTGGGTGTGAGGGTCTGATGTGAGGCCCCTCTAATGTGAGGCCGGCATCTGTTTACTGATAACTATTTATATCAACTAATGTGTAACCAGTTGCATCCAGTATGTCAGTGACTCCTCTTTGCTGCACTTGAGCAGAAAGAACATATGTTTCATATGGGCTCCTATTGAACTGCATGATAACAATCAATACTATTTTTTAATCCAGAGCTCTGTAAAGAACGCGGCAGTTAACCTGGTTACTATCTCTCATTTCATTGTGTGAGACTGATGTTCTGATTGTGAGTCAACTCAAATAAAGGGTGTGAATACAGGGTCATTACTCATCTGCTGTAGACTGTACACTGGGAGAGACTTGCCGAGCTCTTTAATGAGGTTTTATTGCATCGAGGGAGGGTAACAGACTTTTTCTTGCAGTATAGAACTACTGTATAAATAAATAAGTCATAGTGAAGGTTCTGTAAATATACAAGATTTCATCTTTGTATCTGCTATGTTTCTCTCTTCTGTATATTTGAGGCAATTTCATTTGGGGTTGCCAATAAATTCTTATGTTCCTCTACTTTGTTGAATATTATTTCCTTCTTACAGCAATAACAAATAGACTGACACTCTTTACCTCCACCGAGGCTCAACAGTCATCTTGTGAAACCACGATTAAATACACTAGATCTGGATTTTTATTTGACTCTACACAAAATTGCACACACTCATAAACATCAGTACTACAGTCAGTCAAAACCCATTGTTTCGTGGGATGCAGGATTTCCTCCAGCTGTGTTTCCACTCAGACTTTATTTTATGTTCAGATTTAATTTTTGTATTGAGATGTTTCTCAGCTCTGTATTTCTTCTTCCCCCATGTCTTGGTATCTTAATTTCCCAATAAATGAATGAAAGAAAGATATTTATCAATATGACTTTTGAACAGAGAAGTAATAATTAATTAGACTTTTATCTTTCCTGCACAGTAGAGATCTATTCATGAAGTCGCTGACTTGATTATTTATTATTGAAATATAATATTGCAATGACGACACCCAAAGGTTCAACAGGAAGTCCTCATATTCTATACAGAAAGTTTCCCTCTGCATCAAAGAAATCATTCCCAACTTGCGCCACAGGAGATGGCTTCTCCATCTCCATAAACTCTTCCAGCTGTTCATCTGTCAAAACCCAGCCGTCCCAGCTCTCCTCTTCCTCTGTGTCCTCCTCTGTTGGATTAGTGCTGCTGGGCCGGTCCTCCTCTGTTGAGCTTGTCTCTATGGCATCTTTCCTGATACCAGCTTGGAGTCTGGTGGGCAGAACAGTAACTGAGGCTCGAGTCTTGGCCAGGCCTCCAGAGATCATCATCGTGTCTGCTACAGAGATTAAAGCACCTTCTCTGCTTCCCGATGGGAGTATGGCCGCTGCCTTGTTTCCCGGCAGCTTCAGTCTCTCCTGCCCTGCACCTGAAGGCAGCACCGACTGACTCAATGCAGCCATCACTTTAGTGTCTTGCTTAGCCTTTCTTTCAGGCGCAGGAACAAACTTGTTCCTTAGGACCCTCAGGATGACATCCGGGGTGACAGAGAAGCCCTCAGCTAGACGCTCTACTGTCCACTCCTCTGGCTGCTCTTGCTTCAGGTATCTGAAAACATTACATTTTAAGCCTTAATTAAGTGAATGGTTCTTTTTGGTTTAGTGGCTTAACTCATCACAGACAGCACCTCACCTGATCTGCTCAATAGCCACCCAGGTCAGCTTTCTCTGTGGAGCTCCGAGTGGAGTCATCTGCCTCCTCAGTATGTGATACTTCACTGTCCTCTGCCTCTTCTTGCCTTCACTGAAGAAAACAAGAGGTGTGGTTAACAGTGTGCGCAGAGAGAATTAAGTGCATTGGAGGCCTTTTTTTTTTTTGGTGACCGTCCGTCCTATTCATGTGAAAACAATAGCTCACGAACGCCTTGAGCTAGTTTCTTTAAATTTGGTAAAAATATTGGCTTGGACTAGTAGATGAACCGCTCAGTGTGAACTTACAAAATACACGTTTGGACTTGTGAACACAACATCTCAGGATCACCCCTAGAAATGTCTTCAAATTTGGTGCAAACGCTCACCTTGACACGAATGTGAGCTGATTTGATTTTAGTGGTTTAAGCTCAGGTCACAGTGACCTTACAACCCCCCATTTATTTTGCCTTGTGAATGTGTTATCTCAAGAATACCCTGTAACAATCCTTTCCAACATCTCTATTGCGTAACAAAGACCATAAGGCACTTTGAAAATGTATATCTATATGTGGAGTGGTTATTTAGCTCAGTTGGGGCTGTTTGTGCTTATGTAGCTCATCTAGGGTTATTATAGCGCATATTTGTGTTTACTTTCTTTCATTCTTGATCTCTTTTTTTTTTTTCTCTATTATTGAAATACAGATCATCAAACGGTATTTCAAGACTAGTGGGTGTGTTTGCCAAGGGAAGGGGGACCCGTATTACATTCTTTCATAGGGCGCCCCAGCGTACAACCACAAGATAATTATCGTTAACATGGGAGTAATGTGTGATGACTGGCGCTTACTCCATCAAGGTCTGGAGCTTGTCCTCCACGTCCTCCACATCTTCTGGATGTCCTCCACCCTCCTCCTCGGACATGTCCTGGCGGTGTCCTGCAGCTCTGCCTCTTCGCACATGGCTCTGTCCGATCCATGGAGCGACTCCTCTGCTGGAGAACCTGTTAGTGGGAGTCAGTGGCCGAGCAGCGAGCCTGGCGAGCAGGGAGAGAACCTGCAGAGGCCGGGCCATGCTCACGGGCACCGGGTTCTGCTGTTAGGAGTCACCGCAGAGGAGGTTCATGTAGTCCGGTGTGGGACAGGACACAACATCAGAAACGGACCGAGCGACGTATTCTTCTAATAAAACTCACTGACAGGATATCACTGCATCACCGTTAGTTTAGAACGATCAGAGACCTTCACTCAAAACAAACAACTCCACACTGGTAACCGCTGTGAGACTCGTGCACACACTTCCGCAAACACCAGATTAAAGTGTGTACAACACTGCCAACTAGCGGAGTGGAGGTGAGGTGAAGACTATATTGGAGTCTTGTTCCAGCCGTATAAACAACACAGAAAGTATATTACAAAATACTAGAAAATCTCCAAGTTTTCTCCAATTTAAATATCCAGTATCACAAATTCATCTGTTGCACTGTCCGCATGTCTGAGAAATTACTCGCATATTTCAATCTACAGAAACTGTTATCATAATTAAAACAATAGATGGATATAATTCACTCAATACGTTTTACCTCCTCCGCTTATGTATTTGGAAATACATTTTTTTTTTTATTTCTCTCCTCTATATGTCTGTGCTCAAGTAGAGGCTGGAACATGCTTTCAGTTGATTGGGGCCTATTCTGTTGATGAAACGTTCTTAACAAACATACTTGTAAACTGTACTTGGCTGATACCTTCCCAACAAAGTGGTCTTATCACAGAAAAGGCTTTTACAAAGTTGTCATAAGTGGTCTTTATAATTTTATTATTGTCTTCAAATGAATGGTTTCGATTAAACTTGTCACATTTCTTTCCACACTGAAACCAATTGTTAATTCATCCATCAGGTGTATTGATTATTCATTAATTATTGAATGAAGCTCAGTTGTAGCACAATATATGCCATCCAGCACAAGCTATATGGTTTTTATGCTCCAAATAACTAGAGAAAATGTCCAACTTTCTATCTATCTAAAAAAAAATATTTTGATGAAGGTCTATCTGTTGATGAAAATAACCCAGTGGAACTGTTTAAAATTGTAAACACATAGATGCCTCCCCTCTTTGTTTTACAAACTGAGCATAGGAGGTGTTTGGACACAATTTATTTATCAACATTTTCCTCATCAACATGAGGCTTAATAAAGTCACTTCACAGAAATAATTGAAAAAGAGGTAATCTGTTTTTGTCTGTTGCCGAAGGAATATTTAATGGTGGGAAACTGCTGATTCTGACTCTGCTCTTCAATTTTAACTACGTGTAAGTGTGTTTTGAACATATCATTATTATCATCATCCTCATCCTCATCCTCATCATCATCATCATCATCATCATCATCATCATCATCACAATAGGTCCTTATATTTATGTACAAACTTATTTTGCTTTTGCAATCATCCTGTGCAACTGCACTTTACTTTATAACATTTCTATACACACTTTTAGTTATTGTACAGACAATGGATGTCTCCTTTAGGAATATTGTATTGCTTGTTGTAAATAATTTATAATCTCTTGTCAACATCATTCTGACCTACCTGCCGCTGTAACAACTGAATTCCCCCCATGTCTGGATCAATAAAGTCTTACCAATCTTATATTATATTATTTTACATTATCATTAAGTACATCGCTGCTGAATATAATGACTCTAGAGACTGAACAGTAACTTGATGGACAGTTATGAGATTTCTTGGAAATAAAAAACAAATACTGTCTTGTGGTTAAATGATCACATAACAACGTCAAAACATGTTTAGAAAGAATTTGCTAAAATAATAGGTTTTTTTTTACAGTGTTTCTCCATTTTCTCACAGTGCTTGCTTCTTTTTCATTTCACTTCACCGTAGTAAAATATCTTTTGTATGTTTAGTTATATCCGTGTTATAAATTTTACGTGGTGGTTGTTCCTTGCGCGTCATTTCATAAACTAATGTCAGAGAAAACATCGATCAAAAGAAGATAGAAAAGAACTAACGTGACTATAACACTTTATGACGCAGCGGCCCCTGCCGGTCAGCTGGGGCCCTGCAGCTGACTGTGAGGGACACGCAGCAGCGCACCTCCTCCCGCGGCGCCGTTGTCTCATTTGCGCCATTTTGTCCGCTCACTTTGTTGATTGGGCTTTAGCGAGCTGTACTGGAGCCAATCAGAGGGGAACCGGACAGCGGAGACACGGTAAGGGAGAACCGATTGAAGGCATTGGTAGTTGTCAGCACGGATTGGTTTGTCATGGACCAACCAAATTACTAACCCTGTTAAATGCAGGAGGCAAAAAAACACAAGGAGCGTAATGGCAGCTCGTTTTCTGCCGCCGCGTCTCGGGCCGATCAGGCTGAAAATGTCCCCTAGTTCCCGGGGTCTGGTCCTGCGAGGAAACATGTTGTGTGGTGCTCCGCCAGCCGCGGCTAACGCTAGCTAGTTAGCTTAGATTTCGACTCTCAAACAAAGGGGCTGGGTGGAAATAGCCGTGTCCAACCCAGCGGTTTAGCCTCGTATCATAAACTATAACAAAGCCCAACACACCCGCTGCTCGTGTTAGCAGTTCGCCTGTGAAGCAGCCTATGTGCCGCGCTTTACTCTGTCTGGAGCAGCGTTTGTCTGGCTTTCCTAGCTTGCTACCTGAAGCTAGCAGTGTTAGCCCTCATACGACCATGCCCTGTTAATAAAAATAACACCCAGACGCAAACCTCTCTTCAAACCCAATGCATGGTTATTATAGCCATACACGTTTCTAAATTACACACACAACACGTGGTATGGTATGATCCATGTTCGCTTGATTTGAATACCGGAGGCCGCTTATGTGTCCTTTATTCAAATAATGTCCAATGATAATGAGTTGCTATCAGGTCATGGGAAACGAATAAGCTATGTGTGGATGGTCACTGAGGCTGTGGTTGTATAACATGTATTAATAATTTATGAATCTTACTGTTATAATCTTATATTGTGTACATGTGTATTTCTTTTGTCTTAAGAGAAAAGGGTTGTGACAATAACAAGCCATGGAGCAGTACACCACTGCCACCACCACTACTGGGGAGCAGATAGTTGTGCAGACAAGCAATGGACAGATCCAGCAGCAGGTGAGCTCAGACCCTACTCCCAATAAATGTGGGTTATGATAAAGAACCGTATTCCCATCCAACAGCACGGGTCACAGGTACCAGAGTCCCAGCGTTCCAGTGGATTCCAGGTCCAGTCCATTATCGTGATAACTGCTTGTCTGAGATTGTAACTGTCCTGCCTTGTCTGCAGACACAGGGCACAGTGACGGCTGTGCAGCTGCAAACAGAGGCGCCGGTGGTGACGGCCTCAGGCCAGCAGGTGCAGACACTCCAGGTAGTGGTGTCACCGCCGCCCTGTGTCAGTGCCATCACAGTGTTGCCAGTTTGCATGCCACAACCAGGGCTGTTTTTTTTTTTTTACATTTATTTTGTATTCATGATCCATCTCTATGCTGTTTGGTTCGTCCTCCCCCTTGCCCCAGCATGCCTTGCAGCTGCCTGAACTGCATGTTCCTCAGAACAGTATGTTGTGTGCCAGACTCTGGTTTTCGCCCACTCCCTCATTCCTAAAAGAAAAATGAACAAAAAAAATCGACTATGTCTGAATAGTGTTTCATTTGTTAAAGCTAGTTTTACGAGTGGAACAATCTTCCTGATGAGTATGAACGGCCAACAGGTGATGCAGGGCTGAACTACACAGATCCATATTCATCACTGGCTGTCACTTCTCATCATCTGGTTATATTTGTCTTGACAAAAGGGCCAGGGAGTCCTTCCCTCTGGCATTTCTCTGTGGTACATCCACTGCCACAGGCTTTCAGCTGTCCATTTTTGTCACTCACTTGTATGTTGTTGTTGGTTGGACCATCAGTACTTGTTAAGTTGTACATGCGATTGCAAATTGATTCGAAGGCAGCCTCTCCTCTTATCTAATCGTCTGGATCCTCTCTGGAGGTTTCATGTTAGTATATCCTAAAACAGAGCGAATGACAACAAATCATCTAATTATTTTTATCCATGACATGGTTTCCTGGATGTTCTAGATTTCACGTTGCCTGCTTGCAGTCCTGTAGTCCCAAGTGAGTAGCTCTGTGGTACCAAACACTGCCAGTTCTCCTATAACATATCTTCTGTGTCTCCCTGTAGGTCCAGGGGCAGCCTCTCATGGTCCAGGTGAGCGGCGGTCAGCTCATCACATCATCAGGACAACCCATCATGGTACAGGCCATGTCAGGGGGTCAGGGGCAAACCATAATGCAGGTCCCTGTATCTGGAGCTCAGGGACTTCAGCAGGTAAGGGATAAGGCATAGTTACTAGATTGTGATGTGTATTCAAGATTTACCCCATCCTGTACAAGGACACTGATATATGTTGAATAATCCTGGTAGATACAAGGATGGGACCAATGTTTGTGTGTTTTTGTGTCTGTGTGTAGATCCAGCTGGTGCAGCCGGGTCAGATCCAGCTGCAGAATGGTCAGACTATCCAGCTCGGGGGTCAGCAGGGTCAGCCCCAGCAGATCATCATCCAGCAGCCCCAGACAGCCATCACGGCTGGACAGAACCAGGTATTAAACTCTGACCGGGTGGAATTTTAAATCCATTGCATGAAATTATTATCAATACGACAACTCAGTGTCTGCTCTCCTAACATGTGGCTCCATAGGGGCAGCAGATCAGCCTGCAGGGCCAGCAGCTGGCACAGACAGCCGATGGGCAGACCATCGTCTACCAGCCCGTCAATGCAGATGGCACTGTCCTGCAGCAGGGTAAGCTCGGTTCTCTCCTGCCTCTTGTGTTTCCCTTTTCATTTTGTAGACTTTATAAACAGGTGCACTGCTGTCTTGTGATTTTTCAGCAATAACTGTGATGAGAATCTCTTTACAGGAATGATCACAATTCCAGCTTCCAGCTTGGCTGGTGCCCAGATTGTTCAGGCAGGCGGTAACAACACCAACACCACGAACAGCGGCCAAGGCACTGTGACCGTCACCCTGCCCGTTTCTGGCAACATGGTCAATGCAGGTGGAATGGTCATGGTAAGACCCTCTGCAGAGGTATCCAGCATCTTATTACCTTTTCCTTTTTTTTGGTAGACTCACAAAAGGGCGTGTGGTGTGGTAGAGGTCACAGAGTTTTTGTAAAATGTAGTTTCTGTACCAATTTTGCTGCCAATATTTGCATAATATAATTTTTTTAAATTTTTATGCAATGAATTTATTATCTTTTAATGAAATCATATTGCAATGAATTGTGAATTAATTATTGGTGATAAATGATTAATTAAAACCCCCTAACAACAAACCACAATCCCTGTTATGCACCCACGTGTCCTTTTTGCCAGCAGACACTCGTTGATGTTACGTTGACCTTATGCTATTCTAAACGTAACGTCAACCAGTGTCTGCTGGTAAAGAAGACGATTTAGCCAGAATGACTGATAACACAAAAGTAGGTGATTTTGAAGATTTCATTTTACCATTTGTACTTTAACTGCTTGTTTGTCTCCATATATTCTATTATATATTTTCCACTCTAGAGGCTTTAATCGCTGTGGGCCTATTTTCTTCCATCAGATGGTCCCTGGAGGTGGCGGAGTTTCCACAATGCAGCGCATCCCCCTGCCAGGGGCGGAGATGCTGGAGGAGGAGCCTCTCTATGTCAATGCCAAACAGTACCATCGAATCCTGAAGCGACGACAGGCCCGGGCCAAGCTGGAGGCGGAGGGCAAGATCCCCAAAGAAAGGAGGGTATGGTTTGATGCTTGTTTTCGTACCATACACAATCATGTACACATTTTAAAGCTCTCACCCTCACTACCAACTTAATACATATACTTATATTTAGCCTATGTTCATCTCTTCATTAGATCCTTTCCTTTTTTTACTTGGCGTTTTTTCTGTACATCATATTTTGTTTCGGGAGTAACGACCGAGATTTCATGGTGGGTTGGATGATGAGAGTCAAACAAAGAGCTGAAAATTGCATAAAGGTTAAGACTGGGGGTGTTAGTTGTCGATGGGATTGGTAGTACAACCCTGATGCTTTACAAGGAGTCATTTCATTTATTAGAAGTATGCCTGATAGTACTTTGAATGTAGCTGTAGGGCTAGATACATTGAGACGAAGTGAAAAATAAAATATACGGGGATGACTGAAATGACATTTGACCCAATGATTAACTGGCCTTGATCCTGTACACCCGCTTTCTCTCTGACAGAAATACCTGCACGAGTCTCGCCACCGTCACGCTATGCAGCGTAAGCGAGGAGATGGAGGACGATTCTTTTCCCCCAAGGAAAAGGAGGAAATGGCGTTGGCCCTAGCACAGGTGAGACAAGAAGCTGCATAAAGCACAGCACAAACTATACATCATCATCCAGTAATAAAGACAAAAAAATACAGACTAAATTGTCAACCCGGCTCTTTAAGACAGATTTTTTGACTGGATTTTTTAACTGGATGTCTCCTTTAGGAATGAAACTCTTCATAATTTCTAATTGTAAAATCATTGCCTTTCTTCTCCCATGCAGCAGCAGCAGCAGCAGCAGGAGGCAGCCCAGGCGGCAGCAGATGAGACGGTGGCTCAGATGATCCGGGTCTCTTAGCAAACATCTCCTGCCTGAGAACTTTACCCTGCCTGAGACTCTTCATCCCAGCCAAACCATCTGCCACACCTTCTCCTCTCATTTTTCTCCCCCATCTGCCCCATCGTACTACACCAGCTCTGCAGCTCCGTTACTGGGTTTCTTCTGTTCTCTCTCTACTTCTACACTGGTCTTCCAGGAAGCTGGCCATGTGGCTGCTGAGCCTCTGAACTGGTCTTCTTTTCTGAAATGGAGGAGGCTTCCATGCTCAGCTTTACTGGTCAAGCACCTAGGACCAGCGTTTTGACGAGGATTTGTCGGAAAGTAATGAAAAAAAGTTTGGGGTAGCCAGTGTCGGTCACACAGATGAAAAGGAAAGCTGTGAAGCCATACTCTGTCAGACCCTGGTCTGGTAAAATATATGAGAATTTGTAACTTGTGGATTCTTGTGGCTTTAAATATTTTTTTGTAAATGGTACAGATTTTTTTTCAGAGACTCGTTGAGCCTCGATGCAACTCTCGTGTCCTTTATCTTTTATGTGATGCCCTGTTTTTTTGACATAAATTTTTTTTTCAACCCACGTGCTGTGGGGGTTGGACTCAGCATCTCAAGAACAACCTGCATCTGATGCGCAAGAAACAGAAATGTTTAACTAATGTGAAGATGTTGTACAGAAATTATTTTCTTCCCCAGTGTGTGTTTTGGATGTACTCACTAATATGCCTCATCCTGTTGATGCATTTTATACGATTTGTGGTCAGACTTTTTGTCTTTGTTGGAAAAAAATTGCTATGTTGCATCACATTACATATTCTATCCATATAGTTACTTCATTGTGCAGTCCACCTAAGTGTTTGTTTTTTTCATTGTAGATAATAGATTTTTTTACCCAGCAGATGCAGTTGTGCGATGTTATTTTTTTTTTTATAATGAAAAAAGGTTGGACATTGAATTCATGAAACCTATGTCAATTAAATTTTATTAAGTGACTCACGGTTATTAGTGGTTATTTTTAATTTGGAGTTTTATTCAGGTCTGATTTTCATCTTAATGCCATATATTTAAATTGCAGGATTTTTTTCCATTAATTTAAGTTACAAACACAGAGGACCTTTAGTATGACACTCAAAACACAGTTAAATAGTGCTTTACAAGTAAAGAAATTAAAATTGAGGGCAAAAAATAGCAAACTATTAGGAGAAAACTAAAGATTACACAGCATTAGAGAACAAATACAACATTAAGATGTTACAGATGAAAAAAAGGTAGAAGGAAGATTTAAAAAAGAAGATTAGAGTGTTGACTTTGAGGAGACCTCTCAGGTTAAACACTCCCCCCGACCAGGCTCTGCCATTCAGACGCTTGAGATTCTGACGTTCGTATAACAATCAGCCAATCACAGCGGCGGAGGCGGGTCTTGTCCTCAGCCTCCTCGAGATGCTTCTGCTCTGTGAAGACACGCGTTACTTCACCAGATGAAGTAAAGAGTAACGATAGCCTAATTACTCTCTATACGAGTAACAAGGACCACTCGTTTTGCTCACCTCCGGCGCTGACTGGATGCTCACCGCCCCCCACACACCCCCGGCCCACTTGTTCAGGTGACAACGCCAGACTGCCCGACCCCTCCCCCCGGAGATGTATCAGTGTGTGGATGACAGAAGAGCCGGAGGACCGAAGCGAGCGTTGAGTGCACCCGCTGTTTGACCGAGTAACGACGACACGGAGCGGCTCCATCTTTTACCCTCTGCTGCGAGCGGAAGTGCCTCAGCGTCACCGTTACAACGACGACGGGGAGAAGCGACCGTCAGTCCCGAACTCCGCGGTTTATCCTCAGACGCAGCTTTGACCACCGGTGACGGCAGCACCTGGAGGCGATGACGGAGTCGGTAGGGGACAGCAAGGCGGAGGTGAAACAAGCCACCAAATATGTCAAGGAGACCGAGAACGTGGCGGAGAAATACTCCGCGTTGACAGTGAGCAAGAACAGCAGCGATGTGAACATGAACGTCGGGGAGATGCCGTCAGCCGCGTTCACCGCAATGCCCACTCTGAAATCAGTCAAGAAGGTAAGAGACGTGTGTGCGTGTGCGTGTCTGTGTCTGGGTTGGGGTGGGGGGGGGGAGCGGTGGCACGCACATGTGATGAGGATCATAAATCTATGCACGGTACGCGTTGTACCGCAGTGGACAACCGCTGCGACGCACAGGCTGTGCAAAGTCTGTGTGTTTGGTCGTCACACATTCTCATGAGTGAATCGTGTGTTTGTGTCCAATCCAAACTCGAGCCGGTTGTGAGCGGTGCTCTGCTGCTGCAATTGTTGGATGTGATGGTGCAGTGTCACACGTAACAGCTCATCCCCCCTGAGGGCATCTCTCCATCATCCCAAACCGAGCTGCTGGATGTGGAAACAGAAGCAGTAGTGGGATTCAGATGAAGACCCTGAGAAGTGAGGCCACAAAGAAAGAACATTGGTATTTGTCAAATCACATAATGTATCACTGAGGTAGAAACCCATCATTTCCAGAAGCTGGATAATTCCTCAAATCTGCCTCCACAGGGCGCCTCCTGTTTATTTATATCCCACACTATTAGCATCCTGTAGGCAAGTCACAACCAGAAGCCAAGTTGAGCTCTTAAACCTCGGGATCTGCAAAGTGTAGAAATGCACGGACTAATATATCTGAGCTCAGGAAGTGGGCCAGCTCAGGGAGTATGAGGCTTTTAATGAGGAGCCTTCTGAAGGATTCCAGTCCGGTGTGAATTTGCAGTCTTTAAGTCCTCAAAGGTATCAGGGTGGTGGAAACTGAATCTGCAATAATGAATCATGTCTATGCCAACTCAAATCTTCCTGGTGCTCATGATATCACTCTTGAATCTGCCCAGGGGCTTGTGTGTGTGTGGGCATCATCATGGTAAGTGGGATGAAGAATGTTTTGTCAGCTTGAGGTGCACCTAGGAGAAAAGGCCTCACATGTATATTCTGTTACACAACAGCACAGAACAATCATTAAAACTAAGGAGTCCCTCGAGATGACTGCTCGTATCATGACAGCTTCCCCGTGGCAACGCGCAGGCAAACATACGGAACAGACGGTGAAGGCTTCTTTTTATTGTCTCTCAGAACTAACATGCTCGGAATCGGGCTCAACACATCTCTGACCTTCAGTGCTCTGGCTCAGTGATCCTTCAACTGAATACACCGGTTGCGTGAAGCTCATGGTGATAAAAGCTTTTGCCAAAATGTGCCGGACTTTTCAAGGCCACGGGATGATTCAATTTAGCATTACAGTTGTGAGACATTTTTCCATCCCTCAAGGTGACCTTTATATTGTGGCATTTGAGCCTCCTACAGGTGCACTCTGACTAATAATACATATAGTCAGTTGGTGATTTGTAGGGAGATTGGGGGGGGGGGGGGGCATCCCTTTAAACCAAAATTACCTAAAAAAACACCCGCCTTAATAACCTGTTAATTCTACTATCCCCTCTCATCCATCCCCCCATCCCCTTTGAGTGAGATTGCAGTGTAGATCAAGAATTTGTGTGTGCAGGTGAGCTTCCTGTAGTTAATGCTGCTAGCTAAGGTGCAGGATCTGCAGTAAAACATTTTAAGTTGAAACTAAATGGCATTGAGAGGAGCATAAGGACAACTGTCTTTACCTCGCTCATCCTCTCCCTCCCACACAAACTGACACACAGACCAGAACAGTCAGACGGACCATCAGCAGCACCGAGAGATTTCCTACCAGCGTCAGTTTCCGCTAAAACAGCCATAAAGTTTAACCATCTTCTGCTGGCAGACATAATTCTGCATAAGCTCTGTATATAGCGCTTGTGTTCAGTCACGCAATAAGAACACAGATCTTTGCTGGAATGCCCCACTGCATTTAGTCATAACTTGAAGTGTTATAGTGTGCACTGATGTATTGGATGATATCAACTTTACAACATTAAATATTCTTTTTAAATTGTCAGCAAATAGATAATGTAAATGTAAACTAATCATGCGCAAACTACCACTCAGAATATTTGCTGATAAATCATTTTAACTATGGAGGCTTAGTTAGCTTTAGTAAGAACCTCGTGTTTACTATACATTTGTTGCGCTGCTCTTCCTTATATTTATTGCAGCAATGTTTTTCACTTTTTCATTTCATTTTCAATTTCTTTTACAAAAGTATGTCTACTAGAGCTCTACAAAATACTGAGGATAATAAAGGTATCTCTTTTCCCAGCAGCAGGGCTCACAGACACAGAACATAAGCTCAGACCCCCTGTCTGCCAAGGCAATAATGTGTGACCCTGTGAGCCGCTTCAGGGAGCCTGATTGAAAACATATTGGATGGTAGGACTGTGCACTGTGCTTATGAAAACAAAGAGCCATGTTATGAATAAATGTGAGAGCTCAGTGTCAAACTGAGCCACCTGTTTGCATGAGGAAGATTATCAAGTAAAACAAATACTTGGGGAAAAATCTAATACAAATTAATAATAAAGTTCCCAGATATTACCACTCATGAAAATGAAGAGTTGGACGCCTGTCGAATTAATAGATTGCCACATAATCAGCCGAAAGGGGCGATGAGCAAAAGCAATCAATGCTACAAATTGAAAATGAACATTTAACGTGTGGGTGGTTGAGTCAAAGAACGCCAGTGTTATGCCTCCTCTCTCTTTGAATCCGTCCAGCAGTTACACAACACGCCCCCCTGGGAATGAGACTCATCATGAATATGTTCACACATCATCTTTTTTAACTAAACAGAATCTCAAATCAATTCAGACCGTCTGTTCATCTTTATCTCCTGTTGTCAGTCTGACAACATTATGGTGGAGTAGCACGAAGGTATTTTTTTTCTTTTCCCACTTTTAAATTAAGTGTGGAAACACACAGTACTCTAACTGATAATTAAATCTCTCTTTGCCTGAGCCTCAAACCCTGAGAGAGATTAAAATGTCAAACTTAAAGCCCTCACAGTATGTGTAGTATTTGGAATTTTGTGACTTTAGTGACTCCTAAAGGTTGGACGGGACCTGGAGACATGAGAATGATTGGGCTGAATTTTAAAGCCTCACGTAGACTTCATTAATGTTCACCAAGATTTCTAGACTTTAGACAAAAGACTAATATAAAGGTGAAGGAAAATGTATACAAAACACAAAAACAAGATTTACTAAACATACATGACATACTCATCTCTTTGGGGCTTTAGGTTCAACTATCTCTGTTTAGAAACAACACACACCAGTTTCTTTATGTTTATTAAAACTGAGTCTGCTTTCGTCCACACAAGTGAAGCTCTGTGTTTTCCCCCACTGAGCGACCCATATAAACTTCGGGGGTAAAGTCACCATAGACTGAGAAATATAACACATCCGTACTGACTAGTTTCATCATTCTTCAGCTGTGTCTGTGGTGTTTAAAAAAAGCATGGCTGTTGTATGATGACAGTGTTTGTTTCTTCTCTCTTCATATTTACCCTCCAAGTGATATTGACCATATACCAGGGTCTAGAGACTAAACTGCATGAAATTGAGTAGAAATTATCATTTCTGCTAAAGGTCACGGTAGTTCTGAAGGTGTGTTTTCTTTCACAACACTTTAAGCTGTCATGCTCATGTTGATCTGTGAAGGTGCCTTTGCAGACCAACGAAAGTACAATCATTATAGAGCTAGACCCATTTGACAAATTAACTTCTTGACTTGAGCATTACTTTACTGAACCTGTAGTCACTTATATTTTAGAAAACTATTTCAAATAAAATCTCCCAAAATATGCAATGTTATCAAAATAGATTATACAAAACAACTGGATCAGCCCCCTGATTTGGATCCGCACCAGAGTTTAGTGGGTTCTTCACTCACCTCATCCTTCTATCAAGTTACATCGTAATCTCTCCAGACGTTTTTGCGTAATCTTGCTTACAAAAAAACAAACATACAAAACAACCAACAAACAAATGGAGGAGGCTGCAAGCATAACCTCCTTTGGGAAAGTCTTTGACTGCTGTGAGCAGTCAATATACAAAGATCTGGTAATTGGATTAGACTGTGTGTGTGTTCTCAGTTGGGAGGCGCTGTTGAGCACTAGTGGTGTCTGGCTAAGGTGTAAGTGTTGCCTTATGCCAGACCCACATTGACCCCTTTACACCACCGGCTGACCGCCACACCCCGGCTTAAGTCTGTGACCTGGCCTGTTATCCAAGAGAGAAAGGATATATTTAGCTGCAAGATGGGACTGGATGGGCCGCTTATTGATGCAGCAGAAGGCTAATGGACACACGGTTTAATTCCCCCTGTCACTCCCTTTTTAGTTAGTAATCCAAATCAGGAAGTCTGAAAGTAGAAGCTGGAGAAAACTGTGTGTGTATCAGATTTTTTTTCTGTACTTATTTCTGGTTTGTGGATCAATTTCTTTTTTGTTCCTGTATTTGCTCTCTCAGCGCTTAAATAAATCTACCATAAAATACATCCAGTCTTTAGCAGCTGGTTGTCAAGGGCAGAATCAGAGAGTGAAAGAGAGAGAGAAAGAAAAAAGCTCTCTCACTCGCTCTCTATCTCCAGGTCGGCCATTAGAAATCACGATAATAGGTGGGAACCTCCCCCCGGCTGTGCCTGGGAGTGTTCTGGGATAATAGCATCAGGGACACCTAGTACCATCACACACAGAGGACACAGGCACAGAGAAGTAGGCTGGAAAACTCGGGAGAGCAGGCAGCCATGGCACACAAACATGGGCACGGAAGAGAAAGGGTGAGTCGCCACTAATGCATCACTGGGAACATATCCAGCACACTTTATTCTTAAAGATAGCTTAGCTGCATACCTGACACACAGATGTGCTGCAGTTACTTTAGGCATGTTGCAAGTTTGGTCTTCTTTTTTGCAGTCATGTCAAGCAGTGTGTGTTTCTTTGACTTCTATGGGGGAAAAAAAACATTCAGCTGAAATCAGCTAGATGCACACTCTCCTAACATGGTCGAGTTTGTTCACACAGCTCTTCTGACTGTGAGAGTTTGCTGTGTAAGACCAGCAGGATCTTATATCACACTGAGCAATTAATAAACAACTACATTAATCTGTTGTTTACCTCAAGAGGCTTTTCTAGGTTTTTCCATGTCTTTGAATTCAGGTGAAAGATGCAGGAATTCAAAGGGCTGTGCAAAACTTCTGCTGAATCCTCAGGAGTCCAAACCGATGCAAAGCCAACATAAAAGTCCTATTTTGCAAGTGCATGAGATGGAGCACACTGCAAATTGTGAAAACAGAGACATGCAGAGATCTCGTCAGTTCACACTGTCTCACAAGCTTCTTGAGTTTCTTTTTACTGACACAGTAGATTGTTGAAACCCAGGTGTCACTGCCCATGGAAAGAGGGAATGTGCTAGAAACACTGGTGAACAAAGTTACCAAGAGTTTCTGTACTGTTAAAACGAATGGAAGTCATAGCTGTAACTATGAATATTGTCAAGAGGTAGAAGTACTTTTGTTAACATATTTCCGTCAGGGTGCTGGGCGTAGCCTTTCAAGCTGTTTCAGCCTCGTCTAACGTTTGTGTGAGGAATACAGGTAACTATGGACAACCTGTTTCACCCATATGAGCTTATACTCGGAAAACTATCCATTCAGCGTGTGTGACAGTATAAATAATATCTTACATTGTTTTTTTTTATATTACCAGAGGGATTTAGGCCGATATCTGTATGTACAGTGCGCATCACTTTCACTGTTGTTAGTCTGGCATTTGTGTGTCCCTCGGATTTATCATCTGTGTGTTGTGTCAACTCTGCTGCCCTGCGCTTGAGTTATTACTCCAAACACATCCTATGGACATCTACAATAAGAGAACAAGGAAATCCAGTGGCAAATAAATGAAGACATGAAAAGGATGTCCACCGTCAACCATCAACCACCAACCCAAAGCAACCACATCTAGAAATGATAGATTACAGAGAAAGGTTCCACACTGCTGAGAAATGTTCTTAACCTGCCATTATAACACATTTCTTACAAGTCAATTCACCTTCATGAAGTAATCTGCAATAATTGAAATATCATTCCCATAAAAGGACTTTCGAGCTCAACATTCTGAATTAATGTCAGTTAATAGCCATGATGAGGATTGAATGAAGAGGTAAAACTAGAATGGCCCATAGTTCATCTGAGAAGGCTGAACAATCCCAGACACGACTGTCTAGTTCTTATACAAAAGATTTAAATGAAAAAATGAAGTTGTATTATAAAGCTTAATTATATATTTTTCATAAAAGATAGATAAAGAAAATTATAATCAGTTGTCATCAAGCAACAAAGGTTTCTCGGAGGCAGACTGGTAGATTTATCCTCTTCTCCCCTCAACAATGTATCTTTGGTATTAGCATTTATTCTATAAAACCCCACAGAAGAATATCTGTTATCAACATCAGTCAGAAAGATATATTGATCAGTTGAATTCATGGGGCAAACAGACCGGTTTCAGAACAAAAAACCCTCCTGCAAACATCCTATTACAGTAAATGCTGAGTAATATGACTACTCATCATGTTGTCTAGAAACAGTCGATTTCTTACAGTCCGGTTTATTCAATGGGCCAGGTGACCTCCAAATAGGACCTGTAGCTTAATCTTCCTGGACTTCTACATGTTAAGTTACTGTGAATCATTTCTGCGTTCAGAATGGAATTATTTCCGACCACGCGACATTAGTGACATGAATTGCACTCATTTGAGTTTATACTTCTGCCGAGGCCCGACAGTCCACTTAAATTACAACAAGTCTAATAGCTGGTGGTAGTTACATGTTTCTAGCTCATAAGCTGAAAAAGTGTTCACCCCTAAGAAACCTGGATCTGCACCAAAATATAATGTTTTTTTCCCTGACCCATACCACATCCTTCCACCAGGTTATTCAGTAATCTGTCGTTTTTTTTCCATAATCCTGCTAACAGACAAACAAAACAAACAAAACAAACATGCAGATGAAAACATGACCTCCTTGGCAGAGGTCATCAGGATCAGTGTAGACTGCTCTGCTGGACTTTTACCAAGTGACTCCTCACTGTCCTAACTGACCCAGATTACTAAAGAACCTGAAGGTTAGGTCTTCCTCCTGTTTCTAATGTTGACAGCTGAGTGCTGTTTACTGCTGCTGCCTGCAGCCTGATTGTGATCATTACAGGGTGTTGAATTAACGCAGTGTATTTGTCAGGTTTTAATCAGATTTGAGCCTTTCCAAGCCCTCAAAAGAGCCAAAGTCATACTAGACGCTGGCTGTTATTTAGTATCTGAATGAAATAACCCAGATCAATGTATGTTGTAACATAAGTCACTGGACAGTTAAGACTGAACTGTTCTTTTTGGGGGGGGGATAAAGGCTCATCCAGGGAATATCCTGGATAGCTGTGTGCTGATCCACGATATGTGTTTCCAGGTGTTTGATCTTGGGCCCTTTGAAGGGTCAGATTGACACGATGCACACCACAACACAACCGAAGCCTGTGATTTTGAACAAAGCACAAATCACAGAACAGCAAGGAGCATCGAAAAATAGAAAACAGCTCTTTTTTTCCCTGAGCCACCTGTGATTTACTGTAACATGCTCAGGCAGTTTACCGTTTTTAGAGTTTGTACTTCTTGCGGTCGAACCATCACAATGAGCTAAATTGTTAACTTGTTAACACATGACTGCAAATTACAGAGGGTTTATCACTGTTTATATGTGTTGATGATGATGGTATTTTTTTGCACCTCACTCCCCTGATTTCATAATGTCACGATGTTGACCCTTTGATCTCTGTAATATAAATAGTCCACCTAAAAGTCTACATAAGCAATAAATAATATAAACTCGTATCAATATAATGTTTAATTAAAAAATCCTACTCAAATGTTGCTAAATGAATCATTGATCCCAAAGAACGCTAAATATCTATACGTGTAAAAGATATTTTGGTACTTACACTTTTTTTTTTAGATCTGCCAATCTTTCCCTGCTCCTCTCGAGAAGTTTCTGGCACCACTACGCATAATAATAAACACATTTTTCACCACACGTAATGGAACATAACATTGTCATCTTGAGTGTACACAAGATTAGGTGGAGAATAGAAGCCTTGCCTTTCTGTTGGAAGAAGATTGAATGCTCTGGCTATTACTTTTTTTTTATTTTAGATACATTTAAACTCGATCATTAAAACAACAATCTACCATGGCCAGTAAGGGGCCACCTGCAGGAGATACATTTTCTGAGTTAAGAGGGGTTAACAGATGGAGAGAGGGAAAAAAGCCCTAATTTGTGTTCAGATCTGTCCACTTATGCTCCTCACATTCTGTAACACTTTGTCCTGTTTTCTTTTTCCCCAGATCCAGTTTGCAAACACGGAGGACAAACAGGAATTCAGTAAGTACCCCACCAAGGCCGGCCGCCGCTCCCTCTCCCGGTCCATCTCGCAGTCCTCCACAGACAGCTACAGCTCAGGTAATGGACACCTGAAAGTTTCACTCCACCACTTGATATGTCAATTACATAGAACTAACATGAATTTTCTGTATGATTATTGACGTGTGTGCTGTCCACAAATGCAGCACATTTATACACACACGTTTGCAATAAACACACAACAGACACAAGCATACAGGAAAAACAACACACACACAAGCTCCGACTCTCTTACAATGGATTTGAAGTATAAATTTCATAATTGGCTCTTTGGTATGCATTCCAGCATAGTGACCTTTTGTATTCTCAATTTCCCAGCTGCATCCTACACCGACAGCTCCGATGATGAAACCTCCCCCCGGGACAAAGCCCAGGTCAACACCCACGGCAGCAGCGACTTCTGTGTGAAGAACATCAAGCAGGCTGAGTTTGGCCGCAGAGAAATAGAGATCGCAGAACAAGGTATAGCTGAAAAAAACGTTCAATGATTTGCCATTTTAAATAGAAAATATTATTTAACATAATCATGGGACCTTTGATCACAACGGGTTTGAGTTTAGTCTCCTCTGCAATCGTAGGGAAACACTAATGTACTTAGTGTATCAGCCATCAATACAAAGAGAGCTTTGACCTTCCAGTGGTGTGACTGTGTTCCCAGATGCATATCATATGGCATCTGTTTTGTCGCTCAGACACCGTTTGATAAAGGTCCCCAATCCTGATTTTCAAACAGTATATATACAGTATAATGTCCTTAATTACTCGGAAAACACGAGACATTACCTATTTACTTCTTCTGATACCTCCTCTCCCATCTGAGCTGTTTGTATGTACAAAGTTCTTCAGACTTAAAGCTTGAACGGCAACAGGTGGTGCTGACGCTGTTGTTCAATCATTTTCAATTTTACAGTCAAACCACTGCACATCGTTCTTCTCTCTCCCAAAAAAACTAAATGCTGAGCTCTTTGTTCTGTTCCTCCCCAGACATGTCTGCCCTGATCTCCTTGAGGAAGAGAGCCCAAGGGGAGAAGCCACTGGCTGGGGCGAAGATAGTAGGCTGCACCCATATCACTGCTCAGACAGCAGTACGTCCACTCATACTGTTCACTGCAGATCGCTGTGATTGTCACGTCCTTCTCCTCTTCATCACTGCAACCTTTCCATGTAACTGTATATCCTGTGGTTCCCTCTCAGGTCCTGATTGAAACCCTGGTCGCCCTCGGGGCCCAGTGTCGCTGGACCGCCTGTAACATCTACTCCACTCAGAATGAGGTGGCTGCTGCTCTCGCTGAAACAGGTGAGACCCTCTTCTCTGGAAAGTCTGATGCTGGAAAGGCAAATTTTATCTGTAATGCATAAAAAGTGTTGTTGCGTGTAGTTTTGATTCAAACACTTCATGTGACAGGGAAGTTGCATGAACCCAAATACAACCCGAAACCAGACAGCATCTAATCTGCACATGTGCTTTCACTGTGTGCTGCTGTTCTAATGGATCTGTTGCATGTGCAGTTTCCAGTCCCCTGCTCTGCTCTCTGTCGTAGCCATTAGGTGTGTGTGTTTTGTTTCTTGCAGGAGTACCTGTGTTTGCATGGAAGGGTGAGTCAGAGGATGACTTCTGGTGGTGCATCGATCGCTGTGTCAACACGGAGGGCTGGCAGGCCAATATGGTATAAGTCTGACAATCCCTTGATATACCAGTATCAGTCTGTTCTCTATCTCTTCTATCCCCGGGCTCTGCTATGGTTTCAAAGATGTTTTATTGTGAAGGTCATCTTTCTAGTTGTTAACTGATGCTGATTAGTTTCCCTTAGATCCTGGACGATGGCGGAGATTTAACCCACTGGGTATACAAGAAGTATCCCAGTGTCTTCAAGAAAGTCCGGGGCATCGTAGAGGAGAGTGTCACTGGGGTGCACAGGTAAGATGGGAAGATATAGAGTCTCTAGAAAAATCACTGTCTCTTTTTGTATTTTATGCCACCATCTTCTGTCTGGTAAAATTGTATTTGTTGCTTTGTTTATTGGTACGCAGAAACTGTATTTGTATAGTCTGGATGGTTGCCAATGCAATGACTGATGGCAAGAAATGTCCTCGTTTTACTTTTGCTTAATACAGCGAATAATGAGACAATACATAATAAAGACTGATGGCGTATTTCTTGGTTTATTGGTATTGATCAGACCCCTGAAGTTATTTTATGGTATTTTTGTGCAGTGGCATAATAAAATCTTGCTTATAAATTTTGCCTTCAACACCCAAATTTACTCAAGTTACTAAAAAAGGGGGCACTTTAATCAGTTTCTCCAGAGGGGGTGTTTGTCTGTGGATGCAAATGTTCCAGTGAGATCCTCTGGAGTCTCTGCAGACTTTCTCCACCATGCTTCCTCTGTCTAAAGTCTGCAGAAACTCCGGAGGAGCCGACGTGAGGACACAGCAGGAAATCCTCTGCAGGATTCACCATGAGCGAGTGAGGGAGTTAATGATGCTTGATGGTTGATGATTGTGACAGACGCAAAAATGAGAAAAACAAGAAAACAATTATATCGGGATAAAAAATCTACATGTAGAATACACGTAGAGGATACTGACAAAGATGTCAAGAGAGTTTGCGTTGATAAGAGCCGACGCTGGTGTTGATGCTATAAATAAAAATATGCGATCTCTACAGCAGAATGAATACATTACATCTCACCTCTGCCTGCTGCTGTGAACGCGTCCGAGCAGAGAATATCCCGTTGCATTGTGCGTGTTTGAAAGGAAACCTCTAGAGAAAGTCTGGACCCAATTCTCTGGACTTCCTCCAGAAGAAAAGCCAGAAAATGGCTTTAATGAGTGAGGATATAAGATTTTAAGTAACTCTTCATGGTTGCAGATAAAGGTGGAATGTGTTTGTACCTGTTTACATACGTCCTACATACTGTCTCATGAGTGCCCTCCTTTTTTATCAGTGCGGTTTATTTGTGTTTATCATATGTTTTCACCAGTTTAAAAAGAAATTCTACTCTCCATATAAAAAATAATTAGCAGCTTTGTGACTGATGCACTTAGCTAATAAAAGCTACTAAATAAAAATTCACCCTATTAAACCATGTTTGTAGCACTGTATTTAAGCCGCTTTTAAAATCCCTTTGAGTTGTTTATATTTTCTCCTCTAGATGGAGTTTAGCTTGAAGCAACCAAGCTCCCAACGGAAGCCGTTTCTGATGATTTACATAAACTGTGTCAGCACAGTATCAAAGACAGTTGTGTAAATCATATTCGTATTAATACACAGTGACTCTATAGATCGAAAAGGTCACTGGCCTTATTTGGCTGGAGCCTATTAGAGAAACATGATAGATTGATAGATCTGGACTACAGCTCACAGCAGCTGCACATGTACTGTACAACTCTCAGTGGAATCAATTATCCGGATATTCTTCACTTTTATTCCGGAAAGTGTAAGGTCACACAGGATTGCCGCTCAGTTTGTGTTTGGAAATGTTGTACGTTGTGTTGTGTTGTGTTTGTGTTTGTGTTGTGTGTGTGTGTGTGTGTGTGTGTGTGTGTGTGTGTGTGTGTGTGTGTGTGTGTGTGTGTGTGTGTGTGTGTGTGCGTGTGTGCGTGTGTGTGTGTGTGCGTGTGTGCGTGTGTGCGTGTGTGCGTGTGTGTGTGTGTGTGTGTGTGTGTGTCCATATCTGCCCATATCTGCCTGAACATTTTTTTTCATGTGTCCTCTCAGATTGTACCAGTTGTCCAAGGCTGGCAAGTTGTGTGTCCCTGCCATGAACGTGAACGACTCAGTCACCAAGCAGAAATTCGACAACCTTTATTGCTGCCGGGAATCTATCCTGGACGGGTGAGGAGAATAAATCATCCAGAGAACTTGTCATTGTTTATGATCATGCTGCTGTTGCTTATTTATAGACTTATTGTTTTTATTTATTGTGTTTGGAAGACTTATTGTATTTGAAGATTGACGTTGCATTCAATTGTTTTATTTTGCTTGTATCTGCCAGCTTGAAGAGAACCACAGATATCATGTTTGGAGGCAAACAGGTCGTGGTGTGTGGTTATGGAGAGGTGAATCACTCTTTTATTTTTATTTTCAAATTTTCACTGCTGCAGAGATTTTTACACAATATATATTTATGTTTCCAAATATTGTCATAACCCAGTGTCGACATGATTGTATTACATTGGTCTGTAGGTGGGGAAAGGCTGCTGCACTGCTCTCAAAGCCCTTGGAGCTATTGTGTGCATCACTGAGATTGACCCCATCTGTGCCCTGCAGGCATGGTGAGTCACTAACCATTATAGAGACAGCACAGCTCCATCATTGAACGTTCACCCTTAGCTGAACCGTGTCTATGTTGTGCATCACATTAGCTTTGATGCTAAAAGAGCAATATTTACTGATCAGTTGTTTTACACTTCTGTCAGTTTGTTTGTGCTGCTTGGGCTAAAACATATCTGTATGTGTATCCACACAGCATGGACGGTTTCAGAGTGGTCAAGCTGAGCGAAGTCATTCGACAGATGGACGTGGTGATAACTTGCACTGGTACGCTGCCCCATGCAGTGACATCAATTACTTCTGCTTTGATAATCACAGTGTTTCCAGCACACTATGTGCATCTCATTTGAATATCCTATTTTAGCTCTCAGGGCAAACAGGCTTTTTTAATCTGATGGCCAAAAGGCTTTTGGGCTCTGTGGGTTAGTCAAGTGAGAGGAAATACATTTTTTTGTAAGTCATTTTAATAAAATTTTCAGTCTCGGAAAACACGACTCACTCCTACTTCATCGATTTGCTTTTTTTCTGAAAATATAGGCAACAAGAATGTGGTCACCAGAGAACAGCTGGACCGAATGAAGAACGGCTGCATTGTCTGCAACATGGGACATTCCAATACTGAGATCGATGTGGTAATAAGTCTATGTAACTGTGTGTGTACTAGTGTGTTGGATATGCAGTCTGTGTACCAGGAACATTTCTAGATGAATTTCCAGGTATGCACACATAGTGGGGTGCAGACCAGTGGCTTCAATAAAGGTCTCATGAAAGTAGAACCTCACAGAGCTTTTCTCTTTACATATGAAACCCCTGGAAATTTGATAACCAACTTTAAGAAAAAAAAATTGGGACATATGATGGAGTGGACTCTTCTTGTCCAATTGCTTATTTAACTTGCTCATTTTGCTCATCTGGCTTTAAATGCCCAGTTTATAAATCCAAGACGCATCCTTATCTCAATCGCCCCTCTTTTACCAAATATGTCTATTCAATCCTTTTCTATTCAAGAGAAGAGACTGGATGATTAACATTTGTTTGCACATGTCCCATCTGCGAACATGCAAGGGACGGGTTTATGACCTATACTACAACCAGCCACCAGGGGGCGATCCAGATGTTTGGTTTCCTCTTTGTCATGTCGTCCATCTTTATGTAGATTTATGTGATTGTTTTCTATATTTATATGTTAAAGAATAAGTCACTCACCTCATTCTACTTTTACCTGATTTATTTTTTAATTGGTTGTGCAGTTGTATGAATGACTGTCTTCTCTGTCTTCAGGCGAGTCTGCGCAGCCCCGAGCTGACCTGGGAGAGGGTTCGCTCTCAGGTGGATCACATCATCTGGCCCGATGGAAAGAGAGTTGTCCTTCTGGCAGAGGTAATGTCCCACAACAGCCCCACATCCGTCCAAATCTTAAATCAGTTTTATTACAGATAATGGCTTTTAAAAGCACCTTTTAAATTGCACGATGCATTAAACCCAGCCTAAGAAGCCCTTTATTATTGTGAAATATTGCAGTGTTAGAATATTCATGATCACAATTTACCTTACTCTCTGAACTGTTGTTGTGCCGTGCAGTTCATACTCAATCTCCATTTTTTTCTCAGGGGCGCCTTTTAAATCTGAGCTGCTCCACTGTGCCTACGTTTGTGTTGTCCATCACTGCTACAACTCAGGTTAGCAGATTTGTTATCTCTCCCTTTTGCTGATAATCAGGTTTTCCTTCTCACCACATCACCCTGCTGCTCTGTAGTAACAGGTCCTTTCCTGTCATCCTTCACGTCTGTTTGTCTGTAGGCTCTGGCCCTGATTGAGTTATACAATGCTCCAGAGGGACGTTACAAACAGGATGTCTATCTCCTGCCAAAGAAAATGGGTAAAGACTGGCTCCACTGCCACAGAAACTTCTCTTAAACTTCAGTACATGAGTAAAGATATATATCAGCTAGTTAAAATGTGCAGTCTTACCTTATATACGAGGTTTGTACTACTTCACCTGCATTGTACTCATTGCCCGGCACCCTTCGACTTGACCTTAGAATTACATGATCCACCAGAGCACATTTCTATTTGAAATATATCCCCCATCTGTCCCCCTCCTCCAGATGAGTATGTGGCGAGTTTGCACTTACCAAACTTTGACGCCCACCTAACGGAGCTGTCTGACGAGCAGGCCAAGTACATGGGCCTCAACAAGAACGGCCCCTTCAAACCAAACTATTACAGGTAGGTCTCACACTGCTATACTTCTTTTTATCATCTACTATTACCTACCTACTTTTTACCACAATCTGTTTGCATAATCAAGCCAAATATGTTCAATAACACTTTGTTTCATTCACAGGTATTAATGAAAGTGTCCGATGGTACGATCCTCAATACACAGTTGCCCTGGGATAAACAGAGATATCTATTTTATTTTCTAAATTGCTACAAAAATGGAGGAATTATTTTACTTATTCTGAATGTAACTTATTAATAGCACTTCAGACATAGCATTAAATATGAAGAGTAACATATGTAGGAAACATAATATATATATAACCAACTAACATTTTACATGACTTGTCACGTGTGTGAAAAAAACCAAGCCTCCTTGCATGCTTTCATGTGTATGTACTTAGTTGCTACTGCCTATGTTACTAGATCACAGAGTTGTTGATTTGTTTAGTAATCCTATTAACGCACAGTGCCAAATCAGGGCCGTAAGAATGGAACATGACATTTATGTTTGTCTGTCAATGGCATTAAGATTTTATCAGTACATTTAAGGGGTCAGAGTTTAGGCAGACCCACAACTAACTCTGTATTGCACTGTACATTCTTTAAGAAATGTTTTGTTTTATGTGTTTTTAATGATCTCATTGGATGGTATCTGCATACATGCTCTAAAAATTAAATTCCAGACATTCCTTTTATTAAAGCAAAGCACATTGATGAGTCACAGTATAACGTGTTATGTAAACAACACAATCCAGTGATGTTTATTCTAAGAAACTACATAGCCTGTGAATGGCTGGAGTCCAGTTTAACGTCATGACTCATGCTGTTGACATTTGATGCTCCTGTTAGAATGATCTAGTAACACCCAGAGATTTTCTTGTGCTAATAACAGATTATATTACAGAAGACGTTGAGGAGAAGGTGGCCAGTGAAACATTTTCTATGACTTTCCTCATTTGCTACCGAGCTTTCATTTGCTCAATCAAATCCCAGCAGAGTGGTGTCTCGCTGAAGAGTGTTTCTACTGGATAATACCTTTCAGGCCATGCTAGGAATTTGCCTTTTTAAATCATTCACAGCAATTAAATTTCCAAAATGACCTTAAATAAATGAACATTCCTTGCTTACATTTACCCACCAGTGCTACATTTAATGTCTTCTTTCCTCTGCTTCTGCTGTTAAGTGTCACTCTACTATAAGAACTATTATATTTATGTTTGCCACATTCATGTCAATGTCTTAATTTGATCCGGTGGGGTCGCCTAAACAAATATTTAATGTGATCAAAATGCACACGTGTCTACTAAGTATGTAAAAGAATGCATTCAATCAGCAATAAAGCCAGTCCTTTAACAGTTACATGTGTGAAACTGTTCATTCTGAGACAAATGAGAAAGAGGTGAATGGTTAAGGTAGAAATGTTCCACACTTGAAGGAGCCTTGCACACACATTCTCCACATTGGGTTCCTGTGACAGTCTGTCCCGCTGGCTGAGAGTCAAACTTCTGTCCTATTCTGGAATATTCACAGTCTCTCTCGCACCAGCCAGCTGCACTAGTCACTGAGCTCGGGGGAGGAGCAGGGGGTGGAGCTTGGAGGGTTCTGGAAACCCGGATGTAACAATATAAGCAGTTGCCTGAGTGAGAGCAGGCATGAGTTTGAGACACTGAACAAGAAGCCGACACAAGACGGAGTCTGCTGAGATTCTTCAACATCTTGGAGCGACACAGAACTTCTCTCTGAAAGTAAGTAGTAATTTATTGTTACTTGTTACATTGTTTCAGGATTTAAATCATGGCATTAGTGCAGATTAATGTTACAATCTATCCATGATGGTGACACTTTCAGTACAAATGCATACATTTTGCAATTGTATCTTCATTAATCGTGACCTCAAGTGAATTTCAGTCTATTAGAGAAACACTGACATTTGAGAATGAGTTTATTTGATTTCAGAAAATTATGAATGTTGTTTTTAATAGTTTCCTTTTGCAAATTTAACATAGGTTTATATCTCTGATAAATAGATGGACAAAAATAATAGCAACAAAAACATTTTAATTGTGCTAACTGACATAAGTAATTAAGGAACTTTTAATGGTTCTTTAATGAGTAGCATAAAAGTTGTAAATTGAATTTCTTCCAAATTTTTGTAGGACCTTTTAAAGGAGCAAGCAGGATGTCTTCAGCGAAGGGAATATCCATTGGCATTGATTTGGGAACCACCTATTCTTGCGTGGCGGTTTTCCAACATGGCAAAGTGGAGATCATCGCCAACGACCAGGGCAACAGGACAACTCCCAGCTATGTGGCCTTTAGCGACACAGAGAGGCTCATTGGAGATGCTGCCAAGAACCAGGTCGCCATGAACCCCACCAATACAATATTTGATGCCAAGCGACTAATCGGAAGAAAGTTTAATGACTCCATCGTCCAGTCCGACATGAAACTTTGGCCTTTCAAGGTGATCGATGATAACGGAAAGCCCAAAGTTCAGGTGGAGTATAAGGTGAAACCAAAAACTTCTACCCCGAGGAAATCTCGTCAATGGTCCTGGTTAAAATGAAGGAGATAGCCGAGGCCTACCTGGGACAAAAGGTTTCAAATGCAGTCATCACAGTGCCAGCTTATTTCAATGATTCTCAGAGGCAAGCCACTAAGGATGCTGGAGTGATCTCTGGTCTGAATGTTCTGAGGATCATCAACGAGCCCACAGCAGCAGCGATTGCCTACGGCTTGGATAAAGGTAAAAGAGGAGAGCGCAACGTGCTCATCTTTGATCTCGGTGGAGGCACCTTCGACGTGTCCATCCTGACCATTGAAGATGGCATCTTTGAGGTAAAAGCCACTGCAGGAGACACACACCTTGGTGGAGAGGACTTTGACAATCGGATGGTCAGTCACTTCCTTGAGGAATTTAAAAGAAAGTACAAGAAAGACATTAGCCAAAATAAGAGAGCAGTTAGGAGACTGCGCACCGCTTGTGAGAGAGCGAAAAGGACCCTGTCCTCAAGCACCCAGGCCAGCATTGAAATCGACTCCCTGTTTGAGGGCATCGACTTCTACACCTCCATCACAAGGGCACGCTTTGAGGAGCTCAACTCAGATCTCTTCAGGGGAACACTGGAGCCAGTGGAGAAAGCCCTACAAGATTCTAAGATGGATAAGTCCAAGATCCATGAAATCGTCCTGGTTGGTGGCTCCACAAGAATTCCCAAAATCCAGAAATTCTTGCAAGATTTCTTTAATGGCCGAGAATTGAACAAGAGTATCAACCCAGATGAAGCAGTGGCTTATGGTGCAGCAGTCCAGGCTGCCATCCTCATGGGTGACACTTCGGAGAACGTCCAAGATCTGCTGCTGCTGGACGTGGCTCCCCTGTCTCTGGGTATTGAGACTGTTGGTGGAGTCATGACGCCGCTAATCAAACGCAACACCACCATTCCCAGCAAGCAAACCCAGATCTTCTCCACCTACGCTGATAACCAGCCTGGTGTGCTAATTCAGGTGTATGAGGGGGAGAGAGCCATGACCAAGGACAATAACCTCCTGGGCAAGTTTGAGCTCGCTGGTATCCCTCCTGCCCCCCGAGGTGTACCACAGGTGGAGGTAACTTTCGACATTGATGCCAACGGTATTCTGAACGTATCTGCTGTCGACAAAAGCACCGGCAAAGAAAACAAAATCACCATCACCAATGACAAGGGCCGCCTCAGCAAACAGGAGATTGAGCAGATGGTACAGGATGCTGATAAGTACAAGGCTGAAGACGACCTGAAGAGGGACACAATTTCATCAAGGAACTCACTGGAGTCTTACGTCTACAACATGAAGAGCAGTGTCGAGGATGACAGTACGAAAGGAAAGATTCAGGAGGAGGATAAAAAAGTTGTAATTGACAAGTGCAACCAGACAATTTCCTGGCTGGAGAACAACCAGCTGGCAGAGAAGGACGAGTATGAGCACCAGCAGAAAGAACTAGAGAAGGTGTGCAAGCCCATTGTGACAAAGCTGTACCAGGGAGCGGCACCACCACCAGGATGCAGCAGCGGCCATGCAGGAGACAACGCTCAGGGTCCCACTATTGAAGAGGTGGACTAATATCATGAATGTCAGCATTTTGTTTAAACGAATATGTTAACCTAGACGAAGTGTTTGTTTGCACAACTATTGTTAATTTATTGTTATTTTTTGCCAGTAATGATACAAATATTTTATATGGCTGAGATGTTTGAACATTAAATTGCGAGTTTTCCTCCTAGTCAGCAAGCAGGTGTAGCTAAAATTGACTTCACCATTATTAGCCCTCAATCAACTGGCACTCATTATAGATTTTTATTGTGCTTCGTTCACTTTTCCCTCTTGTGTCCTCTCACAGCACATTTTAAATAAAGATTTATCTAATACAAATATTTGTAATGTATTTTCAAATATATTTTTTTTATAAATTTGCACCTAGAATTGAGGACAAATACCCTGCAGTCAGGGATGTAATGGTCCTGTTTTCTCAGAGCAGAAACCTCAGGTAGGAATGAAACTTGAATGCTTGTATTGCACTACATGTATGAGACCTGAAAACAAGGTGTTGTACTCAAAGCTGGATCAAAAGAGAGATTCGGGGTCTCAGCATCAGTCATGGCTATAAAAGACAGAATTGGTGCCATGTTGCACACTTTTAGTCAAAAAGCAGAGAATATAACTTTCCTCATTTCCTACCGAGCTTTCATTTACTCACTTAAATCCCAGCAGAGCGGTGTCTCGCTGAAGATTGTTTCTTGTATAAATATTAGAAAAAGGGAGTAAATAAGAAGTAAATAGTGAGTAAATATACATTGTTTCTGTTTATTGCTTTTCTTATGTGTGTTGTATTTATTGTGTTTTATGTTTTTATGTTTCAGAGCAAATTCCTTGTATGTGTAAACCTACTTGGCAATAAATACTTTCTGATTCTGATTCTGATTACTGGATAATACTATGAATGTGCCTTTTTTAATCATTCACGGCAATTAAATTTCCAAAATGACATTCAATAAATGAACATTCCTTGCTAACATTTACTCACCAGTGCTACAATTAATGTCTTCTGTCCTCTGCTTCTGCTGTTAAGTGTCACTCTACTGTAAGAACTATTATCTTTATGTTTGCCACATTCCTGTCACTGTCTTAATTTGATCCTGTGGGGTCGCCTAAACAAATATTTAATGTGATCAAAATGCACACGTGTCTACTAAGTATGTAAAAGAATGCATTCAATCAGCAATAAAGCCAGTCCTTTAACAGTTACATGTGTGAAACTGTTCATTCTGAGACAAATGAGAAAGAGGTGAATGGATAAGGTAGAAAAGTTCCACACTTGAAGGAGCCTTGCACACACATTCTCCACATTGGGGATCCTGTGACAGTCTGCCCCGCTGGCTGAGCGTCAAACTTCTGTCCTATTCTGGAATATTCACCGTCTCTCTCGCACCAGCCAGCTGCACTAGTCACTGAGCTCGGGGGAGGAGCAGTGGGTGGAGCTTGGAGTCTTCTGGAAACCCGGATGTAACAATATAAGCAGTTGCCTGAGTGAGAGCAGGCATGAGTTTGAGACACTGAACAAGAAGCCGACACAAGACGGAGTCTGCTGAGATTCTTCAACATCTTGGAGCGACACAGAACTTATCTCTGAAAGTAAGTAGTAATTTATTGTTACTTGTTAGATTGTTTCAGGATTTAAATCATGGCATTAGTGCAGATTAATGTTACAATCTATCCATGATGGTGACACTTTCAGTACAAATGCATACATTTAGCAATTGTATCTTCATTAATCGTGACCTCAAGTGAATTTCAGTCTATTAGAGAAACACTGACATTTGAGAATGAGTTTATTTGATTTCAGAAAATTATGAATGTTGTTTTTAATAGTTTTTTTTAAAGTTTCCATTTGCAAAATTAACATAGGTTTATATCTCTGATACATAGATGGACAAAAATAATAGCAACAAAAACATTTAAATTGTGCTAACTGACATAAGTAATTAAGGAATTTTTAATGATTTCAGTGGCAACGGGTGGTTCTTTAATGAGTAGCATAAAAAATTGTAAATTGAATTTCTTCCAAATTTTTGTAGGACCTTTTAAAGGAGCAAGCAGGATGTCTTCAGCGAAGGGAATATCCATTGGCATTGATTTGGGAACCACCTATTCTTGCGTGGCGGTTTTCCAACATGGCAAAGTGGAGATCATCGCCAACGACCAGGGCAACAGGACAACTCCCAGCTATGTGGCCTTTAGCGACACAGAGAGGCTCATTGGAGATGCTGCCAAGAACCAGGTCGCCATGAACCCCACCAATACAATATTTGATGCCAAGCGACTAATCGGAAGAAAGTTTAATGACTCCATCGTCCAGTCCGACATGAAACTTTGGCCTTTCAAGGTGATCGATGATAACGGAAAGCCCAAAGTTCAGGTGGAGTATAAAGGTGAAACCAAAAACTTCTACCCCGAGGAAATCTCGTCAATGGTCTTGGTTAAAATGAAGGAGATAGCCGAGGCCTACCTGGGACAAAAGGTTTCAAATGCAGTCATCACAGTGCCAGCTTATTTCAATGATTCTCAGAGGCAAGCCACTAAGGATGCTGGAGTGATCTCTGGTCTGAATGTTCTGAGGATCATCAACGAGCCCACAGCAGCAGCGATTGCCTACGGCTTGGATAAAGGTAAAAGAGGAGAGCGCAACGTGCTCATCTTTGATCTCGGTGGAGGCACCTTCGACGTGTCCATCCTGACCATTGAAGATGGCATCTTTGAGGTAAAAGCCACTGCAGGAGACACACACCTTGGTGGAGAGGACTTTGACAATCGGATGGTCAGTCACTTCCTTGAGGAATTTAAAAGAAAGTATAAGAAAGACATTAGCCAAAATAAGAGAGCAGTTAGGAGACTGCGCACCGCTTGTGAGAGAGCGAAGAGGACCCTGTCCTCAAGCACCCAGGCCAGCATTGAAATCGACTCCCTGTTTGAGGGCATCGACTTCTACACCTCCATCACAAGGGCACGCTTTGAGGAGCTCAACTCAGATCTCTTCAGGGGAACACTGGAGCCAGTGGAGAAAGCCCTACAAGATTCTAAGATGGATAAGTCCAAGATCCATGAAATCGTCCTGGTTGGTGGCTCCACAAGAATTCCCAAAATCCAGAAGTTCTTGCAAGATTTCTTTAATGGCCGAGAATTGAACAAGAGTATCAACCCAGATGAAGCAGTGGCTTATGGTGCAGCAGTCCAGGCTGCCATCCTCATGGGTGATACTTCGGAGAACGTCCAAGATCTGCTGCTGCTGGACGTGGCTCCCCTGTCTCTGGGTATTGAGACTGTTGGTGGAGTCATGACGCCGCTAATCAAACGCAACACCACCATTCCCAGCAAGCAAACCCAGATCTTCTCCACCTACGCTGATAACCAGCCTGGTGTGCTAATTCAGGTGTATGAGGGGGAGAGAGCCATGACCAAGGACAATAACCTCCTGGGCAAGTTTGAGCTCGCTGGTATCCCTCCTGCCCCCCGAGGTGTACCACAGGTGGAGGTAACTTTCGACATTGATGCCAACGGTATTCTGAACGTATCTGCTGTCGACAAAAGCACCGGCAAAGAAAACAAAATCACCATCACCAATGACAAGGGCCGCCTCAGCAAACAGGAGATTGAGCAGATGGTACAGGATGCTGATAAGTACAAGGCTGAAGACGACCTGAAGAGGGACACAATTTCATCAAGGAACTCACTGGAGTCTTACGTCTACAACATGAAGAGCAGTGTCGAGGATGACAGTACGAAAGGAAAGATTCAGGAGGAGGATAAAAAAGTTGTAATTGACAAGTGCAACCAGACAATTTCCTGGCTGGAGAACAACCAGCTGGCAGAGAAGGACGAGTATGAGCACCAGCAGAAAGAACTAGAGAAGGTGTGCAAGCCCATTGTGACAAAGCTGTACCAGGGAGCGGCACCACCACCAGGATGCAGCAGCGGCCATGCAGGAGACAACGCTCAGGGTCCCACTATTGAAGAGGTGGACTAATATCATGAATGTCAGCATTTTGTTTAAACGAATATGTTAACCTAGACGAAGTGTTTGTTTGCACAACTATTGTTAATTTATTGTTATTTTTTGCCAGTAATGATACAAATATTTTATATGGCTGAGATGTTTGAACATTAAATTGCGAGTTTTCCTCCTAGTCAGCAAGCAGGTGTAGCTAAAATTGACTTCACCATTATTAGCCCTCAATCAACTGGCACTCATTATAGATTTTTATTGTGCTTCGTTCACTTTTCCCTCTTGTGTCCTCTCACAGCACATTTTAAATAAAGATTTATCTAATACAAATATTTGTAATGTATTTTCAAATATATTTTTTTTATAAATTTGCACCTAGAATTGAGGACAAATACCCTGCAGTCAGGGATGTAATGGTCCTGTTTTCTCAGAGCAGAAACCTCAGGTAGGAATGAAACTTGAATGCTTGTATTGCACTACATGTATGAGACCTGAAAACAAGGTGTAGTATTCAAAGCAGGATCAAAGAGAGATTCGGGGTCTCAGCATCAGTCATGGCTATAAAAGACAGAATTGGTGCCATGTTGCACACTTTTAGTCAAAAAGCAGAGAATATAACTTTCCTCATTTCCTACCGAGCTTTCATTTACTCACTTAAATCCCAGCAGAGCGGTGTCTCGCTGAAGATTGTTTCTTGTATAAATATTAGAAAAAGGGAGTAAATAAGAAGTAAATAGTGAGTAAATATACATTGTTTCTGTTTATTGCTTTTCTTATGTGTGTTGTATTTATTGTGTTTTATGTTTTTATGTTTCAGAGCAAATTCCTTGTATGTGTAAACCTACTTGGCAATAAATACTTTCTGATTCTGATTCTGATTACTGGATAATACTATGAATGTGCCTTTTTTAATCATTCACGGCAATTAAATTTCCAAAATGACATTCAATAAATGAACATTCCTTGCTAACATTTACTCACCAGTGCTACAATTAATGTCTTCTGTCCTCTGCTTCTGCTGTTAAGTGTCACTCTACTGTAAGAACTATTATCTTTATGTTTGCCACATTCCTGTCACTGTCTTAATTTGATCCTGTGGGGTCGCCTAAACAAATATTTAATGTGATCAAAATGCACACGTGTCTACTAAGTATGTAAAAGAATGCATTCAATCAGCAATAAAGCCAGTCCTTTAACAGTTACATGTGTGAAACTGTTCATTCTGAGACAAATGAGAAAGAGGTGAATGGATAAGGTAGAAAAGTTCCACACTTGAAGGAGCCTTGCACACACATTCTCCACATTGGGGATCCTGTGACAGTCTGCCCCGCTGGCTGAGCGTCAAACTTCTGTCCTATTCTGGAATATTCACCGTCTCTCTCGCACCAGCCAGCTGCACTAGTCACTGAGCTCGGGGGAGGAGCAGTGGGTGGAGCTTGGAGTCTTCTGGAAACCCGGATGTAACAATATAAGCAGTTGCCTGAGTGAGAGCAGGCATGAGTTTGAGACACTGAACAAGAAGCCGACACAAGACGGAGTCTGCTGAGATTCTTCAACATCTTGGAGCGACACAGAACTTATCTCTGAAAGTAAGTAGTAATTTATTGTTACTTGTTAGATTGTTTCAGGATTTAAATCATGGCATTAGTGCAGATTAATGTTACAATCTATCCATGATGGTGACACTTTCAGTACAAATGCATACATTTAGCAATTGTATCTTCATTAATCGTGACCTCAAGTGAATTTCAGTCTATTAGAGAAACACTGACATTTGAGAATGAGTTTATTTGATTTCAGAAAATTATGAATGTTGTTTTTAATAGTTTTTTTTAAAGTTTCCATTTGCAAAATTAACATAGGTTTATATCTCTGATACATAGATGGACAAAAATAATAGCAACAAAAACATTTAAATTGTGCTAACTGACATAAGTAATTAAGGAATTTTTAATGATTTCAGTGGCAACGGGTGGTTCTTTAATGAGTAGCATAAAAAATTGTAAATTGAATTTCTTCCAAATTTTTGTAGGACCTTTTAAAGGAGCAAGCAGGATGTCTTCAGCGAAGGGAATATCCATTGGCATTGATTTGGGAACCACCTATTCTTGCGTGGCGGTTTTCCAACATGGCAAAGTGGAGATCATCGCCAACGACCAGGGCAACAGGACAACTCCCAGCTATGTGGCCTTTAGCGACACAGAGAGGCTCATTGGAGATGCTGCCAAGAACCAGGTCGCCATGAACCCCACCAATACAATATTTGATGCCAAGCGACTAATCGGAAGAAAGTTTAATGACTCCATCGTCCAGTCCGACATGAAACTTTGGCCTTTCAAGGTGATCGATGATAACGGAAAGCCCAAAGTTCAGGTGGAGTATAAAGGTGAAACCAAAAACTTCTACCCCGAGGAAATCTCGTCAATGGTCTTGGTTAAAATGAAGGAGATAGCCGAGGCCTACCTGGGACAAAAGGTTTCAAATGCAGTCATCACAGTGCCAGCTTATTTCAATGATTCTCAGAGGCAAGCCACTAAGGATGCTGGAGTGATCTCTGGTCTGAATGTTCTGAGGATCATCAACGAGCCCACAGCAGCAGCGATTGCCTACGGCTTGGATAAAGGTAAAAGAGGAGAGCGCAACGTGCTCATCTTTGATCTCGGTGGAGGCACCTTCGACGTGTCCATCCTGACCATTGAAGATGGCATCTTTGAGGTAAAAGCCACTGCAGGAGACACACACCTTGGTGGAGAGGACTTTGACAATCGGATGGTCAGTCACTTCCTTGAGGAATTTAAAAGAAAGTATAAGAAAGACATTAGCCAAAATAAGAGAGCAGTTAGGAGACTGCGCACCGCTTGTGAGAGAGCGAAGAGGACCCTGTCCTCAAGCACCCAGGCCAGCATTGAAATCGACTCCCTGTTTGAGGGCATCGACTTCTACACCTCCATCACAAGGGCACGCTTTGAGGAGCTCAACTCAGATCTCTTCAGGGGAACACTGGAGCCAGTGGAGAAAGCCCTACAAGATTCTAAGATGGATAAGTCCAAGATCCATGAAATCGTCCTGGTTGGTGGCTCCACAAGAATTCCCAAAATCCAGAAGTTCTTGCAAGATTTCTTTAATGGCCGAGAATTGAACAAGAGTATCAACCCAGATGAAGCAGTGGCTTATGGTGCAGCAGTCCAGGCTGCCATCCTCATGGGTGATACTTCGGAGAACGTCCAAGATCTGCTGCTGCTGGACGTGGCTCCCCTGTCTCTGGGTATTGAGACTGTTGGTGGAGTCATGACGCCACTAATCAAACGCAACACCACCATTCCCAGCAAGCAAACCCAGATCTTCTCCACCTACGCTGATAACCAGCCTGGTGTGCTAATTCAGGTGTATGAGGGGGAGAGAGCCATGACCAAGGACAATAACCTCCTGGGCAAGTTTGAGCTCGCTGGCATCCCTCCTGCCCCCCGAGGTGTACCACAGGTGGAGGTAACTTTCGACATTGATGCCAACGGTATTCTGAACGTATCCGCCGTCGACAAAAGCACCGGCAAAGAAAACAAAATCACCATCACCAATGACAAGGGCCGCCTCAGCAAACAGGAGATTGAGCAGATGGTACAGGATGCTGATAAGTACAAGGCTGAAGACGACCTGAAGAGGGACACAATTTCATCAAGGAACTCACTGGAGTCTTACGTCTACAACATGAAGAGCAGTGTCGAGGATGACAGTATGAAAGGAAAGATTCAGGAGGAGGATAAAAAAGTTGTAATTGACAAGTGCAACCAGACAATTTCCTGGCTGGAGAACAACCAGCTGGCAGAGAAGGACGAGTATGAGCACCAGCAGAAAGAACTAGAGAAGGTGTGCAAGCCCATTGTGACAAAGCTGTACCAGGGAGCGGCACCACCACCAGGATGCAGCAGCGGCCATGCAGGAGGCAACGCTCAGGGTCCCACTATTGAGGAGGTGGACTAATATCATGAATGTCAGCATTTTGTTTGCACGAATATGTTAACCTAGACGAAGTGTTTGTTTGCACAACTATTGTTAATTTATTGTTGTTATTTTTTGCTACTAATGATACAAATATTTTATATGGCCCTCAATCAACTGGCACTCATTATAGATTTGTATTCTGCTTCGTTCACTTTTCTCTCTTGTGTTCTCTCACAGCACATTTTAAATAAAGATTTATCAAAGCATTCAAATATTTGTAATGTATTTTCAATTATTTTATTTTTTTTATAAATTTGCACCTAGAATTGAGGACAAATACCCTGCAGTCAGGGATGTAATGGTCCTGTTTTCTCAGAGCAGAAACCTCAGGTAGGAATGAAACTTGAATGCTTGTATTGCACTACATGTATGAGACCTGAAAACAAGGTGTTGTACTCAAAGCTGGATCAAAAGAGAGATTCGGGGTCTCAGCATCAGTCATGGCTATAAAAGACAGAATTGGTGTCATGTTGCACACTTTTAGTCAAAAGGCAGAGAATATAACTTTCCTCATTTCCTACCGAGCTTTCATTTGCTCACTTAAATCCCAGCAGAGTGGTGTCTCGCTGAAGATGGTTTCTTGTATAAATATTAGAAATAGGGAGTAAATAAGAAGTAAATAGTGAGTAAATATACATTGTTTCTGTTTATTGCTTTTCTTATGTGTGTTGTATTTATTGTGTTTTATGTTTTTATGTTTCAGAGCAAATTCCTTGTATGTGTAAACCTACTTGGCAATAAATACTTTCTGATTCTGATTCTGATTACTGGATAATACTATGAATGTGCCTTTTTTAATCATTCACGGCAATTCAATTTCCAAAATGACCTTCAATAAATGAACATTCCTTGCTAACATTTACCCACCAGTGCTACATTTAATGTCTTCTTTCCTCTGCTTCTGCTGTTAAGTGTAACTCTATAAGAACTATTATCTTTATGTTTGCCACATTCATGTCAATGTCTTAATTTGATCCGGTGGGGTCACCTAAACAAATATTTCATGCGATCAAAATGCACACGTGTCTACTAAGTAAGTAAAATAATGCATTCAATCAGCAATAAAGCCAGTCCTTTAACAGTTACATGTGTGAAACTGTTCATTCTGAGACAAATGAGAAAGAGGTGAATGGTTAAGGTAGAAAAGTTCCACACTTGAAGGAGCCTTGCACACACATTCTCCACATTGGGTTCCTGTGACAGTCTGCCCCGCTGGCTGAGCGTCAAACTTCTGTCCTATTCTGGAATATTCACCGTCTCTCTAGCACCAGCCAGCTGCACAAGTCACTGAGCTCGGGGGAGGATCAGTGGGTGGAGCTTGGAGTGTTCTGGAAACCCGGATGTAACAATATAAGCAGTTGCCTGAGTGAGAGCAGGCATGAGTTTGAGACACTGAACAAGAAGCCGACACAAGACGGAGTCTGCTGAGATTCTTCAACATCTTGGAGCGACACAGAACTTCTCTCTGAAAGTAAGTAGTAATTTATTATTACTTGTTAGATTGTTTCAGGATTTAAATGGTGGCATTAGTGCAGATTATGTTACAATCTATCCATGATGGTGACACTTTCAGTACAAATGCATACATTTTGCAATTGTATCTTCATTAATCGTGACCTCAAGTGAATTTCAGTCTATTAGAGAAACACTGAAATTTGAGAATGAGTTTATTTGATTACAGTAAAATTATTAATGGCTGTTTAATATTTTTTTTAATGTTTCCTTCTGCAAATTTAACAGGTTTATATCTCTGATAAATAGATTGACAAAAATAATAGCAACACAAACATTTTAATTGTGCTAACTGACATCAGTAATTAAGCAATTTTAATGATTTCAGTGGCAACGGGTGGTTCTTTAATGAGTAGCATAAACAAATTGTAAATTGAATTTCTTCCAAATTTTTGTAGGACCTTTTAAAGGAGCAAGCAGGATGTCTTCAGCGAAGGGAATATCCATTGGCATTGATTTGGGAACCACCTATTCTTGCGTGGCGGTTTTCCAACATGGCAAAGTGGAGATCATCGCCAACGACCAGGGCAACAGGACAACTCCCAGCTATGTGGCCTTTAGCGACACAGAGAGGCTCATTGGAGATGCTGCCAAGAACCAGGTCGCCATGAACCCCACCAATACAATATTTGATGCCAAGCGACTAATCGGAAGAAAGTTTAATGACTCCATCGTCCAGTCCGACATGAAACTTTGGCCTTTCAAGGTGATCGATGATAACGGAAAGCCCAAAGTTCAGGTGGAGTATAAAGGTGAAACCAAAAACTTCTACCCCGAGGAAATCTCGTCAATGGTCCTGGTTAAAATGAAGGAGATAGCCGAAGCCTACCTGGGACAAAAGGTTTCAAATGCTGTCATCACAGTGCCAGCTTATTTCAATGATTCTCAGAGGCAAGCCACTAAGGATGCTGGAGTGATCTCTGGTCTGAATGTTCTGAGGATCATCAACGAGCCCACAGCAGCAGCGATTGCCTACGGCTTGGATAAAGGTAAAAGAGGAGAGCGCAACGTGCTCATCTTTGATCTCGGTGGAGGCACCTTCGACGTATCCATCCTGACCATTGAAGATGGCATCTTTGAGGTAAAAGCAACTGCAGGAGACACACACCTTGGTGGAGAGGACTTTGACAATCGGATGGTCAGTCACTTCCTTGAGGAATTTAAAAGAAAGTATAAGAAAGACATTAGCCAAAATAAGAGAGCAGTTAGGAGACTGCGCACCGCTTGTGAGAGAGCGAAGAGGACCCTGTCCTCAAGCACTCAGGCCAGCATTGAAATCGACTCCCTGTTTGAGGGCATCGACTTCTACACCTCCATCACAAGGGCACGCTTTGAGGAGCTCAACTCAGATCTCTTCAGGGGAACACTGGAGCCAGTGGAGAAAGCCCTACACGATTCTAAGATGGATAAGTCCAAGATCCATGAAATCGTCCTGGTTGGTGGCTCCACAAGAATTCCCAAAATCCAGAAGTTCTTGCAAGATTTCTTTAATGGCCGAGAATTGAACAAGAGTATCAACCCAGATGAAGCAGTGGCTTATGGTGCAGCAGTCCAGGCTGCCATCCTCATGGGTGATACTTCGGAGAACGTCCAAGATCTGCTGCTGCTGGACGTGGCTCCCCTGTCTCTGGGTATTGAGACTGTTGGTGGAGTCATGACGCCGCTAATCAAACGCAACACCACCATTCCTAGCAAGCAAACCCAGATCTTCTCCACCTACGCTGATAACCAGCCTGGTGTGCTAATTCAGGTGTATGAGGGGGAGAGAGCCATGACCAAGGACAATAACCTCCTGGGCAAGTTTGAGCTCGCTGGTATCCCTCCTGCCCCCCGAGGTGTACCACAGGTGGAGGTAACTTTCGACATTGATGCCAACGGTATTCTGAACGTATCCGCCGTCGACAAAAGCACCGGCAAAGAAAACAAAATCACCATCACCAATGACAAGGGCCGCCTCAGCAAACAGGAGATTGAGCAGATGGTACAGGATGCTGATAAGTACAAGGCTGAAGACGACCTGAAGAGGGACACAATTTCATCAAGGAACTCACTGGAGTCTTACGTCTACAACATGAAGAGCAGTGTCGAGGATGACAGTATGAAAGGAAAGATTCAGGAGGAGGATAAAAAAGTTGTAATTGACAAGTGCAACCAGACAATTTCCTGGCTGGAGAACAACCAGCTGGCAGAGAAGGACGAGTATGAGCACCAGCAGAAAGAACTAGAGAAGGTGTGCAAGCCCATTGTGACAAAGCTGTACCAGGGAGCGGCACCACCACCAGGATGCAGCAGCGGCCATGCAGGAGGCAACGCTCAGGGTCCCACTATTGAGGAGGTGGACTAATATCATGAATGTCAGCATTTTGTTTGCACGAATATGTTAACCTAGACGAAGTGTTTGTTTGCACAACTATTGTTAATTTATTGTTGTTATTTTTTGCTACTAATGATACAAATATTTTATATGGCCCTCAATCAACTGGCACTCATTATAGATTTGTATTCTGCTTCGTTCACTTTTCTCTCTTGTGTTCTCTCACAGCACATTTTAAATAAAGATTTATCAAAGCATTCAAATATTTGTAATGTATTTTCAATTATTTTATTTTTTTTATAAATTTGCACCTAGAATTGAGGACAAATACCCTGCAGTCAGGGATGTAATGGTCCTGTTTTCTCAGAGCAGAAACCTCAGGTAGGAATGAAACTTGAATGCTTGTATTGCACTACATGTATGAGACCTGAAAACAAGGTGTTGTACTCAAAGCTGGATCAAAAGAGAGATTCGGGGTCTCAGCATCAGTCATGGCTATAAAAGACAGAATTGGTGTCATGTTGCACACTTTTAGTCAAAAGGCAGAGAATATAACTTTCCTCATTTCCTACCGAGCTTTCATTTGCTCACTTAAATCCCAGCAGAGTGGTGTCTCGCTGAAGATGGTTTCTTGTATAAATATTAGAAATAGGGAGTAAATAAGAAGTAAATAGTGAGTAAATATACATTGTTTCTGTTTATTGCTTTTCTTATGTGTGTTGTATTTATTGTTTTTTTATGTTTTTATGTTTCAGAGCAAATTCCTTGTATGTGTAAACCTACTTGGCAATAAATACTTTCTGATTCTGATTCTGATTACTGGATAATACTATGAATGTGCCTTTTTTAATCATTCACGGCAATTCAATTTCCAAAATGACCTTCAATAAATGAACATTCCTTGCTAACATTTACCCACCAGTGCTACATTTAATGTCTTCTTTCCTCTGCTTCTGCTGTTAAGTGTAACTCTATAAGAACTATTATCTTTATGTTTGCCACATTCATGTCAATGTCTTAATTTGATCCGGTGGGGTCACCTAAACAAATATTTCATGCGATCAAAATGCACACGTGTCTACTAAGTAAGTAAAATAATGCATTCAATCAGCAATAAAGCCAGTCCTTTAACAGTTACATGTGTGAAACTGTTCATTCTGAGACAAATGAGAAAGAGGTGAATGGTTAAGGTAGAAAAGTTCCACACTTGAAGGAGCCTTGCACACACATTCTCCACATTGGGTTCCTGTGACAGTCTGCCCAGCTGGCTGAGCGTCAAACTTCTGTCCTATTCTGGAATATTCACCGTCTCTCTAGCACCAGCCAGCTGCACAAGTCACTGAGCTCGGGGGAGGATCAGTGGGTGGAGCTTGGAGTGTTCTGGAAACCCGGATGTAACAATATAAGCAGTTGCCTGAGTGAGAGCAGGTATGAGTTTGAGACACTGAACAAGAAGCCGACACAAGACGGAGTCTGCTGAGATTCTTCAACATCTTGGAGCGACACAGAACTTCTCTCTGAAAGTAAGTAGTAATTTATTATTACTTGTTAGATTGTTTCAGGATTTAAATGGTGGCATTAGTGCAGATTATGTTACAATCTATCCATGATGGTGACACTTTCAGTACAAATGCATACATTTTGCAATTGTATCTTCATTAATCGTGACCTCAAGTGAATTTCAGTCTATTAGAGAAACACTGAAATTTGAGAATGAGTTTATTTGATTACAGTAAAATTATTAATGGCTGTTTAATATTTTTTTTAATGTTTCCTTCTGCAAATTTAACAGGTTTATATCTCTGATAAATAGATTGACAAAAATAATAGCAACACAAACATTTTAATTGTGCTAACTGACATCAGTAATTAAGCAATTTTAATGATTTCAGTGGCAACGGGTGGTTCTTTAATGAGTAGCATAAACAAATTGTAAATTGAATTTCTTCCAAATTTTTGTAGGACCTTTTAAAGGAGCAAGCAGGATGTCTTCAGCGAAGGGAATATCCATTGGCATTGATTTGGGAACCACCTATTCTTGCGTGGCGGTTTTCCAACATGGCAAAGTGGAGATCATCGCCAACGACCAGGGCAACAGGACAACTCCCAGCTATGTGGCCTTTAGCGACACAGAGAGGCTCATTGGAGATGCTGCCAAGAACCAGGTCGCCATGAACCCCACCAATACAATATTTGATGCCAAGCGACTAATCGGAAGAAAGTTTAATGACTCCATCGTCCAGTCCGACATGAAACTTTGGCCTTTCAAGGTGATCGATGATAACGGAAAGCCCAAAGTTCAGGTGGGGTATAAAGGTGAAACCAAAAACTTCTACCCCGAGGAAATCTCGTCAATGGTCCTGGTTAAAATGAAGGAGATAGCCGAAGCCTACCTGGGACAAAAGGTTTCAAATGCTGTCATCACAGTGCCAGCTTATTTCAATGATTCTCAGAGGCAAGCCACTAAGGATGCTGGAGTGATCTCTGGTCTGAATGTTCTGAGGATCATCAACGAGCCCACAGCAGCAGCGATTGCCTACGGCTTGGATAAAGGTAAAAGAGGAGAGCGCAACGTGCTCATCTTTGATCTCGGTGGAGGCACCTTCGACGTGTCCATCCTGACCATTGAAGATGGCATCTTTGAGGTAAAAGCCACTGCAGGAGACACACACCTTGGTGGAGAGGACTTTCACAATCGGATGGTCAGTCACTTCCTTGAGGAATTTAAAAGAAAGTATAAGAAAGACATTAGCCAAAATAAGAGAGCAGTTAGGAGACTGCGCACCGCTTGTGAGAGAGCGAAGAGGACCCTGTCCTCAAGCACTCAGGCCAGCATTGAAATCGACTCCCTGTTTGAGGGCATCGACTTCTACACCTCCATCACAAGGGCACGCTTTGAGGAGCTCAACTCAGATCTCTTCAGGGGAACACTGGAGCCAGTGGAGAAAGCCCTACACGATTCTAAGATGGATAAGTCCAAGATCCATGAAATCGTCCTGGTTGGTGGCTCCACAAGAATTCCCAAAATCCAGAAGTTCTTGCAAGATTTCTTTAATGGCCGAGAATTGAACAAGAGTATCAACCCAGATGAAGCAGTGGCTTATGGTGCAGCAGTCCAGGCTGCCATCCTCATGGGTGATACTTCGGAGAACGTCCAAGATCTGCTGCTGCTGGACGTGGCTCCCCTGTCTCTGGGTATTGAGACTGTTGGTGGAGTCATGACGCCGCTAATCAAACGCAACACCACCATTCCCAGCAAGCAAACCCAGATCTTCTCCACCTACGCTGATAACCAGCCTGGTGTGCTAATTCAGGTGTATGAGGGGGAGAGAGCCATGACCAAGGACAATAACCTCCTGGGCAAGTTTGAGCTCGCTGGCATCCCTCCTGCCCCCCGAGGTGTACCACAGGTGGAGGTAACTTTCGACATTGATGCCAACGGTATTCTGAACGTATCCGCCGTCGACAAAAGCACCGGCAAAGAAAACAAAATCACCATCACCAATGACAAGGGCCGCCTCAGCAAACAGGAGATTGAGCAGATGGTACAGGATGCTGATAAGTACAAGGCTGAAGACGACCTGAAGAGGGACACAATTTCATCAAGGAACTCACTGGAGTCTTACGTCTACAACATGAAGAGCAGTGTCGAGGATGACAGTATGAAAGGAAAGATTCAGGAGGAGGATAAAAAAGTTGTCATTGACAAGTGCAACCAGACAATTTCCTGGCTGGAGAACAACCAGCTGGCAGAGAAGGACGAGTATGAGCACCAGCAGAAAGAACTAGAGAAGGTGTGCAAGCCCATTGTGACAAAGCTGTACCAGGGAGCGGCACCACCACCAGGATGCAGCAGCGGCCATGCAGGAGGCAACGCTCAGGGTCCCACTATTGAGGAGGTGGACTAATATCATGAATGTCAGCATTTTGTTTGCACGAATATGTTAACCTAGACGAAGTGTTTGTTTGCACAACTATTGTTAATTTATTGTTGTTATTTTTTGCTACTAATGATACAAATATTTTATATGGCCCTCAATCAACTGGCACTCATTATAGATTTGTATTCTGCTTCGTTCACTTTTCTCTCTTGTGTTCTCTCACAGCACATTTTAAATAAAGATTTATCAAAGCATTCAAATATTTGTAATGTATTTTCAATTATTTTATTTTTTTTATAAATTTGCACCTAGAATTGAGGACAAATACCCTGCAGTCAGGGATGTAATGGTCCTGTTTTCTCAGAGCAGAAACCTCAGGTAGGAATGAAACTTGAATGCTTGTATTGCACTACATGTATGAGACCTGAAAACAAGGTGTTGTACTCAAAGCTGGATCAAAAGAGAGATTCGGGGTCTCAGCATCAGTCATGGCTATAAAAGACAGAATTGGTGTCATGTTGCACACTTTTAGTCAAAAGGCAGAGAATATAACTTTCCTCATTTCCTACCGAGCTTTCATTTGCTCACTTAAATCCCAGCAGAGTGGTGTCTCGCTGAAGATGGTTTCTTGTATAAATATTAGAAATAGGGAGTAAATAAGAAGTAAATAGTGAGTAAATATACATTGTTTCTGTTTATTGCTTTTCTTATGTGTGTTGTATTTATTGTGTTTTATGTTTTTATGTTTCAGAGCAAATTCCTTGTATGTGTAAACCTACTTGGCAATAAATACTTTCTGATTCTGATTCTGATTACTGGATAATACTATGAATGTGCCTTTTTTAATCATTCACGGCAATTCAATTTCCAAAATGACCTTCAATAAATGAACATTCCTTGCTAACATTTACCCACCAGTGCTACATTTAATGTCTTCTTTCCTCTGCTTCTGCTGTTAAGTGTAACTCTATAAGAACTATTATCTTTATGTTTGCCACATTCATGTCAATGTCTTAATTTGATCCGGTGGGGTCACCTAAACAAATATTTCATGCGATCAAAATGCACACGTGTCTACTAAGTAAGTAAAATAATGCATTCAATCAGCAATAAAGCCAGTCCTTTAACAGTTACATGTGTGAAACTGTTCATTCTGAGACAAATGAGAAAGAGGTGAATGGTTAAGGTAGAAATGTTCCACACTTGAAGGAGCCTTGCACACACATTCTCCACATTGGGTTCCTGTGACAGTCTGCCCCGCTGGCTGAGCGTCAAACTTCTGTCCTATTCTGGAATATTCACCGTCTCTCTAGCACCAGCCAGCTGCACTAGTCACTGAGCTCGGGGGAGGAGCAGTGGGTGGAGCTTGGAGTGTTCTGGAAACCCGGATGTAACAATATAAGCAGTTGCCTGAGTGAGAGCAGGCATGAGTTTGAGACACTGAACAAGAAGCCGACACAAGACGGAGTCTGCTGAGATTCTTCAACATCTTGGAGCGACACAGAACTTCTCTCTGAAAGTAAGTAGTAATTTATTATTACTTGTTAGATTGTTTCAGGATTTAAATCATGGCATTAGTGCAGATTATGTTACAATCTATCCATGATGGTGACACTTTCAGTACAAATGCATACATTTTGCAATTGTATCTTCATTAATCGTGACCTCAAGTGAATTTCAGTCTATTAGAGAAACACTGAAATTTGAGAATGAGTTTATTTGATTACAGTAAAATTATTAATGGCTGTTTAATATTTTTTTTAATGTTTCCTTCTGCAAATTTAACAGGTTTATATCTCTGATAAATAGATTGACAAAAATAATAGCAACACAAACATTTTAATTGTGCTAACTGACATCAGTAATTAAGCAATTTTAATGATTTCAGTGGCAACGGGTGGTTCTTTAATGAGTAGCATAAACAAATTGTAAATTGAATTTCTTCCAAATTTTTGTAGGACCTTTTAAAGGAGCAAGCAGGATGTCTTCAGCGAAGGGAATATCCATTGGCATTGATTTGGGAACCACCTATTCTTGCGTGGCGGTTTTCCAACATGGCAAAGTGGAGATCATCGCCAACGACCAGGGCAACAGGACAACTCCCAGCTATGTGGCCTTTAGCGACACAGAGAGGCTCATTGGAGATGCTGCCAAGAACCAGGTCGCCATGAACCCCACCAATACAATATTTGATGCCAAGCGACTAATCGGAAGAAAGTTTAATGACTCCATCGTCCAGTCCGACATGAAACTTTGGCCTTTCAAGGTGATCGATGATAACGGAAAGCCCAAAGTTCAGGTGGAGTATAAAGGTGAAACCAAAAACTTCTACCCCGAGGAAATCTCGTCAATGGTCCTGGTTAAAATGAAGGAGATAGCCGAGGCCTACCTGGGACAAAAGGTTTCAAATGCTGTCATCACAGTGCCAGCTTATTTCAATGATTCTCAGAGGCAAGCCACTAAGGATGCTGGAGTGATCTCTGGTCTGAATGTTCTGAGGATCATCAACGAGCCCACAGCAGCAGCGATTGCCTACGGCTTGGATAAAGGTAAAAGAGGAGAGCGCAACGTGCTCATCTTTGATCTCGGTGGAGGCACCTTCGACGTATCCATCCTGACCATTGAAGATGGCATCTTTGAGGTAAAAGCCACTGCAGGAGACACACACCTTGGTGGAGAGGACTTTGACAATCGGATGGTCAGTCACTTCCTTGAGGAATTTAAAAGAAAGTATAAGAAAGACATTAGCCAAAATAAGAGAGCAGTTAGGAGACTGCGCACCGCTTGTGAGAGAGCGAAGAGGACCCTGTCCTCAAGCACTCAGGCCAGCATTGAAATCGACTCCCTGTTTGAGGGCATCGACTTCTACACTTCCATCACAAGGGCACGCTTTGAGGAGCTCAACTCAGATCTCTTCAGGGGAACACTGGAGCCAGTGGAGAAAGCCCTACACGATTCTAAGATGGATAAGTCCAAGATCCATGAAATCGTCCTGGTTGGTGGCTCCACAAGAATTCCCAAAATCCAGAAGTTCTTGCAAGATTTCTTTAATGGCCGAGAATTGAACAAGAGTATCAACCCAGATGAAGCAGTGGCTTATGGTGCAGCAGTCCAGGCTGCCATCCTCATGGGTGATACTTCGGAGAACGTCCAAGATCTGCTGCTGCTGGACGTGGCTCCCCTGTCTCTGGGTATTGAGACTGTTGGTGGAGTCATGACGCCGCTAATCAAACGCAACACCACCATTCCCAGCAAGCAAACCCAGATCTTCTCCACCTACGCTGATAACCAGCCTGGTGTGCTAATTCAGGTGTATGAGGGGGAGAGAGCCATGACCAAGGACAATAACCTCCTGGGCAAGTTTGAGCTCGCTGGCATCCCTCCTGCCCCCCGAGGTGTACCACAGGTGGAGGTAACTTTCGACATTGATGCCAACGGTATTCTGAACGTATCCGCCGTCGACAAAAGCACCGGCAAAGAAAACAAAATCACCATCACCAATGACAAGGGCCGCCTCAGCAAACAGGAGATTGAGCAGATGGTACAGGATGCTGATAAGTACAAGGCTGAAGACGACCTGAAGAGGGACACAATTTCATCAAGGAACTCACTGGAGTCTTACGTCTACAACATGAAGAGCAGTGTCGAGGATGACAGTATGAAAGGAAAGATTCAGGAGGAGGATAAAAAAGTTGTAATTGACAAGTGCAACCAGACAATTTCCTGGCTGGAGAACAACCAGCTGGCAGAGAAGGACGAGTATGAGCACCAGCAGAAAGAACTAGAGAAGGTGTGCAAGCCCATTGTGACAAAGCTGTACCAGGGAGCGGCACCACCACCAGGATGCAGCAGCGGCCATGCAGGAGGCAACGCTCAGGGTCCCACTATTGAGGAGGTGGACTAATATCATGAATGTCAGCATTTTGTTTGCACGAATATGTTAACCTAGTCGAAGTGTTTGTTTGCACAACTATTGTTAATTTATTGTTGTTATTTTTGCTAGTAATGATACAAATATTTTATATAGCTGTGATGTTTGAACATTAAATTGCGAGTTTTCCTCCTAGTCAGCAAGCAGGTGTAGATAAAATTGACTTCACCATTATTAGCCCTCAATCAACTGGCACTCATTATAGATTTTTATTCTGCTTCGTTCACTTTTCCCTCTTGTGTCCTCTCACAGCACATTTTAAATAAAGATTTATCAAAGCCTTCAAATATTTGTAATGTATTTTCTAAAAATTGTTTTTATAAATTTGCACCTAGAATTGAAGACAAATACCCTGCAGTCAGAGATGTAATGGTCCTGTTTTCTCAGAGCAGAGATCTAACAGTGACTCTATATCCTTATGTGTTTCTTTCACCACTAACTTCAAATGAAACTTATTTTTTTCCAATGACTTCATATTCAAAACATAACATCTGACCTCTTTTAAGCCGTGCTTTCCTGACCTCTTGTGGTCAAAGTCAGCACTGTAGAGAGAATGTTCACTACACAAAGAAGGGAGTCCAGTCAGGATTAATGAATGAAAGATAATTATTTATTAGCACAACTACACAGGGCCATTGCAACAGGGGACCCGGGAGAATGGCTGATCGTGTTAATCCACTGCAACAACAATTGTGTGTTTCCCCCACAGGTTCCTTCAAAACATCCCTGATATGCGTAAAATCTAAGAATGTTAAATGTATGAACAGATACACACAGATCTACAATAACACGTACCTGGAGTGAAAACTCACTCAGTTTATTTGTGACATAACAATCCTCTTGATTTTTAAATTAGTTCTCTGTTCAAGAAGCTTGTTGTTCACAAAAATATCCTCTAGGTGGCAATATCAAACCATGTCAGCAACATCACGAGTTGTCTGGCACAGGAGGAAGGTCTCTGAGCTACCTGTTGGATCCAGAGACTGGATAGAAAGATCACACCTATAGTTGCATCATATTATAATGTTGATGATGTTCCGCCAGTCCTGGAAATGATCTGAGAGCAGAAATTGTAGGATTTGTTTGTGTCGTTGTTTGTTTTGTGAGACATCAGTAAATGTAATTGTTTGTGTGCATTTGTTGGGTTGTGTAATGGTAACACTCCGTCAGTCAGCGTGTTCAAGCCCAGGGTGCCCCTTACACTTTCACCTGCAGCAGCCGACACGTCATAAACACCTGTACAACCTATTGACTTTCGGTCCCGTTTGTACTTTTTGTTACTGGGTTTCGATATCGTCCATTAAATTTGTATTTTGTTTATATGTCAGCCTGTTGCCATGAGGATCCACACCTGAGAATGCACATATTTACAGTCTGGAGGGGGGGGGGGGTTGATAAAGCTTACAAAACAACAGACACACACACACACACACACTTACACACCTCATCAGCCCAGCCTCTCGGTCTAATTAGAGGGAGTGGTTCAATATTGCGCCAACCGCCGCCAGCAGCCAAAGAGTTAAACCGCCGATGCTGTAGCTGAAACGCGCCATCCAACCGGGCTGTGTCGCTGAAGGAGGACAGGGTACATGTGGAGGAGCAACAGATCCCCAGCTGGAAAACAACAGCACATCTGGCACGTGAGCTGAGCAGCGCACATAGAGCAGGACGAGCCGCCGGGATATCTCCAGGCATTACATGGGTTTAAACGCGCGTCCGCGTCCTCCTCAGGCGTCTTCTGTGGAAAGGAGAAAAGTTGTCAGGGACACTTATGCGTTTTTGTGCGCTTGAAATTTTAGAGAAGTGTCATCAGCGCTTCATGCTACATAGGCCCGCGCTATACCTGCGTAATGCGTGCGTAATTCGGCCAATATTCCTCCTTTTTGTCGGCGGCATCCTCGCGTTCACAGACGAGAATTGAGTGCAACATCTGGGGGAATCTGTGGGAATCTCACTGCGCTTTATCCGACGATACATATCTCTGTGTTTTGTTGCGGCACAAGACTGAGTTTGGTAACAGGTAGTTTTTCATTGAGCGTCTCACTTGGAGCGTCTGGACCATCAGGTGGATGCATGCGGCTCACAGGCCACTACACGCACCGGGCTCTGGAATGAGGACCCACTTTGCGTGGATTTTTTGATTTTAATTTTTTTTTGTACGTGTGGACAACAGCTAGAGGAGGGGGGCGAACGGCCGGAGGGTCTCTGCTTCTCAATGATCAGCTCCGTGTGTGTTTCGTCTTACCGGGGGCGCAAGTCGGGCAACAAACCGCCGTCGAAAACATGTCTGAAGGAGGAGATGACCAGGGGGGAAGACTCGGACAAAATTATCATCAACGTGGGCGGCACTCGGCATGAGACCTACAAGAGCACCCTGAGGACGCTGCCGGGGACCCGCCTGGCATGGCTGGCGGACCCGGAGACGCAGCCCGGCTCCGAAGCTCTGGCCGCTGCGCCCCCGACCTCCACCGAGCTCTTCTTCGACAGACACCCGGGCATCTTCGCCTATGTGCTCAACTACTACCGGACGGGCAAGCTGCACTGCCCGGCGGACGTGTGCGGGCCCCTGTTCGAGGAGGAACTCGCGTTCTGGGGGATCGACGAGACGGACGTGGAGCCGTGCTGCTGGATGACCTACCGGCAGCACCGGGACGCGGAGGAAGCCTTGGAGATATTCGAGCCGCCGGAACCCGAGGACACCGACGACGACAGGGAGGTTTCGAGGCGGTTCGGCATCGATGACTGTCCCGACAGGTCGAGGGGCTGCTGCGAAGTTTGGCAGCCGAAGATCTGGGCCCTGTTTGACGACCCCTACTCGTCCAGAGCAGCCAGGGTGAGTCCAGCAGCTGTTTGCTCCTCTGTGCACTTTAGTGTCCACATGTCGGTGTCAAAACATTAAAATCCTGCAGGTGGATTTCAATGTAGGGAAAAGGCGCACATGTGTTTATCAACAGGTGTCCGTGCCCGGCTCAGCCAATCGGCGTGCAGCGCCGCCACAGAGACAGAGGTGAATCTGAACTATCAACATTTACCTCAAACAATCAGGATTTAACACTTGATAATCTAGTCTGATTTGTCTGATCCAAAGAGTTGAGAACAGGACAGAGTAAATCAACAATAAAACAGTTCGAATAATCCAAACAACCTGTTGCTTGTTAAGTGAAATCCAGTTTTCAGTCTGTGAAGTTGTGGTGCATTGAGTTGATGCCTGATGTGAATGATCTCCTCTCCATCTTAGTCACAGTTCATATCTTCATAGAGCCCATATGGTAAATGCTCTATATGTTTCCAGTCTTTTTCCTTTCTCGTCTTGATGATAACTCAAAGTTCTTCACAGTACAGTTTTGCCATTCACACACATTCATACAGAGCATGGGTTATGTGGAAGGGCCGCCAGCATGTCATACACACACAACCACCATCCACACTCATATTTAAGTTCACACAGATGATCAATTTAGAGTCTCCAATTAACTTAACCCCGATCTGCATGTCTTTGAACTGTGGTGGAAGCTGGAGTACCCAGAACAACCTGCGTAAATACACTCATGCTTTTGGTCACTGTTTGGTCACTTTGGAGACTGTAGTCTGTGGGGCTGTGGATCTGTAAGTTATAATAAGAGGTGTTTCAATGTACCCTCTTTACTGTAAAGTTTGGTGGACAAAAGGTCAGTAGAAACTATGTGGCGCCTTCTCACCTCCGCTAGCATTTGTTTCGCCATGTGATTTTAAAAATAGCTTTAATTATTCTGGTCTTTCCATAATGTAATTGAAGGGCCCTCTAACACATTTGTTTGGTTTATCAGAATGACAAAAACATGACATTTTCTTCTCCACGCGTAAAGCAGAATTTCCCCCTCAACTCCAGACAACTGTCAGTGATCAGCTTTTCAGTTCTCAGGTAAATATATGAAAATACTGAAACAGAGTAAATGCTGTTTCATGACAGAAATACAGAGCTGGTAAAGTGTTCCCACGCGTCCTGCCCAAGCTTTGTTCTCCAAAGTCCTTAAAACTCAAGTGTTTGAAAGGAGTGAACATCCATAAATCAAACTGTATGTTCAGGAGAAGGAAAGGATCTAAATGCAAATAGAGGCAAAAGAAAAAGTAGAACTATTGACCTGTGGTTGTATTCCCTCCATCTAGTGAAATTACAGTCTACATACATGCTTTTCCTGGACTCATCTGAGGTCACCATGACCTTTGACCTTTGATCTCAGAATCTACTCCAAAAATATGTTTTTTTTTCACCTAATAAAACCAAAGTGAACCCAACTGAACTAATCAGCTCATCTTTGAGTCCAGATGGAAACTGGTCCAAACTTGATGAAGGGATGAGATTTCATGTTATAGAAGTCAAAAACATGATTTGTGAGGTCGCAGTGACCTTGACCATGACCTCCAAAAACCTTCAGTCCATGAGACGCTCTGTGCCTGATGGGTGTTCCCGGGATGTAGCCTGTCACGTTTACAAGCACATGAGGTCACCATGACCTAGCAAATTTAAAGAGATTCCCTTAAGGTGATCCTGAGTTATTGTTTTCACAAAACCAAAAATGGAGTTTGTAAGGTCTCTTGTAAGGCGAATTTGACCAGTAAACTCTAATAAAATATAAAATATATCTATAGTTCATCGTGAACCTTTTATAAGGAATTTGAACTAATTATTTCTCTGTGTTCTTGAGGCATCGTGTTCACAACAAATGGATGGAGAACCTGAAAGAAAGTGCTCCTGGCCACCGGCTGTCACATGGAATCATAATAAACCAATCAATTCATAACAAGGCTAAATTGTATGTCAGCCACGAAGGAGTTTTGAGTGAAACTCGCCTGTTTCCCCTTATTTCTCCAGATTTTAAACAAAGATCTTCATCATATCACAGCTTAGGTGTTTTCTTAAGTATCAAACATGATACTCTTGTGTTTCTTTGATGGATAAAACAAATATTGTTGTTTTGTAAAATAAAATCAGTTTGTCTTTATTGCTTCTATGGGAGACATCATCCCGCTGTAAGCAATTGAAAGTACATGTGCTGTTCATTGTGGCTCAGAGACAAAGGCGGAGGACTTAGTGAAGTAAACGTGCAATCGAGCGCTGAGCATCTCTATGGCGGCGCTGTCAGGACCAGGAGGTTCCATCAGGCTCCACCTCAAACACATTGAGTTCAGAGAGAGATAGAGAGAGATAGAGAGAGAGAGAGAGAGAGAGAGAGAGAGAGAGAGAGAGGCTGATTGTCTCTGGAGTTTCTGTTTGCCTGCTGGTGAAGTTAAAAGCTCTATTCAGAGACGCTCTCTGTGTTGTGCCTGTATAATGTTCTTGCTGCGTGCCAGTAGCGCTGCAACTAGTGTTTATTTTAGCTCCCCGTCCAGGTGGCATTCGAAGGCTGTCACAGTGGAACAGCTGACATCTCTGAGTCACAGCTGCCGCGGCGACACTGCCATCTGAAGATGACCTGCAACGTTCCTGCCAGTGAATCACGTCTGTCTCCCACTGTACTGAACATTCCCTAAACGGTTTGTTTCAGATCTGCACGGTTCTTCAAAACAACCCCAGCAAAGCAGATCTTTCTGAGAGTCTGTGGTGTGAGAATAAGTGAGGGTGGGTCCGTATTGACTCAGGCCTAATGCTCTCTGTCCATTTCCTCTCCCTCCGTTCATGTACGTATGCGCATGTTTGTTCCGTGTGCGCTCTGAGAGCATTTGGCGGGACTCATGTTACCTTGATGGCCTCTGTCTTTCAAAAGAGCCTCTGAGCTCCTCTTAGGTAATGTGATGAAAGCTGGAGGGAAGTTAATCTGTCCATCATTTAGGCCACATCCTCCTCACGACTAGGCCGAGGCTGGAGGTGTACGGCCTCAGATCACAAATCCCAGACAGGAGAGAATCATCTTACCACACACTCTGCTGTCAGAGGAGCAGCGGCTCTGTGATCCGTCACGCTGGAGATAGTACGATGATCATATTAACACCATGAATGATTACATTTTATTAATAATTCTAGCTGCACGGCTGGTGTGTCAGTGGATCCAGACTGAAATACACTAGCAGGTTGTCCTCAGAAGATTGATCTCAGTTTTCTCACATGTGACAATCAGACCTGGATGTAGCGTTGCGCTCGGAGCAGACATCTCTGTTCAGTCTTCCCTTATGCAATCTTTCATTAATTGCACATCCCTGATGCCTGTAATTAATCACCGCTGTGTTAATGGGCTGCAGCTTGTTATCAGTGGTGAACAATTAAAGCTGCCGTTCCCACAGAACAGAGAAACGGATCTTCTCCCACGTAGAGGAAAAAAAAATCAATTTGTCTTTGTTTTGTGACCCAGACATTGACTGGTACGTCTTATCTGGAGTATTAACCAATCTCTTGACCAGTTTAGCTCTTTGTTTTCATATACATACTTTATTAATTGATCTTTACAGTCTTAATGCAAGGCTTTTGAATAGACCATAAACAATTATGTCTTGTTTAATATTGATTGGAGCCCAATCAATTTCTACCATATAAATGTTTTTTTTACATTAAGTTGTAAATATTTGGGTGTATTTGTGTTTTCTAATTTATCGATAGTTAATAATGATAAAGTTCAGGGTTAAACTTTATAAACATCAAGCTTCAATGACATTGACATTAAGAATAGATTTATTGGCTGATATTTGACAAATCACCCCCCCAAAAATCCATATCAAGAAGGTTCTATTATTTATAGAGATTTTATTCTTATCGTATGAGTCATGGTTTTAGTGATATTAATATATTTGTTAAATATTAATACTGGGAGGAGAATCTTACCATAATCACTCAACATCTCACCTTTTGTCAGAAGATAATGATAGAAATAAGTTCATCTTTAAATTATTGATATCTAGTCGCCAGATCTTCATCCAAACCTCACTTTTGTTTGTAAACTGAGATGTGCAACAATTAACATTCACTTGAGTATGAGTATAAGTATAATACTGATCATTGTCTTACAGTGAGTTTATTGGATTATTGCTGCTGAGGACAGATATTCTCACACCTCAATTCAGTGTCAGTGCGAGCTGATAAATAATAAAGCTGAAGCCGTTATTCCTGTGGGCTCATCTCTCACAGCCCTGACACCTCTCCCTGCTTCTCTGCGAATGGAACACAGGATTTGATTTTTCACACATCGTCAGAGCAGCGTGGCCTCGCTGAGGAGACGTTTATAACTGACTTCTCTGTGAGAGACGAATCCTGAGTGATTCCGCCGGCTGTTTACTCTCCTCTCTTCTCAGACGTTCACTGATAATAGAAACGCTGTGTTGCTGTATCACAAAGTCTGAAAGGAGCCGCAGACATTGTTTTGCAGGCAAAAATAATCATTAACTACACATTAGTTAAAATATCATCTTTCTTCCACACATACCGACGAGCGTTCTCAGTGATGTGGACATTTGCTATTTGAGCTACAACTTAACTGACATTTATCAATGTGTGTTAAAAGCTCCGTAGAATCAGATGTTTCATTTAATTTGAATAGAACTAAGTCACAGTGTATTTATGGAATTTGGTGAAGCAAATTAAATGGGTTTTTGTCAAGCTCTCACCTTGGTAGGATTGCAGTATATTTTTATTCAGACAGAGCAGAAGAAAAGAGGCTCAGTGTTTCTCTCTTTGAATATACCACATTTTTACCTGTCACTTTAATGCACTCAGTATTTGTACTGGTCACTGGTTTTGAAGAGTTTGATTGATGAACTATGTTGAGTAATCGATGACTTGAAGTTCTGCTTCAACTCTGTGGCCTTTGCTTTCGTTTGGAGACCAAATTTTCGAATGAATGTCATAGTACTTCACCACCATCACACAAAGACGCACGTACAGTGTGATGCTGCTTTAAATCTCAGGTCGGGGTTCAGTGTTTGTACAGAACAGACTCCCAGGAAACTTGGTGGGAGGATGGGACGTGGGCAAAGACAGTATCCGGTCAAAGGAGTGGATCCAGGAGTCTTTTCCACTTTCTTTGACATTGCGAGACAGGGCGTTTCTTAAATTGTCACTCATGTCTCAGGAAATAATTATTGGATCTTAATAAAACAAATCTGGCACATTTATGGAATTGATATCTGTGAGTGTGTGTAATTTGATGCATCCTGATTGAATCTAAGAGGACTGTTGGGGCTCGGCGGAGGTATAGTGCCTCTCTAACTGTTTACAGATGGCTGTTTTTCATTTTGTCTCTGGACAAGAGTTCTTCTACACACATGCACCTACATGCTTTCTTAAGGGTTTACCTGCAGGCATCATAAATTCCATGTGGAATTGGACATGTTTTTGTTTCTGCAATCATAGATTATTTGCTCTTAGATGCTGGTGTGGTCGTCGCCCTTCAGTGGCATTGACAATACACTGTAGCTACAATGCTTGTTTGTTTACCCTTTCTCTCATCCTCTTGCTCAGCCTGCTAATCAAACTCATGTATTTGTATTAAAACGTGTTTTTAATATAAATTTGAGCAATAATCAGATACTAGTAATTGCACCTAAAGCTGAGGTGTGTCAGGTCCCATATGGTCTAGCGGTTAGGATTCCTGGTTTTCACCCAGGTGGCCCGGGTTCAACTCCCGGTATGGGAAGTTGTATGGCAACTCATATCTTTCTGAAAAAAGGTTATCTTTATACATTAAAACAGTAAAGTGAAAAGAATTCCTATTATTGTTTCTTCCTTCTCTGTCCACAATTACTCAACACTGTCCATACTGGTCTTAAGGGATAGTTCAGAGCTCCACAAAGCGCTTTTGGAGTGTCAGGGGTAAACAACGTGGCAGCTAAAATCCAATACCACTGAAGTAAATTGTGACTTTTCTTCAAATGTTAAAAAGCAACAGAAAAATAACAGAAGGTGCCTCCACATGGCTCCTGTGGTGTCATCCAAGTCATTTACACTTTGTTTTTTACCTGAATGACTGCTGTTATTCAAAAGTCAGACCTTCGTGTGAGACTATTTTGCAGATGTTACTGGTTCCCAGGAGAAGAGCAGCTAAGAGGCCGAGTAGTGGACACTATTTCTCCTCCATCCTCAGGTGCACCTAAGCCCAGACACAAATCAGTGTGACACATAATCTAAAATATCTGCAGCAAAAATCTGCTATGGTTGGCTTTACAGCTGCTGTGACGGCTTCGTGTTTTGGACCCTGAATAGAGCGTCTGTGTTAGTAACAGGGTGTGATGCTGAGTTGCTGAAGGTGATAGCTGTGATGGGACTCCACAGCTGCTGCACTCCGACGCACAGCCTGCTGCCCGTCGACTGTCGTGTTATACCCCCCCCCCCCCCCGCACCCTTATTTTCCCATCTGGGACCAGGCGATTGTCCCCTTGGGGACCTCTGTATCTCTTCACTCCCTCCAGACAATTGGCATCTTTGTGGCACCACTGAAATGATCATCTCCACTGCTGTAGGTACAGCACTCAGAGAGTTTTTTAATAATCTGTATCATTGTAGGTATAAATCACAAAATATTGAAGTTGTAAATGTTATTGTATCTTTTTATTTAATTAAAAAACATCTGGCCAAGGGTTAAGAGGCTTAAATATGCTAGGTCGTATTTTTACAGATCAAATGACTGCACAGTATGGCTTGAGGCTTGAGTCCTCCTGCAGCGGCAGCAGGTGGTTTGGTTCCGACCTGGCTCTTTGGTGCAGGTCCTCCTCATTCTCTCTCCTCATATCACACTTCAACTATCCTGTAATTAAATTGTAAATTTAAAAAACACATTTTAAAGCATGAATCTAAAACTGCAGGTTAACTAGAATTCCATATTTACAGAATTCATCTTTATGTCTCTATTTATACATCTGCAAAAATGTCTATATTCTATACTCTGAACTATGGCCAATCAATCTAATATACTCAAGTAAAAACTCAAATATTTGTCTCTGACCTTTGCAACTGTGCAAATTCCACAAAAGTCCAGTAAATGTACTGTGAGAGGTGACGCTACCACTTAAATGAGAATCTACCATTACAGGCGCACAGATACAGATTGATGGACAAATAATGAACGAGTTGTATAAATAATATTATATAGTCTTTCTATCAAACCCTCAGCAAGAACACCAGGAACTGCTAAATAAAACGCTATGCATTAACAGTCACTTGGCCTCCTAATGATTCTTGCTTGTGTATCAGCGGGCTCACCCGAGCAACATGGAAAACACTCTGTGGTGCAAAGAGACATAATGGTAATCACTCCGACAGCGTTTAGAGTTACCGCTGTAAACCTGATATTGTGGCCTCTCTTTACATCGGGCCTTAAACAAACTGCACATTTAAATCCTGCAAGATTTACTTAGCAAGACAACGACTTGCCGGGATGAACGCGAAACAAAAAAAAGACTCAGCACGAGAAGTGGCAGCAACGCACAGACGCACGCATGCAGGTGTGAGGTCCGGCTGATTCATGTTATTATTAGACTTTTCCCCATGAGCCTTTTATGAGCAGAGCAGATAGTCTTCGTGCATTCGAGCACCTCCAGCAGAGGTGGCCACGGCTGCAGATCCCCGGCTCTGTTTAGGTCTGGGATAAACCGTTTGGCATTTGAGTAAACTGAACGCTGTCAGAGCCCGTTAGGCTGATCAGAGGCATCCGGGCAGCAGCAGGACTCGCAGGCTGCATCTGGTGGCAGCTGGTTTGTCGGTTGTGTCGTAGCAGAGCTCAGCACAGGAGACTTCTCTGTGTCTTTTTTGTCCATGTTTATTTATGCAAAACGATTAAAGTCACCTGGAATTAATACATCATGAAAAGACCAATACAGATGAATGGTGAACCAACTATGAAATACAATCATGGCCCTGCAGTTGTATGGCTCCCTCAACCAGTGCTATTTCAGGCTCCATACTTTCCACTCCTAAAAGGTCACTGTGACCCTTTGACCTTTGACCACTGAAATCTGATCAGTTTATCTTTGACTCCAAGTGAATGTTTGTGCTGAAGTATCAGAAATTCCCTCAAGGTTTTCCTCAATTGTTGCGTTCAAGAGGCCAAAAATGTGTTTAGTAATGTCACAGTGACCTTGACCTTTGACCTTTCATCCCCAAAATCGAATCAGGTCTAATAAGCTTAATCTTCCACTCCTCTCCCCCAAAGTCTTCCTTTTGTTGATGTTTATGAATCATAAGGTATCATAATTACAATTTCAATGTCACAATCATCACTTGCTAATCCAGCCAGGTTCTTCTGTTCCGTATTCCTGCTGTTTGTCTTGTTGTGATTCACCTCGTGATTCCTTCTGTAGCGCGCTCACACACTTGTGCACCGCCAGCCCTGCTGATGCTCAGGGAATCCGTGTCCACGCAACAGGGGGATCTCTGATCTCCTCCTGGGGCCGAGTCCAGGCTTCACGGCCTTCCCTTTTGTTTTGCAGCGCTGGCTTCGTCTTCTCAAGGGATCGTTGCTGCGAGCTTCCCAGAGCTCAGCAGGGACACAGTGGAAAAGCAGCACATGATCCATGTGCAAAATATATACACCAACATACAGAGCGTGTTTGTTTACATGTGTGCAGTATCTCAGTTTTTGCTGCTTTAAACTGCTACCGGCCAGTTCTTCTTCTTTCCACTCAATAAACTCAATAAACTATCCAGTACTTATTTAGATTGCTTGTTCCGATGTGTCCTCATCTGGCTTTAGATCCAAACACTAAAAAGCTGACTGATATGTGAGAGGCCCTGCAGGCGGAAAAGAGCCTAAGTGCATTCAGGGCAGACGTACATGTTTATGCAGCTGCAAGATTAGAAAGGTTTGTGGAGGCATTACAATTTGTCCCGGCTTTAGTAAACAATAAAGACAGATCAGGTATGAGTGAGCACACAATGTTAACACAAACAAACACTGAGCCCATTGTGCTGGATCAGGTGTGTGCCGTGCAGCCACATTATTCCCTTTACCTACCGGGAATTGTAAAAGTGGTTTGGATTTGTATTTCCAAGATATTTGTATTACATTAGATGTTTTAATCCCACTCTCAGACATGTCTGATAAACCTGAATATGTGAACATACTGTGAGTCCTGTCCAGTGTCTGTGCCTGTCAGTGCCTGCAGGCTCCGCTCCTCTTCTCACTCATCCTTTGTGCTCAGATTGCAAATGAAGAATCTTTATATAATGTATGCTGCGGTACCAATTTTTTTTATATCTCATATTTCATAAACCAGGACAATCATTAAAATAATTACAATAAAATAAAAATAATATATTGTCGCCTTGTTTTGATTTGGAATATATTTAAATTGTATCTATGTTGTTTAATGTGTGACATTTTTACTTTGTAGACACTATGATGGCAATGTCAAGTTTCCCTCTAGGACATTAAATGATGTCTTATCTAATCTTAAAAAGAAACATTTATATACTGTGTATGAATAAAATCAAAAGAGAATCCAACATCTCCTGCATTAAACACAGTAATATTTAAAAAGTAGTATGCAATATAATGACATACATATATATGACAGACAGGTGTAACGTTAGCCCAAAGACTACTTTACTGAGTCAGTTCACGCAGTGAGCGCCCCCTGCTGTCTGTGACCAGCAGGGCTCATGTTAATTGAATCAGCTTTTCTCTTGGCATCATCCAGTCTCTTTGTAGAAGGGAGTAATTGGTTTTGAATTGGTCTGTGTCCTAGCTCTCTCCTGTGGCCGCTATGTTTTTTTTAGTCTCTAATCTTCAAACTGCAGCGGTAGTGGACAATCACGACAGGGAGCTGTTTCTTAAAGGAAATAGGTGTTTACCAGGAGGCAGGAGAAAAATGGCATTATGTTCCACTTAGGCTGCATTAGGACAAAATGATGATACAAAATTGTTGTGATTTTAATTATTCACTATATATTTTTTTACTATATTACAGACACACAGTCTCTTATAGAAAATGCCCTGTTGTGTATATATAGACTTAATCGATTTTTCATACTTTCACTTACTGTAGATCAGCTGGATCTCATTGCCTCAGCTGGAAAATAATCCCTCTTAACATGTTTCTTCAGGCACTTGATTTACACATGATTATAATTAAATATGGTGCAGGGATTGAAAATGGTTTTCATGAGGCACACGTACTGCAGACAAAGATTTCAATGGGAGCTCTTGCACCACAGAAGCGAGTTTAATAAACATCATTGTGATTGCATATGTTAACTGAGGGAAGACATCACATTGTGCTGTTTATCGATGACTAACTGTGTTATCTCTTCTCGTTCAGGGAGTTGCATTTGCCTCTCTCTTCTTCATCCTGGTGTCCATCACCACGTTCTGCCTGGAGACCCACGAGGCCTTCAATGAACTTCAGAACCGCACGGAGCAGGTTGTCGTGGGCAACGTCACACACAACGTGGAGAGGAGGGAGATGGTGACCAAGCCCATCCTCACCGTGGTGGAGGGCATCTGTGTGGTCTGGTTCACGTTTGAATTCCTGGTGCGTATCGTCTGCTGCCCGGGCAAGGTGGTCTTCATCAGGAACTCACTCAACATCATTGACTTTGTTGCCATTCTGCCCTTCTACCTGGAGATGGGCCTGAGTGGTCTGTCATCCAAAGCTGCCAGTGACGTGCTGGGATTCCTCCGAGTGGTGCGCTTTGTTCGGATCCTCCGGATCTTCAAACTGACGCGACACTTTGTTGGCCTGCGCGTGCTGGGACACACGCTGAGGGCCAGTGTCAATGAATTTCTCCTTCTCATCATCTTCTTGGCACTGGGTGTTCTCATCTTCGCCACCATGATTTACTACGCTGAGCGCATCGGGGCCAAGCCCGACGACCCCACGGGCTCCAACCACACACACTTCAAGAACATCCCCATCAGCTTCTGGTGGGCAGTGGTGACCATGACGACGCTGGGCTACGGAGACATGTACCCACAGACGTGGTTGGGCATGATGGTGGGGGCCCTGTGCGCACTGGCCGGGGTCCTGACCATTGCCATGCCGGTCCCCGTCATCGTCAATAACTTTGGGATGTACTACTCGCTGGCTATGGCCAAACAGAAACTGCCGAAGAAGAAGAAGAAGCACAACCCGAACCCAGACGCTCCGACTGACTCAGCCTCGTTTGGGAAGTCGGAAACAAACTCACACAGAGACAGCACGCAGAGTGACACGTGTCCGCTGGCGGCTGAGGAGAGTGTCAGCAGGAATCGTTCAGGTCAGACTGTGATGATAAAGGAGCAGTTCTCTCAAACAATAGGAAAACATTTTCTCACTCGCCTTTTGTTGTTTGGAACCAAGCAGATATTTTTAGTCTAATTTACTGTGAATTACACTCTCAGGTTTGATGCTGCTGATCAGAAACAAGAAATTAAAATAGATTTTTCACCATGTTGAAAAATTACCCTTTTAATTAAATACTGATTTATTCACATATTTGGTAGAAAGAGATGTTTAATTTTTAAGTTATTCACCTCCATTTTAATGATAAATCGTGTGGACTCTCAAAACCTGGGCAACTAAGCCAAGCATGGCTAAAAACAAGCACCACTAGATGCAAGTGAGAAAATGCTTCTTTTTTTTTTATTAGGGTGAACTCCACCTTTAAGATTTACTCTTAAAGGTATCATCAGCTTTTAATTTAGATGACTTCTACACCATTCATTAAATTGGAGAGTTCATCTTTCAGAAACCACATGATAGATATCAGAGTGTCTGATAGTAACTAGACGTCCACTGTGTCTTACAGCTCCTGCTGCTTTTCAGAGTTTTCCTGACAGACGAACCACACTTAGTCACAAAGAGAGTAACACACCGGGATCAAATTACTCCTCATGAGATCTCAGTCAAATTGGATTTTATCGCAGAAAAATTCAGATGTTATGCAATAACCGCTGCCTTTGTCTGGGCCCCGGCTCAGTAAAAGCTTTGGCATTTACGGCGCTGTGTGTTTTTGTCATCCTGTCAGGTTCCAAACAGAACGGTGATGCAAATGTGGCCCTTTCAGAGGAGGAGGGCTGCAGTCTGACCCAGCCGCTGTCTCCCAGTGAGAAGTGGTCCCTGCGGTGCACCCGAGGGACCAAGAATAAGAAAGAGGCCACCTGCTTCCTCCTAACATCAGGAGACCCACCTGTCCGAACTGGTAGGTTACATACATGTCCGTATGACCAGCTAAATTTAAAGTGTTGCATGTTGTACTGCAGTCTCGCTGCACTGTAGGTCTTAATTGACTCGCCTGAGAAAATTCAAATGCATTTCTGCAGGTCAGTGGTGTTTTCTCAACTGTTGCGTTCAGGGACTGAAATTATGTTGTATTAGTCAAAACCAGGATTTAGCCACATGGAACTAGTTCCAAACTTAGCTAATATTTAATGTTATTTGCTTTATTTGTACAATTTCTGAACGCTCACTATAAAAAATAGCCAGGAGGCCTTAGCTTTGCATAAGACTGGAACAGGCTCTGTCCAAGGCAACAAAATATGACCTATCAGCAACTATCTCAACTATCGCACTTGTCATTTCCAAACGTTTCGTACCAATACGAATAAAAAGAAAGATATCAAATGGAATTATGTATTATTAATTTTGTCATCTAACTCTCCGACGGAAGCAAAGAAGTGCAATAACCCTAAAAATAAAAGGTTTCACTAGAATAGAGACCTACAGCCAGGCTTGGAGCCCACAATGTAGATACACACCAGGAAACACAGCTGATGGATGGATGGATAAAAACATTAAGATTTGGCCTCAGGGTGTTGGAGACAAAGGACCAAGTCATTAGAATGGTGTTAATGAAGGTGGTAGATAGATGTTCCTGTGTTTAACTGTTAGACATATTTAAGGGTACGATACAGAATATAAGATACGATATAGATGAAGAGATATGATACGATTCAATACAATACAGCACAGTATTGAACGTTCTAAATATTCTTGGCTTCACTTAAAATTGATTTTCAACCAAAATTTGAAACCTGTGTGGCTGTTGGAATAATAACCACAATATTTTTCAGTTGAAGGACAAATGCTTAATTTTGTCCTGATAATGCCACTAGATAACCCATGAAGAAACATAGAGCTGTTTTGGTGATCACCTGACAGACAGTGTCATCCCTGTAGCTCTGGGGCACTATGGCTAAAGCAAGGTGTAAATGTCTATAGACTCACCAGAAAACAAGCTTTGTTTGCTGCTGAGAAGGTTGAAAGAAAACTCCAGGGTATGTTGCCTCTTCTTCAATCTTCTCTTGCCACCTCCCACTGACTTAGGGCAGATTTAGTCATTATTCAGCCGACAGATCCAAAGGAAATCAATGGAAGGGCTTTGTAGTATTAATTGCATCATCCATCTGTCTGTGTGTCTCAAGGAGCTGTACTAGCTTAGGGTAAGCAGCAGCATAAGGTACCAATCAACCGTTTCAGTCAAGGAATTACCACAAGATAGTTTTGCTGTTAGATTTGTCAGAAAAGGTTCTGCAGTTTGAGGGAGCGCTCAATGAATCCAAGCAGCCATGTGGACTATTCTCCCTCACACGTGAATCTGTATCTAACCACAGTAGGTAGAGGTCCGGACGGTGCAGGGAGCTGTGTAAGTGCCAATCATTGTGAAGCATGCGGCAAACAGACAGAGAATATCAGCCAATACAAGTGAAGAACTAACACCATGCTTCATTTCAGGGTTCAAGTGCAAACTTTTGTAAACGTAAAGTTCACTCATCAATCAATCATGTGATTGTTCACAGACTGCCTTAATGATGACCAACCTTAGCAACACAACGATACACCACTAATATTCACCCTGTGCACATATCTGTACTTACAAGCAAAATTTATTATTAACACAAGAGTTGATATTAACCAAATTAAGGGTTTCTCGAGACCTATAGGGGCTGATTAATCAAAAGTCAAAGGTCAAGGTAGAGAAAAAAAGGTCCACAATAACATTATCAAAGACATATAACAGAGAGACAATCTAAAGCCTATAACGAATGGAAAACTATTCCCTATCTCATGATATCATATGACATCATGAAGAAGTCACACAGACGCCGGAAAATGATGAATGAACCTAAAAATGTGTTCACTAGATGTGAGGAATTATGTCACAATGAAGCCAGAAAATGACCTAATATACTGTAACATCCTGACAGCTTCACTTAGCGCTGGCATCGTATAATTGCGGTCTGTCTGTCTGCATGTGTTAGCCTTGTCTTGAGAAGCGTTCATTGCATCAACATGAGTGGTGTTGCAGATCACAACAACAGCACGTTCAAGATGGGGGCGTGTTAACGACAATGGTACTGATTCTCCTGTTCGGGCTTCTGTGTACGGAGCTGAGATTCACCGAACATTGAATTAACAGGTGAACAGCTCTTTGTGCAGCAGCAGCAGTGCAGTTAAGGGTTCTGTGGACTGAGTCCTGCAGTCGGCCGTTACATGCTGCGGCTCAATTACTGCAGGTCAACCACAGAGAAAGCAAACAGTCCATTCCAAACAGGCAGGTTTTCAACTGGCACTGCACTAGTCATTATAATATAAAAAACATAAGCATTGCCTGATTGGGGTAGATACAGCATGAACAGGTTATCACCCCTCCGATGCTTTGTATTGGTGACTATTTTAAACAGTCATCTGACAGAGGTAACACAATAAAGGAGATGACGTTCTTGCAAATCTCTCAATTGGCATCCGCCGTAGCCTGCTATCTCTCTCCTGGATCTCACATCTGAGCTTCCTAAAGTACCCAAAAGCCACTTGTGAGAAGAGGCTCTATATTTGGCAGCCATGGATTCATTCCTGACATCCTGAGCACACATCCCACCCAGTCAACATCCTGACTCTCGTCTGCAAACAGCCCGGCGACAGTAAAGGTGTTTTCCTGCGAAGCTGCACTTTACGTTGGTGCATTTTTCTCCCGACACTCATTAGCACATCACTGTTGAGGAAAAAACAGCACATAAATGGGGCACTTACTGTATAGCTTGGCTCCCTTGAGATGTATACAATCTCGTTTCCCCCCCCACGACAGCCCATTACAAGGAAATTGTGTCCGACTGTTTTTCCTGAAAGCCCTGTCAATCCCTGCATATGTGTTGAGTGTTGAAGACTGATGTAGGTTAATGGCAATGTGGTTTTTCACATGCAAAAAAAACCCACAAAATTGCTTCTATCTGTCAGATAGAACGGAAGTGTGTGGACATCTAATTCTGCTCAGGGGAGGAAATCAATATAAATGTTACAGCCCCACAGTCACAGTGGGAAAGACCAACACAAAGCGTCCACAGCCTGTGTTCATGCTGAGTACCCTACATTTAGGCTAAATGATCTGGTCGGCTCATGAGCTCACCACCCAAGCTCTCTCCTGATCACAGAGACAAAAACCGTGGAGAGCAGAGCAAAGCCAGAACACCTCAAAATGAATCTTAGACGAGAGGGAGGAGGGGGGTGATTCAATCTGCAGCTCTGTGTCTGGTGAGTATGAGGACAATGACCTCCCAGTCTATTACAGGAGAAGATCACACATACACAACACATTTAGTGCTCATTACATTCGAGAACAGTGCAAGTAGAATCTCAATATATTTACTGAAGAATCTGTTATGGCAGAATTCAAAGTTTCAATGTCTTTGTGTGTTTGCAGCCATTTTGAGTTAGATGGAGATAGACGAAAGCACCAGGGCTCTGCTGTTCAGAGCTATGCCCACAGGGGATGGTGTTTGGCTAATTGCTGGGTGAGGGGATAAAAGGTATGGATAATATTTCACCAGAGCAGTATGGCAGGAAACAGAAAGAGCAGGTCTGAAGATGCTCCGAGGGTTATCGGCCTCAGGAAATGGTCGCCCACCCTGCAGTTAGGAGCAAAACGTTGGTGGATTTGAGGTCATTGAGTTAGTCACAGGGATTGCGTGACCTGGCTGAAATCACGTTGGCCCTGCGATGTCACAACCACCAGCGTGTTTCCTTATGATGAGCGCTGCTAAGAGGAGGCAGCAGGTTGACGTTCAGACAAGCAGAGAAAAGGTCACTGAGCGTGGATTAACCCCCTCCTCTGGATGATTGCTACCAATAGGTTTCCATTAACAACATGGGTGGTGAAAGTGATGCTCTGCTGGGGTTTAGATCAGTAGAAGATCTCTATGGCTGCTTTCACATGTGTCAAAATCTGGACATTTTCCTGACTATATGGAAGGACTTGAAGGCAAATGTCCATGTCAGTTCCACAGGACATCTTCTGGGACATCTCCTTCCTATGTATAGCAAAACAAGAAAGTGGGGTGTTTTAATGAGGGTTTTAATATGCAACAGATGCAGAACCAAAAATATGAAAGGAAAACAAATATCTCTTTTGGTGATATGAGCTGCCAGACATTTTCCTGTTGTTGTGAATGTGTCCTGTCCTGTCTGAAAACAGCTTCTCTGTGCTGGAGAGCTGAAACATTCAACAGGAAATGATCATACGCAGTTCAAACAGAAAACTTTAGTAGAAGTCACACACCGAAGATGATTTTTTTCTCTATAGTCTTTCCTGCTGATACCATAAGTCAGTGTGTTGCTGTCTTTTGTCTCTCCTAACAGACCTCTGTAAAGACATGCTCGCTGCCACTGGAAACTACGCTCAGCCCGAGGTCACCACTCTGACCTGATGCTGATTGACCACCAGGAAGAAGAAGAGTGTGAACTCGCGATGGAGTCCAAGCCGTGCAGAGATTCATCCTGATTTCTTTTCTGTCCTGAACTGCCGACCTGATTCTTTTAGTCGGGCCAAAGTCTTGTTGTTTTGTTTGGTTTCGGTCATACATCCTGGACCTTGTGGTGCTGCTAAGCAGATTTGCCATAGGTGCACTCATTTACATGTTACAGAGCATTTTGCATGTACGCATGATCTATTATTGTAAAATGTACTGTACCATTAATTCACTGTTAATACACTTAACTGTCACTGGTTGGGGAGTGTATTTTCTTTCATGACCGGTGAAGTTTCTGCCAGAGCTGTTTCACACGAGGGATTTTGTTTCTCTGTTTTCATCTGTATTCTTCTCACTGGTTTGATGAGAAATGTGACATATTTCCATCCAGCAAACAGGGTTTAGCAACATTTCAATCTGCATCAGGATTTGGTCACTGTTAATCAAATCTCATCAAACCACAGAGTCCTGACCAATCTTCTTAGCAGAGTTTTAGGTCTTTCGACTTTAAATATATATATTTTTCACACATCAGCTTATTTACTCATGAATGTTTCATGTTATAGAGGACAGGTTGAGATATTTCTGGGGCTGTAATCATGAGGCTGTCGCTTTGAATTACTAGGCAGCCTTTTATGCTCCTGAGATTTGCCGTTTGTTTGTGTGTTTGTCTGTTCATGTTTGTAGTCCTATGTACAGAAACAGTCACTTTGAGCTCTTTTTGAAACTCAAAACACTGCCTTGTCGTTTTTGGATTCATGTCTTATATCCATAAATGTCATCAACTGTCAAGCAAGAACACCAAGACACTTGGGAATATGAGTCTGTACAGCAAAACTGTAACTGTGAACTAGGATTAGATGGAGACTTGAAATCATTTGTTTGATCCTCGACCGAACAGACCCCGAGTTCTTTGTTGATCATCCGGTCTCTGCCTTCTGTCGTGCCACTGCTTCTTCACACTGACCAGAGGGACAGCATGTAGATATCCTGTCAAGGGGACACAGCCGTGGTTATAAATGCTGCTCAGGCAACACATGTTTGTGAATCCTTGTACAATAAGAGAAAAAAGGAGCAGTATTGCCTGTCTATTACATTAGCCTCATACAGTTGATGCATCATTACGGTTGAGTCAGGACCAAAGACTCCAGTAGATCACATGGTAGATTTTTAGTACCATTGTTAGTAAAACATACAACGTGCAATGCCATCAGTTCCACTTGTGCCTCATGTTGAGTAATGGAGCTTAGAAATGTGCAGTAACCTCCTTAGATTTGGTTGGATTTGTAGAAACCCTCTGTAGTAGCAGAAGGAATGTTTCTTTCACTCGTGACCTATATAATATGTTCCTTGTGGTCGACCATAGTGGCCTTATGTTTAATGAACAAAAGAGAAACTTAATTTCATCTTCATTAGACTCTGTTTCTCTGCTGACCCACAGCTCTGTAATTATGTATAAGCACAGTTTCACGTATGTAGCAAAGGACAATATTCTGGATCATTCCTTTGACTGTGTTCTCCTCCTCTCTGTGTGACGTGTGTACGCACCATGTAATAGCAGATTATCATTTTGATAATTCACATTTTTAGCCTCATGTCCTCTTTTCCTCTGTTGTATATATACTCGAATGTGATGGAGAAGCGCACAGCACGTCAATTTCATTTCTCCTCATTATGGATTGTATAGGTGACTGTTATGGTGTCAGATGTGTGCGTCTGAGGGAGTGTGTGCAAGTGTGTGTGTGTGTTGTAAAATGTAGGCATCTGTTTCTTTGCAGAAATACAAATAAAATCCATTTCCCCTCCTGGTGTTGAATTTGAAATCTCATGCACGTGCACTCTTGTTTTTATTTCCATTCACAGCTTGCTCTGTGGAATCTGCATTTGTGCCATTAACTGCACAGTGTGCGTCAGTACAGGAACTATTTATGCCAGTGACACACAAGTGCATTCTGGTTGATCTTGTGCTCGGGTTAAAGTGGTGTAATGTAACAGTCATGGCCGTGCCTCCTGCTCTCCTGTTCCTCTGTGATGATAGTGAAGGTGGAGATGGCTCACAGAGCTCATCTCCATGGAGATTTGGGATGACAGGCACCCCTATTTACTGCTTGGATGCCCCCCCGTCCCTCTGTCTTTCACAGGCAAAGAAACACCAGTCATTCACACACACACACACACACACGCACGCACACGCACACACACACACACACACACACACACACACACACATCTTTATACACCTGTCTTAGTGAGGACACTCATTGGCATAATGCATTCCCTAGCCCCTTACTCTAACCCCAACCATCCAAACTAAATATCTAACCCTTAACCTAACCTCAACCTTATGCTAACCTTAACCTTAAAACACAGTCTTAACCATTACAAGAGGGTCACAAAGTGAGGACAGGCCAAAAGGTCCTCACTTTCCCAAAAGGTCCTCACTCGCTTTTAGGCTCAAACTGGTCATCACAAGGCTAGCTGTACAAGAGCACACACACACACACACACACACACACAAATCTTGTACTTGCATCTTTTTATGGCAAACAAAAAAGTGTCTTGGATAGATGTGCTACACCAAACAGGAAGCACACCATTTTGGCTTTGGTGGCCATTTCGGCCATTTTCTACAATTTTACTCTGATGAACTTGTCTTTGGGCTTTCATCAGATCAACTTCAACTTCTGTGAATGTCATCTCAACAAGATGGAGATATAAACCACCTCGGAATATTTGATTTCATCACACGGTGTATGATAGATTATGAGAAAATCTGTATCTCATAATAATGAGATAGTATTTCATAATAATGAGATACTAAGTCATAATAATGAGATACTAAGTCATAATTATATAATAATATATTAAGCATTTGTCCTTGCTGCAGTGCGCAAAACACATGCAACGTGGAGACTTGCGCTTAGTCATTGATCGCTCTCTCCACCGACCGCAACAGGCTTCTAAATGCCTGTGCTCGGGCCTGTTAGTGCTACATCGTGGCCCTAGTTTTCCTTGGCTTTACTTCTAGTCCTCTACATATATCATCAATATATGCACTTCATACTCCACTTAACTTTTACAAAGCATTGCGATACATCTTCACATTGTTTCTCATATTTAATTATTTAACTAATCAATAACAAATAGGCAATTCGCAACTGATCCAATCAGAGCATCACTGCTGAACTAGATTCAGAAGAGGCCACTGCAGAGACTCAACCATAATGATATAGTAGACAGTTGCATTAACAAATAGGCCTTACTGTGCAGGTATTTTTTATTTTAATACTTATAGTATATTTAAAAGCAAGCATTTCCCTTCTTTTTCTAAATAGAAAAGTTTTATTTCTGGTACTTTGACTTTGACTTTGACTTTTACTTAAGTACATTTTTGTTTATTTATGTTCCTGCACTTCCTAAACTACTGCCTAAACTGGGTTCAAACCCAAAAAGAGAAATGCACAAATCTTTGTACATCTATCTTAGTGAGGACACTCTTGACATAATGCATTCACTTGCGGCTAGTGACTAGCCCATACACTTAACCATCAAACCAAGGTGCCTAACACTAAATCCAAGTCATAACCCTGAAACAGCTCATAAAGGGGGTCAGAAAGTGAGGAACGGCCTTAATGTCTTCACTCTGTCAGTTATAGGCGTAAAATAGTCCTCACAAAGATGTCTGTAAAGGCAGACACACACACACACACACACATATCCTCACAGACACTCACTCATTCCACCTCAGCCCAGTGGGATCCTCATTATTGTTCTTGCCCACAAGGAACATTTTGATGTTCAGGGGATGCGTTGTGGTTAATAAAAGGTGGGCTGGGGTTGGGGAGGGTGGGGGGTGAGGGGCTAGTACGATGTTACCAGTGAGACCACACCATCAGGGATGAATGAAAATGAGACACCGTGTGGTCATATAAAAGCAGACACATGTTTTACCAAAGCTACATGTGGACTGAGAGACTGTCAGAGAGAAGAAGAGCGATGAGATGATGAGACGATCTGTGACTCTTAAACAAAGTATTTACTTATTAATGGTGTTTATTAACAGTGTTGCTCTTTTGTATTTTGTCCCTCTTGGTACCGCTTTACATGAACACACATCCTGAATAGTGTCATTGTGTTGTTGTAATGTTGTTTCGCTGCTTGGTGCATTCAGTACCATTATCTGTGATCTCAACGATAGCTAAATGGAAAGTCAAGAAAGTTAACATTATAATCTGTTACATTTTAATTTAGTTTGGTCCCTAATAAAGTGATTTCTGTCCATGACTCGTCATTTCTATCTTTTAAATTAAGATGTCGAGGATATCACAGACTCCGGAGGGAAATGCCACCTTAGGAGTCCTCTTTAAGTCACTGTGCTCAGAGGTGATAATAGCCCGGCTGGATCCTGTGATTTGGTTAAATGTCATATTATGATGACTCTATCAACACAAAGCAGCTATCATATTACTAGTTTTTAACACCTGAATTACTCCATTAGTAAATTCGCTCAGGGGGCCCAGGGAAAAAGACGATAGACGGACTGGCGAGGCTGCGATTCAAGAGACAAGATGAGCCGGAGCAGAGGAGAAGGAGTCGGGGTTGAGAGAAAGAATCTGTGAGGGCTTTTCCTGTCATCCTACATTATTCCCTGTCATCGTTTCCCCCATTCCATGTTTTATTGTTTTCCCCTTCCTCTGCTGAAGGTTGTCATGACAATATTGAACACTGTTTCCATGGAGAGAGGCTGAGCCCCAGCCATTACACCCTTTCATTCATTCGTGCCAAACCGTGGAAAAGACAACATCTTGACTTCTTATCTTGCCAGTGCAATAACAAAATGTCTCTCATTTATGCATAATTATTTATGAGAGTGTAAGTTAGAGGGTGGCTTTAATAGTGAATGTATTTAATATCCATCTTTTAACTATTGTGTAATTATAATAATGATAATAATAGTAATAATTTTGGATCAGTTCATCAAACCCACATTTAAGATTGTTTAGTTTGCCTATAGTTTCTATCTAATCATGTGACTATCGGTGCCAAAATTCCGGGGATTGTCCATTTGAAGACCGACTGCGTCTCTGCACTGTGACTCGGCTTTGACAGCTTCTTCAAATGCAACCGGAGAAAGCATGATTTCATCCCCAAGGACTGAAGGACTCCAAGGGGTTGATCCATCTCAGGCAGGGCCAGGCGGTGAGACCAAAACATCAGATGCTTACGTTTGAATGCATCAAGTCGAGTCAACCGAACATCTAATGACACATATGTTAAAAAGAACGAAGGGTCATGTTAAAGTCCGGTGTTTTACTGACCCATCCATCCACATCGACCTCCTCCCAATGTGGACTCTGTTGCTCTACGTCACCTGACTTCCTCCTTTGCCTGCATCGTGACTACAACAGCCACTAGAGGGCTTTGTAAGTGGGGATGGAGACGTAATGATCTGTAGCGAGCAGGAGAATTATTTCTCAGTCAACTATCCTAAAGGGACTTTCCCCCCCGCCGCAGAAGCATTATGTGTTCAGCAGAAGGCCAATCTCCTGTGGGCCACTAATGGACAGTGCTCCCTTTTCTCCTGTGCCCCTATTTGTGTGTGTGTGAGAGTGTGTGAGTGAGGGAGAGAGAGAGAGAGAGAGAGAGAGAGAGAGAGAGAGAGAGAGAGAGAGAGAGAGAGGGAGAGAGAAAGAGGGGGAGAGAGTAGAAAGTGGGAAACACAATGTCTCAGAGTGAAAGAACGTTGATATTTGAATTATGTCTCCATCAGCGTTGACCCTGGTGGACCACACATCTCACCACTACCGACACTCCCACCACCACTCTCTTCCTCTGCAGGCCTCATGTGAAGATCACACCATCAACAGCACACCGGCCGAACAACCAGCAACTGCGTAATCAAAAACCTCATTCCATTTTATTCGAATGGAACATAAATCCTTATTTTCTGGACCGGTTAAGGATTACTACTATGACCACTACTAACACTCTACTGAGTCAGTCACCGACAGCTTGTCACTAAAATAAAATAAGAAAAGTTTGATCAGTGACGTTTTTATTCTTGCTTGACGTGAAAATCCAGTAAATTACCTAACGACTTGTTTTTAAGTTGAGATAAGAATAAATATTGACATCAGGATAGGATAGGATTAGAATATATGAGAATATATATGAGATATTGATGCTTTAATTTGAATTGATCGTTAGATTTTAGGCCTGATGATAAATGCTTGTGGTTGTGAATAACTGGCTGCTTTCAGTTCTCGTCCAGATGACTCAGATGTTGTGTGTCTTCATTTAAATGAGAGACTGGAGGTGTGTGGGTTGCGAGCCTGTGGAAAGGCCAGCCAGCAGGGCCACTTCATTTTGAGCTCATTTGGCCTCGACCGAGGGAGGAAATTCTGAGAGAGTGGTGTCTGGATTTGTGATTAAGAATTCATTCATATACAGCTGTGTTTCTGAGCGGTGGAGTCCTGGGACACGGCTCAGTGGACTGATGAAAAAATAAACCTCTATCAAACATAGGAAAGAGGAAAGTAGGGAGAAAACAAGGAACAGCTCATGACCCAGAGGCATCAATAATGATGAGGTGAGATTTCAGAGTTCACTCCACAACGATCCTAATCAAAAGCAACCAGAGAACATTTCGGGGTAAAGTGCCTCCTTCCTCTGAAATGTTGGACGCTGAATATCCTCGTGTCAGTGACAGTGGTCCACCTGCTGAAGAGGACAGAGAGACACAACAACAAGCAACAGCTGGAGCAGACTGTGGAGCATCACTACTGCGGATGTCTATGGGTCCAAGATGTCAGACGATATATGATGATGAGGTTTTGTAATGTAATTTGGGCCCAATGTGCTTGGCCCAAATTACATCTATGATGGAGGGAGATCTGTCCCTCCATACAAGATATCCATAGTTGAAGGTTATAGTAAGACAGGTTATAGTAAGAAATTATATATATATATATATATATATATATAATTTCTATATATATATAATCTAAACAAGCTTTAATAATAATAATGATAACTTAAATCAGAACTTTTAAAAATATTCTTGCGCATTTTCGAATAATCCAAAAATATTTTTTTTTATAAAATGCCATGAAAAGTGTCCAATACAACTGAGAGATATTTCCACATTTTAAGAACAGGGACTTAATAATTTTTGGTATATTTTGCACTTTACACATTTCATTAAGCTTATTTTGGAAACAAGAATCGACATAAATAAATAAAGAGATTTAAAATAATAAAAAGGAACAGGAAAAGCACGCATTCATATTTCAAACAACACAGAGTGTGAACTCTACACAATCTGAGCCGTGTGTGCTCAACCTTTTACCTCTCGAGTTTCCTGCTCCGGGAGAGAACAATAACACTCAGTAATCAACCTTCACCGAGTGGCCTGCCTGATTGGATATGTGCCAATAAACGAAAAAAAATAAAAAATAAAACTCAGCTTTTTCTCAGAAGTCAAACTTCCACTTGTAGCTCCCAGGTGGACTGCGCCTGGAAACTGTTTGACAATCACGGGGAGTTTTTCCAAGAACTATTGATTCACCCTGAACAACCTCACAAATATTACCATTCATAAAACTGACATGTAACTGACATGTGCGCTGTGCCTCTACGACTTGGAATCTACTGCCGGCAGCAGCAGAGCATATGCAACTTTGAGTGTTGTCTGTACAGGCTCTTCACAACCATTTTATTAATTTTTTGTTTCCTGGGATGAGATTCTTCCCCTCAAGTGGGAGGGATGTCTCATATAAGAGCTTGGCCATTATGTCTGAAGACAGGCGGGAAATAACAGCCATTAGTATGTGCACTTGCCTCTTTATCGTACCCTCTCAAGTCTCTGAAACAATTTAGATACGTCCACATGCCGTCACTTCCTGACACTTTGAAAGGGGAAAAAAAGAAATGGAGGATAGAAGTGGACAGTCGGAGCTCATGAATATTTAGCGCTCCTATGGCTTCCCTCAAATCCTCCTCTTCACATACTGTAAAGGCCTCGGTGAAAACCCACCAGCAGTCTCTATCTCTTGTCTTTACAGTAACACCACACTGCAGATCTTACATTGCGTCATCACTAATGCACAATGAAGTCCTTGCATCCTTCTGAGATCAGTGATGAGTTAGAGAGCGAGAACACGGGCATTTTTCATCCTTTTCTCAGCGGTAGTCTAATCAGTGCCCACTGCTCTTCAACTGTCATTACGGCGTTTCATGGCTGCACTCCAGCAGAACGCTTGAATGGCTGCAATCATCTCTTCTGACCGGGCCAGCACACACTAAATGGCTAATGCATTAGTGATGAGGCATCCCCACAATAGGAGGGGAATCATTATGGCGCCGATGTTATTCATCAAGGGATTATTGTGTTTTACTTTCAGCTCCTCAATACAACGCGAATTTGTTAAATATTTCATAAGGCTTTTTATGCTTTAATTGCAGCCACGTCAAGTAACTCGTGGTGGATTATCTGACTTGAAGCTGGGTTTGAGGCGACTCTGTGACTTGAACTTGAGTCAACCTTGGATCAAGAGGGTCTGATCAAACAACAACATGAGGAACAAGAGAGAGAAGGCTGCGTTCTCTCGGATCCTGTTCATATATCTGGATTCTCATCCCTCCTGAGTGGACCGATCACATGTGGGCCACCCTAAGAGGACGCAGCTGCGAGCCGCTGAGGATCTATTTGAGGTCCGATCACTCAGACCACAGTCGGAGGTGGTCAGAGATGGATCCGCCCACATTCTTTTAGCAGCGCTATAACACAAATGCGTCCTGGGCCACACTGAAGGACGCTTCTCTTCAGTTTCATAATGTTTACAGTCATTGATTTATCAATATTGATTTCTTTGTTGCGACATGCAAAAGTTGACCGACATTGATCAACAATTGACATTCATGGTTAAAATTTGGATTCAGTTTTTAGATTTATCTAATGTTTTCAACACTATCTAACTATTACTCCTGAGAAATAAAAAGGAAAAGATGGGGGTGGATCAGTGTCTCATGATAAACAGACTACAGAACATAAGATCAGTGGACCGTGTGTGTTGAGCAGCACAGGAGCTCATCAAGGAACCGTGTTGGCTCCATTCGGTTTCACATTGTGCAAGGCAGACTTCTCTGTTGGTTGTATCAGTAAATGTGGAGAGTACGTGCCAGGGCGTCATCGGTGACTTTGGAGAGTGTTGCCAGTGAAATTGTCTCCAGCTCAATGCCAATGAGACTAAGGAGATGGGGCGTGGTGCAGAGCTTTCATCAGAAAGCCCAGTGAGCATTCAGTCGGTGGAGATGGAGGCCGTTCAGTCCTACAGATACTTTGGTATCTATCGTATCAAGATGGGCCGTCACCCTACAATCTGCTTTCGCTCCTGGGTCAAATGAGACTGCAGCAGACACAGGTTTTTATCTGGTCCAGGCTCTGATCAGCAGTGATGGAAAATAACATCCATCAGTTTTAGGTGCGTTCATGACAAGGGAAAAAACACAGAAAGGCAAACTCATCTACTGCCAATGGGAAAGGAGTCAATTGCCTTCTTTTAGCGGTTTTACCCAAGTTTAAAAACCTGAGTATACCAGTTATTTCTGTGTGAAAGAAGTAAGAGATGTGGATTCTTTGCAGTTGTCTACTGAGATAGGGACAATGCAGCAGCGCTAAAAAACAGGAGTTTTAATAAGCTTATCAGCAGGAGGGAAGCGGTCCAATTGGGTACCCCTGGGTATCTTGTAGGTAGTGAGTGAGAGAAGCACGACGGGCAAATACTGGTTTCATAACGAGTCATTTTAACCCTTTAGAACAAAACTAATTTTGTTCAATTTTGCAGTAATTACTAGATAATGGTAGATTGAATTTCCCTTCATTTCCCTCCTCTCTCTTGGGACCTTATCATTATGAAACCTGACGAAGAGCGAGTGGAACAGCTCCGACCAAATCATGAACGTCCAGTGTGTTTCCTGCTCGTTTCGGTGATAAAATAATGAACATGTTCACGTGTGATGTGCTCAAACACGGTGTGTCAGCGGCACAAGCCGTAGAGGAGCCTTAAAATCATCAAACTGACACAGCCATGTCTGTGTTGTTACAATATCTAATTGAAGCAGATGAACTTTAGATATTAGCCCAAAAGTTATTGATCACACCAGACCAAGGAAGGCTAGAACACCAAACCCATACGGATGTGGGCCACGTCAGGCCACGATGCAGCACTTCAGGCCGTCCTGTGGCCGGGACATAATGGATGTGAGTCTAAAGTGGTCCATCTGTCAAATATCAGACGTGGCCCAATATCCCAAAACATGAAGTGCTCTAGGGAAGGTGTCATCTGGATGTGAACCTAAAGTGGCCCATGTGGTAAATTATGAATGTGGCCCTAACTGCACAAAACAAATCTGGACTACCTTTGGTAAACTTTGGTTGACGCGTGGTATTACTGTGGCTCACTTCTGGCCCCGATCTGACAAAAAGGATTGAAAGAGCCATCATTCCATGCGGTGTGTTGTTTGGATGTTTGATTAAGTTGACTTGAACCTAACTTCATGTGAGACAAGTAAAAGTGTATATTGTGACCTGGTAAATATCAGCAGTGACACATCTTGAATTTTTGTCTATTAGACCAATGCACAGAAATCATTAAGTCCCGACTATAAAAAGGAAACAGTGAAGCACGCTGTAGCTCTGGCTGCTGAATCTGCAGAGACATGTTTACCTGCAGCGACTTCTCTGTAAATACGTCATCACCATCTGGGTCAATTTGTTATAGGCAGTGTTTTCCCGCCCTTCATTCACACCCCCCTGTCTGGCGAGAGCCAAAGCTGCTGCGAGGCTGCGTCAACAGACAAATATAGCGTAGACCCGAAACCATAGCAACCAAGGGGGATCTCTATAGGAGCAGCCTCAATCAATGTTGGGATCAATGCAACAAATCGGCCATCTGAAGAAAGTTAAACCACTCCCCCCCTCTCCCCCTGGGGGACAGCTGCAAAAGTGAATTAAATATGAATGTTCAAATCTGTACATACCTGAAAGACAAATGATGATTCAGCCCCAGATCGATCAGTGATTTTCACGGGAGCCACAAACCCATTTCTACCAGTATATTGCGGGTTTTCACATTTTCTGTGGGGGTTCCCTGCAGGAAATCAGAGGTAAAAATCACTCATGTGGGAAATACAGAATGTCCGCCTTTGAAATTGGAGTGAGCCATCACTGTCATGTGTCCTCGGGGGTCGTATTTCGTGTTATGATGCCCGATTAGGTGAGATCAATATCACATTCCTGACTGACAAGATTTCCGTCAAGTGCTGCACTCGCTCAGAATATCTCCAGAGATCTTGCTGCTCGCTGGCCGATTTCTCCCTGTGAGCCAACCCCAGGACGCATGTCGATATTTCCAGCAGTTCACTTTGAGTGTTTTGGTTTTTTTGGTTGTATATTTATTTGTGTTAAAAACCTTCATTTAAAATTTTCAAGATTTCTACTTGCAACAGTTTGCAGGTTAGGAAGTAACAAGTTACATTTACTGTACTTACTGAAAGGTAAATATTGTTGTATAATTGTAGCTAGTAATGTTTTGTGGGAGTATTTTTAATATCAGTAAATTACTCTGACTTAAAGATAAAATAATCAACAATTCTTCATAAAACTATAAAAAAAAAGACTAGATTTTATATTATATTATATGATTTACTGACTCGTCTACAAACAACATTTTTCACTTTAAAACAAAGTGCAGTGGGTTTATACAAAAAGTCAGATTTCAGCTTAAATCCCAAATGTCAGAAATCTATGTATCTGAGAAACGATGCAGTCAGAGGTGTTTGTCTTTGGACCTGGCTGTTTATAATGTTTCACTTCTGAAGGATCCTGTGATCTCTGCGCTTCCCCTCTCTCTTCCTGGCGGTTTTCAAAAGTCTTCCTGTTTACCTCGGCCAGCTTTTACGTATATGAAGATGAATGGACCTACTTTGTGTGTGCAAACATTATCTCTATAAAAAGAAAGAGGACGGCTAAACCTTTTCTCTGTAATTTATCGTTGTTTTGTTTAAACTTCCCATGTTCACTTACTGTCGAGTTAAGAGATTTTCTATCCATGTCCATCAACGGCTGCTTTTACCGGCCAATCAGCTCTGCTTCGGGTAAAAACACAGTCGTCTGTCTCTGTCGCCCGTCCTGAGATATTTCTGGCACAGCGTGAATACAACACAACTGAACCAGGAAATGTTCTCCTCTGAACAGTTGTTAAAAGTCGTAGCTGGTTTTCAGCAGGAGTCTGGGGCTGCAGTCGACTCAGCCATGTAATTGGGATCCAGGAAGACAAGGTGCATTGTGGTCCAGCAGTGCTTGAGTGCGGAATTAAATGCAGCACTCCATGTTCCTAACGTCGTATGCGGGATAATTATTTACTTGATAATTATATTTAACATTAAACTTTATACTCTAATGTAAAGATCAGGGTTTTTCCTCAGCTCCCGCACGTTAATAACATGTAAGAGAAACAAATCTTACAAGATATATTTGGATGTTTCTTATATTTGTCTCTTTGCTTCCTGCTTCCCTTCGCTCTGCGTCAGATGATTGACCTCTCCAGCTCTCGCAGCACTGCACTAATCCTCGTGTTCCACTTGTTGCTCATCCGACAGGAAAAAACAAACAGAGCGGAAACGGCCGCCTCTCGTGACCTGCTCTACCTGTTTCTCTAAGTCCCAGCTGATTGTGAATACTGCTCACATTCATCGTCACTTCATCTTCCCACTATTCAACCGGGTCTGACGACATTGCCGGATATACAGTATTTCAGTTCTCAGCCTGGTTGTAAAGAAATTGTGGAACATTTGTCAAGGTTAACAACAGTCTAACCAAGGGACATCAGACCTGTGACTGTTGGGCCATTCATTCTCTGACATGCAAGTCCAGGATCAATGAAGATCAATGTCTCCATTCCTGTTTCAAAATACTATACATTTTCAATTTTAGTAAAAAAAACAAAAAAAACAATTGTATAGGGAATTTTGTGGCTCCAAAATGAAGCTGCGCAAAGTTTTCAAGTCAGCGTTTGTTGAGGCTGAAAGTCTTAGAAGTAAAAATAAACCTCTTCTGCTTGTCTGATATTTGTCGAGCTTACAGTGTTATGCACACTCCTGTAGTAGCATGAAAACCGGGACATGTTTTGTTGTGATTCTCAATGTTGACATGTTGACTGATTTGAGTATATGGAGAGAAATAAATTGTATTTTCATGAGTCTGCAGCATTGGTTTTGTGTAGTGTTTGGTGAATTTATTGTATATTTGCACTTTCTCTGTGTATTTCAATTACAGTACTCTAATCACTGAGAACTGGAATTGCTAAAAGTGTTTTAGGTTAGCAACAGCAGTGTGTAACTGGCTAAAACAGAATTGAGTCATATGAAGCGTGTGTGTTTCATATGGTAACAAAATATGGTTTTGCTAAATTAGTGTTTCATTTTGCAAAGGATCTGAGGTGTTGTATTTGTATAGCAGCAAATCACAACATGTATTATCTCAAGCGACTTGACATAATAAGGTTGAGGCCTTACAATATTATGAGTTTATTACATTTTATCAAATTTTATTTCATTATTATTTATTTTATTATAGGTTAAGTTTATTATGAATATAGAAATAAGTGCATCAGACCGTTGGGCCCCGCTACTTTAACTCACCTGTAGCTCAGACAGAATAGTCAGTGAACAAGCTGCATTATGGGTAATGTAGACACCAGGATTTCACCAGGAAGAAGACTGAATGTCATTAAAAAGATAATACCTGCAGTTTATTTTGACATTGAAGGTTAACTCATTTAAATACAGTATACATGCAATCCCGTTTACATTGTATATGTTCTGTTTACATTGTATATATCCTTTTTACATTGTGTATATTACTTAAATGTTGTATATTTCCTTGTGTTTATATTGGGTGTTTAATTATTTACTTATTTTTACTGATGTTTCTCATCATTTACTGTCCCCTTTGCAGCTGCAACACAGTAGGGAAATTAAACAGGAGTATCTTTTCTCTTTATTTGATCAAATTGTTCCTTATGAGTAAATTGGTGGAGTTGATTTGCTCAAAACAGAATCTGTCTGGTGGGAGAAATTGCTGGATGTGCTCAGTGCTTCCTTACTTCTGCCAAAATGCCTGCTGTACCTGTTATCTGTACGTGATGAAGTTGATTTGACAAGTTTAAAGATAGACGGCTGATAGACAAAACGAAGACGCAGTGTGAACAAATGATTTCACATTTCAACAAATGAAAAGCAGGCAGCTCAAACCATAACGAACACCTGATATGAATTAAAAAAGAAATTGGAACAAAGGAAGATTTGATAAAATATACATTTTTAATGTTTAGTATTTGACACTAGATAAGAAGAAGAGCATTACTGGTTGTATCCTGGGGAGGTTTTGTTTGTATGCTTCACATTGTTGTTGTGACACATTCACACAACAATCATTGCAGTTGTGCAGTTTTTATCACTTGGCAGACGATCCAAGCATTCAGACCTGAACCCTTTCTGTGCACAAACATGTTTTATCCATTCTAATCACTTTAAACCTGAAAAAATGAAGTCTGATAAAAAAAAAAAACCATTTCCAAAGCATGAAATCACTGTCTGTCCCTCTAACGTGTGGCATGTGGCCCCCTTCACTGACAGTGATTTTAAAGTGAGCCTTGTTTGCAGTGAGTCGAGCTGATCAGTAATGAGCTGTTGCGGCTGTCGGCTCAGCCTCACACAGGACCATCTGGCCTCGGCTGTGGGAGCTGACAGCAACTGAAAAGAGTCATGTGAGAAAATGACTGATGGATCGACGCCCGCGCACTCTCAACCTGCCATGAAAGTGCCGCTCAAAGTGTGAAAATATCCAGGGACGGCCTTTTCCTGGACCAGGTGGTGGGGCAGTGGGAAAATGGGAAGTGGCCTCTTGGCTTCTTGTGCTGTTTTTCGATAATCATCTGTAACGGAAGCTGCAGGTGGGATTTCCATTATTATGCCTACATATGCACTGTGTGTGTGTGTGTGTGTGTGTGTGTGTGTGTGTGTGTGTGTGTGTGTGTGTGTGTGTGTGTGTGTACTATCAAGTCACCACAGCCTATTTGTGTCTCATGTGCTGTGGTGGGGTGGGAAATGTTTTGTTTACAGGATACAGAATAGTTTGACGTTCTTCAAAGTTCTTCAGAGTGCACCGGACAGCTGACTCAAGAGGGGAAGTGTGACGCAACCAGGGGAGACAAATAGCTTGATATTTACACAACTAGTGAGGCCAAAACCAACGTAGAAGAAGCAGCAGTGGAAGCAGCAGCAGTCCCTGTTTTATTGGAATTCTAAGTGCATCACTCTATAGACTCCAAGATGGCCCGTGGGAGTGGAGAAACATTTTATTAAATCCACTACTCAGCAGAAGCGAAGCTGCAATTAGACTGGAAGACTCTTCTCAGTCATTTCTCAAAATCTCGTTCATTAAAAGTCCACGAGCCACGTGTTTACAAATGGCAACGAGAAAATGTTCACCCCAGTGCGAGCACTGATGTTCTGCATCTGAACGCCACCGCGAGCAGTCGCAGGGAGCCAGCAGGGGATGGAGCTCGCAGCCCTGCACACGACCACAGTGGAGCTCATGGTGCTGGTGTAGGTTCAGCTGGAGATGGTGGTAAAAACCCTAAGGGCAGACGGAGCCAAACTGCAGCTTCCATTGCTGACCCAGTGTCTGCCACAGCGGGACACAAGCCCCATCTAATTGAGGGAAGAGAGTTTTACAAAGGAGTCAAGGGGTAAGGTCGTCCACAGAGACCAAGCGAGCTGTGGTGAGTGATAAGGGAGGAATGAATAAAAATGTCCTCTTTGGTTATTAAATAGAAATATACAACAATCACTTTATCATCAGGAATGGGCTAATAAACAGATACAAATTAGATCATCTATTGACTGGGGTGACAATTTATAAAGAGACAATAACAAATGTATATTCAAATTTGAATTAGTAGGAAGTAATTTTACCCATCGATACAGAGTATGTGTTTAGGATGATAAAAATGTTCCTCATGGTTAGAAGGTATCTTACCCAGCGGCTCTGAATATTTATTATGAGTACAGTTATTAACGTCACATAAGTATAAATAAAACTCAACAGGACATCGATGCGTTCAAACCCAGAAGAAACGACAAAGACAACATGTTTCTGTTTCATAAAAGTGGTGATTTTAATTTCCTGTTTGCTTCGTCCAACATGTTTGTACAGTTCATATCTCTAAGTCGAAAAAACTAAAGTTTCTGATGTTCTTTTACAGTCGAACATTCCTTTGTGATGGTTTTGCCAGTTTTGGAAACCACCGCAGCTCCAGTGAGTAACAACAAGAAGAGATTGCTTACATTAGAGGTCCCAGGTCACTGTAACAACAGGATTTAATCTACCTGATTAGATCAGCAGCACACAACACTGACAGAGGAGAAAGAAACCACACATTTAAACATCAAAAACCTACATTTACACACACACACACACACACACACACACACACACACACACACACACACTCGGATACAAACACAGTCACAGTTGCTCAGCTATTTGGATTGAGAACAACCACAGACTAACACCAGAAAACCAACAGACTTTAAAGTAACATTACCTACAGTACAAAAATCAAATATATCTCAAAATATACAATTATTATTTACAGCTCAGGTTTACATCCTGTCACTCTATAGATGCTCAGTGTGAATTCATCAGAATGTACATCAATATGTGCAGATTAAATACATCATCTTAAATACTATAAATATAACTATGGTTTGCTCACATAAAGACTATCTGCACATAAAATAAAATACACTATTACTCTACTTTTGCTGAGATAATCACAGTATTTAAACTGAGTTAAGCTCTAGAAGTTGCTCTGTGGTACGTAATGCAACACAGCCGACACATGGACGATACAAAAAGACCCTGGAGTTGGACATTTCAATAATAAATATTAAATATCACAATATCCTATTCACTTTAACAGTCCTCGAAATAGTTTATTAAATATTAGAGGCAAGACCTGCTGTGCCTAGACTGGAAATAACTTGTAATTCTATCCATAGCAGTGAATAGAGGAAAATAAAACTCTGTGCTCTTTGTGTGAGATCCACCACATCAGTAGTTTGTCAGACTCCATCTTTATATTGTGCACATCAGTCTGTAACTACAGCGACAGGAACTATTGGTGCAGTTAAGCGTCCAGGGAGGATGGCAGTTCAGAGAGCAGCTTCATCCTCCACTGACCTCTCCGCAGACGCAGGAATCAGACCATAACTAATGTGATCTACAAGTTTCTGTATTTTCAGATCCTCGAAATAGGCGGCTGCATATATGAAAAAAAAACACCTAACCTCAAAAAAATTCTAACAAAAGGTTTCTCAGCTATTTCTTGTAGTATTAGGTGTCCTTAGTAACATACTAAAAGTTTACCAAAGTTTGACCACTAGAAAGTTGTAAATTTCAAGATGGCGTCCAAGATGGGCAGGAAGTCCTTGAAATATCCTAACTGCTTCATTTTTTTACCTAGCAAAGTAATCTTGGTGTCTAATCCCATGTTTTTTGGGTCTAGGAATTCATTGGACTTGTTGAAATTGCCCTGGCATAATTATATACCTATGGAATACATGATTTTATGAGATTACTAGGGCTGTAACGGTACACCAATCTCACAATTTGGTTTGTATCACAATGTTTGACCCACAGTTCGATACATAGGCCTACCTTAATGTTTTTTTTGGGGGGGGGGGGGGGCATGTGCAAGACTTTTAAGTCTGGGAAAACATTGATATTGAGATGATCAGTCAACTTGAACGCAAGAGTTTTAAACAAATGCTAATGATGCTAACCGGATTTAATAGCAATTTAGCTAGCCGTCTTCTATAGCTATGTCCTTGCTTTCACAATTGTGAATGTTTAAATGTGCATGCTGTTTAAGTTTCATGGTAATAGTTTTTCTTTCTTGGAAAACATTGGTATTGAGGTGATCAGTCAACTTGAATGGAAGAGTTTTTAACCAATGCTAATGATGCAAACCGGATTTAATAGCAATTGGCTAGCCGTCTTCTATAGGCTATGTCCTTGCTTTCACGATTGTGAATGTTTAAATGTGCATGCTGTTTAAGTTTCATGGTAATAGTTTTTCTTTCTTGGAAAACATTGGTATTGAGGTGATCAGTCAACTTGAATGGAAGAGTTTTTACCCAATGCTAATGATGCTAACCGGATTTAATAGCAATTGGCTAGCCGTCTTCTATAGGCTATGTCCTTGCTTTCACGATTGTGAATGTTTAAATGTGCATGCTGTTTAGGTCACAAGGTAATACTATTTCTCCTTGGGACAGGCCCAGTCTTGGAAAACATGTTTGTTTGGGGTGAACCAGAGATGTAAACGATTTAGCCTATGTCATGTAACTCCTACTCAGTACGTGTTTTTAGACATTTACCTTTCTTTGCTAAAACACAGACTTGACATTCAATGTAAAAAACACTCAGTCCATCAAACAAGCATTCAGAAAAAAACAGGCAATAAAATAACAAAATACTAATTATACTGTATTACAGCACACATGTCTTATTCTCAGACAAATGCTTAGTGTCATTTTATGGGCGTGTCAAAAGAACATTGGACAGATTTCCAACACATGAAAAGGGCCAGTGTGTTAAGAGAAGATGGATTAGTTTCAAAGAGTACACTCCAAATGCAATTTTGACCATGAGTCACATAAATCAAGAAACTTGCCCCATTTGCAGTAAAAAATTAAGCGATGGCTCTGATGTGGTTGAGGTTCTCCAGAAGGGAGCTGATGGGATCAACAATGCAAGTGTACAAAGAGGCGACAATGTACACATTTCCGCTGGTGAAAAAGTACACTCAAAATGTCGACAAAAGTACATAAATAAGAAAGACATTAAAATCCAACAGGAGATTAAAGCTGAGCCACCAAAAAGAAGTTCCAGAGTAGCAACTGGTCCTTTCAACAGCCAAACCGATTGTCTTTTCTGTGGGACTAGAATAATACATGGAAGTAAAGACACAAGTAGTGTAAAGACTGATACGCTCGCAGAGTCGATTCTTGAGTGTTGTGACAATCGTGCAGATCAATGGGCTTTCACGGTGAAAGGCAGGATTGAGTATTATGGCCGTGATCTACATGCTGCAGACTGTGTTTACCACCACTTATGCAGTAGTAGTTTCCGTAACGGATATAACATACCGATACAGTTCCATAAAGACCCACAGGCAAAGCGCAGAAAGTCTGGCCGGCCCATAAATGAAGATCAGGAGCAGGCATTCATGAAAGTTTGCTCTTACCTTGAGAGTAATGATGAGGAACAGTTGGCAATTACACATCTTCAAGACAAAATGAAGGAATCCTTGACAAACCCAGATTCTGAACCATATGGAAATCAATACCTCAAGAGAAAATTGAGAGAACAGTACCAGGACAATGTACATTTCACTGGAGGGAGCGGCCTGCATGACATTGTGACAATGAGAGAGAAGACATCACAAATACTACGATCTTATTTCAGCAACCAAGAAAAGGATGAGGAATCCCAGAAACAAGCAATCATTCAAACAGCTGCACGATTGATCAAAAGTGATATCAAGTCCAATGTTCAGTCCATTACGGATCACTATCCGAGCACAAAGTCACTTGAGCTTGACTCTGCCCTTTCGTTTGTTCCTGAGACTCTCCGTACACTTTTGAATGGTCTTTTTGTGGGTGAGGAGACAAGCCGAAAGATTGCAGGAATAGGACAAGCAATTGTCCAGGCAGCACGACCACGTGCTGTGGTAGCTCCATTACAACTTGGCCTTGCAGTGCAGGCACATCATATGTATCGATCACAATTCCTGGTGGATACCCTTCATGGAATGGGATTTGCTTCATCATACAAGGAAGTTTTGCATTTTGAAAAGAATGCAGCAGATTCAGTTGCCCCAGATATGTTAGCGGATGACATAGATGTGTTGGACATGACACTTCTTTTTGCTGGTGACAATGTTGACCACAACATCCTTACTATTGATGGTAAGGGGACCTTCCACGGAATGGGAATCATAGCAGCAATCACTCCAGGGCGAAAAAAGGACCATATCATTCCAAGGAGACACATTACCAACATAGATTTTGCAGGGCAAAGTAAAATCCCAATCATCGAATATCGCTTTGCGAAACATGTGCGCCAAACCATCGCGTTCAACAACCTCCCAACACTGATCAACTGTGACAGAACAGTTGATGTCCTGTGGGAGCTCTCACTGAACTTCAAACAAGAAACCCCTGGGTGGCAGGGAATGATGCATATCATTCATCAAGGACTAGAACATCCAGGCCAATCATCAGTTGTGTTCCTGCCAATGATTGACCTGTACTCTGGAGACAAAACGTGTATTTTGTCCACCTTGGATTTTGTTTGTGACCTGGCTATCAAACACAAAGCTCCAACCATTATTACGTTTGATCAGCCATTGTACTGGAAAGCAGCAGAGATCATCATGGATGCACCACAGAGTAGTCCCCTGAAAAGCATAGTCTTAATGCTTGGAGGTTTTCATACTTTTATGAACCTACTTGGTGCAATAGGCACACTGATGGAAGGAACAGGACTCAGGAATATTATGGAAGTTGTCTATGGATCAAATGCCGTCCAGCACATGATGACTGGAAAGTCAGTGCAAAGAGCTTTTCGTGGACATTTGCTGGTGGACAGATGTCTCAATCACATGGTTGTGTCAGAGCTGCAGGAGGATGACTCACAGTTTGAGTCCTTGGTGAACCAAGCTGAAGAGATGTATTCATCCATGGTAGCGAAAGAAACAACTTTGGAGAGTGCTGCAGCATCAGATATGCTGAACAAAATCAAGGAAAAGGTGGACACGAAGAGGTCAGACCTTAGCACAAGGTCAAAAACCAGCCGGCTGTGGGTGAACTATCAGAAGATGCTGCAGACAGCCCGAGCTCTGATTAAAGCAGATCGTACAGGATCTTTGAAGATGCACTTGCGCACAATGTTGGACTGTCTGCCAATATTTGCCGCCGCTGGGCACTACAACTACCTGAAATCAGCATATTTCTACCTCCAAGAAATGTGCCAACTCGACACCAGACACCCTGATGTACTTGACAAGTTTTCCAGGGGTTTCCATGTGATCCGCCGCAGCAACCAGTTCTGGGCAGGCCTTAGCTCTGACCTTGTCATCGAGCAGACACTGATGAGATCCTTGAAAAGCAGTGGAGGCTTGACCCATGGAAGTGGAATGACTGACGAAATGCGAGCATTGTGGACCATGTCTACACCCATCACATCGGAATACAACCACGCCATGCAGGAATTTAATGACCTCACATACACGACCAGCGAGCAGCACCGAGAATCCTCTGAAGCAAGGATAAAAAGAGATCATTCTGATCTAGAAAAGATCAAGGAAAAGCTTAGCTCTTGCACACCATTCTCTCCAGACCCATCCCTAAGAAACATAGTAACTGGTGTTGTTGCCAAAGAGGAGGTGAATGTGCATGAGTTGGAGACTGTTGGCAATGAGATCATTGAAAAGATGATTGGAAAACCTGTTTTTGGAATATCCTTCAAACGGAAAGACCGGGCAAAAACCCTTGCAGATGACTCCAGTGTCAAAGTTGCCCAAGACCGAACCATTGATCCTGCTTTGCTGTTCCAACGGTTCCTGATCATGTCGAAAACTGGGCAGTTTTCACTGGAAGATGTAATGAGCTATGAGCTCTGCTCATTTCCTGCAGCCCTGTTTGAAGGCAGGGAAATCTTCCGTAAAGCCAACAAGCCCCAACTAGCGCAGGCTATCATTGAGTTCTCAAGCAAGAAATCAAACAAAACGGTCCTGGATTCCATCCCAGCAACTGAGCATTATGTCCTTGATGGTGGTTCCCTGGTTCACCGCTTGGCATGGAAAAAGGGTGACAGTTACGGTGCCATTGCACAGTCATATGCAGACTTTACCATACGCCTTTACGGTAAAGCAACAGTCGTTTTTGATGGTTATAGAGAAGGTCCATCCATCAAAGACAATACGCATCAGAGACGTGGTGAAAACACTCACCCCATTGTTAACTTCAATGCAGAGACTGAGTTTGTGGGAAGAAAGGATGATTTCCTTTCCAGATCTTGCAACAAACAAGGACTTATCCATCTTATGACCGAGGAGCTGGAGAAGAAGGGCTGCTCTGTTATCAATGCTCCAGGTGACGCAGACGTGGACATTGTCAAAGCTGCAGTCAAGGCCTCAGAACATCAGCCCACAACCTTGATAGGGGAGGATACAGATTTACTAATTCTTCTCCTCTTCTATGCTGGGACGAAAAATAGAGGCCTCTATTTTCGTTCAGACAAGTCCAAAGCTACTAAGGTGTACAACATCAGTGAGATGAAACAAGTCCTGGATAGTGACTTGTGTTCCCAGTTGCTGTTTGTTCACGCCTTCACAGGATGTGATACAACTTCACGCATTTTTAGTGTTGGCAAACAGACAGCATTCCAGAAACTCGTGAATGGCGAGTCAACCATCCAGTCCTGTGCAAATGTGTTTCTGCTCAAACATCAAGCAAGGAATGTCATAGAGGACCATGGGACCAAGGCAATGGCAGTGTTGTTTGGCGGAAAGAGTAGCGATTCACTTGCCTCTTTGCGTTACAATCTTTTTAGCAAGAAAATCGCCACTGCCAAATCATTTGTTGGCCCAGAACGTCTGCCTCCAACTGAGTCCGCAACCAAATACCACTGCCAAAGGGTTTACTTCCAGATCATGGTGTGGATTGGAAAGGAAGGTGACCTGAACCCAGTGGATTGGGGATGGAAACTGGTGGACAACCGATTCCTGCCAGTTATGACTAGTAAGACTGCTGCCCCAGAAAGCCTCCTGCAGATGATACACTGTAATTGCACAACTGCCTGCAAAACACAACGGTGCAGTTGCAGGGCATATGGACTACCATGCATGCCTGCTTGTGGACCATGTCAAATTGGGAATTGTGAGAATCACTATAATCAACCTCAATGGGAGGAAGAGTGTGACGACTAATGGTGAATTAAGGTCACACTGCAAGGTGTATAAATAAGAAAAGTATTTAAAAAATATATAAAAAACAAAAGACAAAAAAAAAATGCATTATAAAAAAGGTAAAAAAAAATAAAAATAAAACACACAAAATGAAAAGGGGTTAGCGGTACTGAGCCTTCACGTGGCAGCCCTGTTTTGACTAATTTTACAGTACCACACAGTTCTTATTAGTTTAGTGTTTATTGGAATAAAAAAAAATGGTTATGTACCACAGAAACCACCAACACAAGGCAAAACAATATGAAAAAAGAGAAATATGCAATTACTTAAGTGGAATTTGACTTATTTTTCGCATATATATGCTTGTAACCAATTACTTTAATATATAAATGTACTTGTTTTCACTCATCTATCATGCAAATATGCTAATTAGAATATTAAATGGCCAAAACATGTATCAGGCACCAGTATTCCTGGTCTAGGAGGTTAACAAAGGAGTAATGGTCATTTTAAAGGACCTGACGGCGGCCATTTTGAAAATGGGGCCTTTCTTGGAGTCAAACTTTGGTAAACTTTTAGTATGTTTTTAAGTACATCTGATACTACTGTAAACCACTGAGAAACCTTTTGTTAGAATTTTTTTGAGGTCAAGTCATATTTGCAGCTGACTAAAACAGCAGACATGAAACTCACTTTTGTGCTCACGTTCCTGTGCTTCCCTAAATGTGCTTTTACTCCAGAGGCCGAAACTTTTTTTTACACAGGTGAGAAACTTCACCTGAGGCCACAAGTCGATAGGCCATTAAACATCCAGTATATTATCACAGAAGATTAGCATTCACATTGTGCACATACTCATTTGAAAGGTCCTAATTCCTTCAAAATGGAGACCAACCGTCCATCCATTATCTGTACTGGTGACAGGTCGCCAGCTTGTCACTGGAAAATAAGGACCACTCACTCTCAAAGCAATGGCTGATTAAAAGTGTCCAATTAACCTCACTGACATCTGCATGTTGTTGGACTGTAGGAGGAAACCAGAGTAACTGGAGAAAACCCATGCAGACATGGGAAGAAGGCATCAACTCCACCCTGGCCTAGTTGAGATTCAAACCAGCAACCTTCTGACTATGAAGCGCTAGCATTAATCGGCTGTTACAGCTCACAGGCCTGGGTCAGTACTTACACTAGCACGTATAGGTGCCAACCAAAGGAATGGAAGCATCAACCAACACATGTTTTCAAAATTATTAAAAGCCAGATTATAGCCCTTTATGACCATATCAATGTGTTGTATTAACATGTATTAATAAATATATTGAAAAATGTCTGCTTCAGTTTCAGGATCCTGGTTTCACGCTGTCATGTCTGACTGGGACGCAGCAACTGAACAGAGGCCACTTTAATGTAATCAGCAACTCTTGTGCTTTCACTGTACCTGTTAAAACACTAATAATATCCTCTATGATAAGATACATTAGACGGTGACTTGTGTCTCTTGTATATACACAGTACATGCTGTATTTACTGAATATGTATAAATACTGCTTATCTATTCAGTGATGGTATTCAAATGATAAATGTTTAACCTCCTCAAAGCCTTTTTTGTATTTTGTGCTTCACAAACAACTCCAGGGTCTCTGACTAATTAAAGTGCTCAAGTAAACGAGACGTCGACAGTAACGCGGGATCAAGAGAAAGGAAGAAGAGAAAAGCATAAGGCGATCCAGACGACAGAGATGCTGCTCAGGCACCAAAACAATGTGACTGTGCTTCACACTACATCTGCTCAGTCTCAAGTATCTGTGTTGTCTCAGGGAGGGGCCACAGGAGACCGTGTGCCACTGGCTCCCCCTGCTGGCCGCCCGAGACACCCAGTGCTGAGGACCAAACATTATTATTCCAAACATTTATATCATGGTACATTTTTCACATCACACCCTTCCACATACATCGTCATACAATATTGTACATTACAAAATTAAGAGCTTTAAGTTTTCCACAGAAAAGACATCAAAGTGTATATCGTAGTGCTTATGAAATGACGTCATTGAGGAATGTACAACAATTAGGGCCGAGACATCAACCTCTCAGGGAGGAGGTGTGATTGGTCCACAGCGTGGCAGTGAACCTCTTGTTCAATGCACTGTAGCATTAATATCATTGAAGGACATCGACAGTTAAGTGTCTCGTCTCTGTATTGCTGAACAAACAGATGTGCAGGTGGAGCAGACGAAGCAAGGTGTCAACTCTTCTCTTCCTCCTCCACATCAGAAGAGGATCTGTATCTACGGTGCGTTGCCACGGCATCCCCCGGGTAACACAGCTCTATTTTTAACCAGGCAGGGTCACCGGGAGCTCTCGTTCAGCGGTGGACCACAACACACTAACACGCACGCGCACATCTGCCTGCGCACAAAGACAAAACTCACATAACCTATTCCTTCTGTGTCTGCCTCTCTAAGCCCCTCTGCTTATCTCTACCTGCGCAGCGTCACCTCTGTCCTTCTAAGGCATTGATTAAAAAATGGAATCGCTTGATTAAAGTGATTGATTCAAATGGAAAAGCTTTGTCTGACCCAGCTGCAGCTGCAGTGGCACACAGGGGATGTGTGCAGAGCCTTGTTTCTGTCGAGGGGGAGATTGTTTAAAAGAAAAGTGCGTCTCTGTGTTCAGGCGCAGAGATGCTCTAACGATAGCGGGCGTCTGTGCTTCGGTGTTGATGGAAACGAAATGAGGACGCGAATAATCTCCGCTGGTTTTGCACTACAGTGGTTTATATACACGATTTACGGTGACATCTCAGACAACTGCACGACACATATGTATAGTATTCTACACCGGTGGGGAAAAGGGGGTTAGAAGGAGATCCACAGGTTCATGAGGACCCTACTTTGACTGGTCATTATTGCTGATGCATGATAGGCACAATAAACGTGAAGATATACTAATGTGCTTGTAACACTGTGTACACTATCAGAATCACTTATTACACACTGCTATGGATGCGATGGAATCATTTTGTCATATACTGTACATGAGAGACGTTCCCATACAGCGATAGAGATTAGGACAAAGATGAGTGTGTTTGGTTTTTGGAGTCTTCTTCCACCCTGTCCCCACAAATAACAATCCTCTACAGAAGAACAGGAGTAAGATGATGACCTCCCAGAGCTACGGACATCCAGCTGTCCCCAAAAAGAACCTTCTCCAGACAGGTTAACACGTGGGATTACATTTCAGTATAACATTAATCATCTGGTGTTGCACACACCTTAACCTCGGCCAGAGCTTATTACAAAACAAAGCCTGTTTGTAAGCTTCATTCCTCCGTCTGTTGCCCCCTCTATCCCCCTCTCTCTGCCCCTGTAAATATCTTGAAAGATGAAATAGCTCATCATATCTGGTGAGACTCACATTCCCATGATCCCTTCATCTCAGCCGGGGTCGATGGGCAATCAGCAGCATGAATCCTTTGATGGGGAACAGCAATGGGACCAGAGAAGGGGGGACAGTGGGATTCAGCTCTGGGGGTTAAGGTGTGATGAACGCTGCAACAACTGGCAGTGAATTTTTCTCTCCTTCTTGACTTCCTCTACTCCTCCCTTTCTTCCTCTGACTCCCTCTCTCGAAGCAGGGCCGGGGTTTAACTGGCGGGAGGATCAACAGGCTCAGTGGATCATAGCTCAGACTCGGGCGAGCCGATGTTCTGGTAGCCCGTCTTGGTGCTGGTGCCGTAGTTGGTGTTGGTCATCTCGTGAGCGCCGCCAGGGCCCAGTTGGGCACGGAGGGCGGGCACCGGGGAGGGAGCCTCGCTGAGGTTCTTGTTGAGGATGAAGCGCTGCTCGTCCTGCTCCTCCAGGTTGGAGATGTCCTTCATCATGCCTTTACGGTAGGAGACAGACAGCTTGTTGGAGCCGTCTGAGATCAGGTTGAAGTGGCGGACGATGAAGACGACGGGTAAAGGCAGCATGGCCGCAACAATGAGGGCGTAGGCCATGCCTAAAGCCCAGGGGGGGTAGCTATGGAAACGCTCCGCGCCCTGGCAGCGGGAAGAGAAAGAGACAAAGAAGTATAAAAAAAACGGGAAAGAAGAGAAGGTAGAGAACACAGTCATAGACAGGAGAAAACTGGACACTGACCTCGGCCTCCACCCAGGCGTTGTATCCTGCAGGACTCACAGCCATCTCAATGACAGTGGAGATGATGAGCAACACCAAGATTGCTGGAGAAACGTACCTCCACATGTAGTAATAGAAAGAGTACGGCCTGAAACCAAGCATGTCCTCCAGGTCCTGCATGAACCTGTGAAGGAATGAAAGAAAGAACAATAAATGCCCCATCACATATATGTCTTTGACCCAACATCCTAAATGTCACTGTGCTGACTATAATTAAACAGCCTCCAGGTAAGAAAAACATATTTATCTGTGGTGAACATTTCCTTTAAAATGAAGGAAAAGGTGATGAATATGAAGTTACCTCTTAGTGCCATAGATCCAGGCTACAGAGATGTTCTCCAGGATCACAACCACAGTGAGAGGCAACCCAGCTGAGTAGTCGTCAAACATGGTGACAAAGTAGTTCCCTGAACGCTGCACGAACAGCAGGCCTAACAGGAAGGCTATGACACAGCAGGCCACTGAGGGAGAGAAGAAGAGAACTGTCAGAATCTGAGATCAAGTAAAATCATTTTGATTTTAACGACCAGTATCCAGGCTCACCACACAGGATCTCCTTGCGGATTTTGAAGGCATCCAGTATGGGTGTGGTGATGCCCGTCATGGTGCCGATCATGCTTCCTAATCCCAAGTTGATTAGCATGAAGAAGAACATGACGGACCAGAAGGGACTGGCGGGGAAATGTGTCATGGCTTCTGTGAAGGCAATGAATGCCAGGCCAGTGCCCTGAACAGCCTGGATGATGGAGAGAAGGAGGTGAGGAGGTTTACGCTTTGTTAAAAAATCAACAAATTAACTTCCACTTCTACTTCGATTAATTGATGTGATTTTAGATAACACTAAAAATCCCACCTTCACCAACAAAGGAGAAAAAAAGGGGGACATGAAATGATCACAGTGTCCGAACAATATTTCTCTACATTACATTGAAAACTCAAGAAAACTGACAAGATCTGTTTCCTTGAAGTTGTGAAAAATATTAATATAAATTGGAAATGAAGACCCATAACACATCCTCTCACAAAGTTTCATGGTAACCCGTTCAGTTGTTTTTAGCGTACTCTTGCTTAAAAATAAACAAACAAACAAACGGAGAGGGGGGGAAACCTGAGAACATCTGGCTCACTGACCTTGTTGAGTTCGTCCTCCAGGAGGCAGGCGTCCAGGCCCAGCTGGTCGAAGCTGTCCTCCTTTACCGTCTTAATGACGCCGTACATCTCTTCGTAGTCCTGGGCAGACAGATGGGAGAAGTTGATGTGAGGCGGGATGAGCTCTTTGCTCAGCACATCGTTGCCTAGGAAGCCCAGGATCTTCTCTGCATTCCTACACATGTGGAGAGGAGGTTCGGGTTAGGGACGGAAGGTTATAGTGAAAATCAGGAAAGCCATGTTGTGTGTGTTTCAGTGTGACACACTCACTCGACGACACACTTCTCGTTCATTATGTTCGCCTTGAAGCCCAGCACAGCAAACACCACTAAAGTGGCCAGGATGGACGTAACAAAGTTGATGACGGAGACCAGCAAAGCATCGAAGTGGCAGTTGTTGTCTCGCTTGTTGTAGCTGGAGAAAGCGATGACGCCTCCGAAGCCCAGACCGAGGGCGAAGAAGACCTGAGTGGCTGCTTCTCTCCACACCTGCGGCTCCAACATCTTTTCCAGCTGAAGACAAGAAGAGAGAAAAAGATCAGTAATGGATTACATCATATTTACTGTTATTTATCATGTTCTCCTCTCAAGTAGCTCCATTATAGTATTACATAGATATCCTTGATAGATAGATAAATGGATATCTGCCTCCTTGAACTCATGACTGACAGCATTTTCACAAATTCTATATATATTTTTGATTCTTCTTTTACTTTGTTATTTTTTCTCGTCAAGGAGGTGATGTTTTCAGCCCATTTGTTTGTTTGTGAGCAGCACATTGCAAGATGGGGTTTCTTAAGACACTTTCACCAATTTATGTGAGAATAATCCATTAATCCAGGTTTATTTATGAGTCAGTGTCAATAGGGTGCAAATCCAAATAAAAATGTGGATCTGGATAATTTAAATCCTCTAATGTGTAGTGTTCTATTTCACAGTAAGTAACACTGCTCCTATTCACTATGTATTTTGGTATGCAACCACAGACACCACTAGAGGGAGACATCAACCCAACGCTTGATATAATAGGGTTGTTTATGTTTATATTCTATGAGGATATGTGAGTGGTGTAAGTGGTCAAGACGCTGAAACCATCAGCTGCTCAAGGCTGAACAAAATCAAGTTAAATATGTGCCTGGCCATTAATCTGTGTGTGAGTGATCAGCACTGAGACAGCAGCAGGCTTCGGAATTCATCTTGCCCTCCAGCACAACACACTTACATGTAAGAGAATGTTCACCAACATCCTGCTGAGCAAAACCCCTTTTAGAATTGCACCTTTGCTGAGCCAAAATGGCCTCCGTTTTTTCATCTCACCTTGGGGGTGAACATGTGAGCGATGCCGTCCACTGCTCCTTTCAGCATCAAACCTCGTACCAGGAAACAGAAGAGCACCACGTACGGGAACAGAGAGCTGAAGTACATCACCTGAGAGAGACAGAGAGAGAGAGAGAGAGAGAGAGAGAGAGAGAGAGAGAGAGAGAAGAGAGAGAGAGAGAGAGAGAGAGAGAGAGAGAGAGAGAGAGAGAGAGGGAGAGAGGGAGAGAGGGAGAGTGAAGTACATCACACAGTGTTGCCATGGACACAGTTTTCTGAGGACACACACATGAAGGAGGAACTGTGACAATATACTCATACACTCATACACACACACACACACACACACACACACGCACACACAATGAACAAATCCCAGAACTATTTTGTGTTTGCTTGGCACTAAGTCTGTGAAATCCGACCAAATGTGGAGAAGACTCCTTGAGGTTTATGGAGATGAGTCAAAAAATCCTTCCTACAGCATTGTGGGTAACCACCGCAGCACATACAGCACTATGATAACTGGTTCGCCGATTTTAGCATTAGAAACAAAATGTGTCAGACCTTGGTGATTCGACTCTCTGTTTATCTATCGAAGCAGCGGGCCGGATGTTGCGATGTGGAACATGACTCACTCTCTGGCTCCACATAACAGGCTGTTGTTGCCAGAAGGAGCATTTTCCATCCTTTTCCATCCTGTCTTTGCGTGGTTCAGTTTAAGCTTATTAATGTTGCATGTCTCTCTCCTCCATAATATAGATGAGATTCCAAAAATAGACAAGTGCTGATGACAGACTTTAGCATATTATCTATGACTGAAAAGCATCGGCACAGTGGATAAAACACTCGCCGATAAGGATCATTGATTAGAAAAAGGATTTCAAAGCTTTTGCTGAAATGATGTTTTGTCTGCGTCTTCACACAGAGTCCATGCTGTGGAGAGTCACGTGCACAGAGTTAATCTCTACAGTTTGCAGGCTCTGCTGCTGCTGTGAAGCCACAGACACCAGCGTACCTTCCCAGAGGACTGGATGCCCTTGATGACAGCCAGGCAGACCAGGATCCAGGCCACCAGCAGGGACAGGGTCATCTTCCAGTTCAGGCCACCGGTGTCGTCGATGGAGCTGGTTATGTTGAGAGTCTGGCGGTACCAGAAGTAGGTGGTGGCTGAGCTCTTCTCACACTCTGGCACCACAACTATAAGAGTAAAGAGAAAAGTAAGGGAACTGGCTTTAACAGTGCAGGGACAGTGGTGTCTTCACATGTACAAAATAATGGGACCTCTAATAAGGACAATTAAAAATACTCCATCAGGTAAAAGTGGTGATACTTACTATGCAGAAAGCTTTTAGAGGATTATATTCAATTAATTATTACTTTGTATGTAAGAAGCGTGTGTGTCATTGTAGCTAATCAATTGTACACTCTTTTATGCAAACTCCTAACAAGTTATTCTAATAATTACTGAGTCAGAAAAACATTATTTTCATGAAACAAGAGGAAAATAATTGTTGTTTAAAAGTATTTATAATATTTGTGTCATTGTGTCAATATTTGATGCAGTAAAATCTAATATGATTCATCAATGTCTTAAAGTGTTGTTCACTTACAGAAAACCAATAAAATTTACTTGAAATCCTCTGCTTTACTGATGTTTTCACCTTTCTTAAAGCTCAATGTATATGTAAATATGTGTGTTTGTGGACTTTTTTGAGTAAATAATTAACAATAGCCAATTGGCATAAAATGAATTGCCAATGATTTTGATGCTTTATCTGTCCTTTATAGGCAGTTATTTTCCAAGCAAAACACTGAAGTGTAAATCTTTGAATAACTTACTTTCTGCTGTAAAAAAACGGCGAGTGTCATTTTTGGGATCATTTCGATTAATCCAGGAAATAATCTGCAGATTTTGGAATAGCAAAAATTGCAGCGCTAATAAGGAGAATCTTCCAGTATAGTTACTGAATTTAAAATCTTAGTTTGTCAATTGTAAAGTGCATAATAAGTGCACATGGGTAAATGTCAGCTCTGCCCATAGCCAAACAAAATTCTATATATGAATACTGCATCTCCGCTCCATTGTTAATCCTAAGAAGAGCTGACATCCTGCCCTCGATCATTAATAAAAAGCTGATGCTCTTTGTGCTGCCACAGCCCTCTCCACAGGCTGCCACCCATTGGAGCTACTGACACTGTGGTCTGGGTCACACTCTCTGACAGACCTCACCAACAGAGCGGCTCTGTAGGATGAAGTGCAGGGACAGGCGGACTACAGAGACGGCACAACCACTTCTCTGTTTGTCAGCAGAGACACAACTGTGCACAGCCACAGCGAGACGAGGAGCTGTGGCTGTGGCCCTTGTAGTGTTAGGCTGCCTGTCTGCGTCTGCTGGGATACTTTGCTGAATACATACAAAATATATGTCTTACAGGACTTTGAAGCATTCACTTCATTTTTCTCTATTCTATTTGATATCAAAGGATGAACAATGAAACACTCTGATGTGTTTTTGCTGTACATCTCTGTTCAACTTTCAGCTGTGTTGTGCAGTGTATTGTGTTTTGGTGACTCACTGGCTTGGGTTCCATTTATCACGATGGGGCACTCAGCCCAAGGCAGTGGAAACTGGAAGGACTGGACAAAATAGAAGATGCTCCAGCCGATAATCACGTTATAATAAAGGCCCACAAAACCGCAAACCTGAGGGGGAATAAGAGGTAACAACAACACGTGTCACTCATGAAGAGACAATACACAAACAGCAGCAAGCGGGTTTGTCGGGGTGATTACCTCTTCTTGAGTCAGGGCACACAGCTTAAGCTGGAGAGCGTATGAATTATTGAGCCGCTTGCTCTCAGCAGCCAAGGCTGTGGTCCTGTTTGAGAAGGTGTTTATATATAGCTGCTGAATCTCCCCGGGCCACATCCGAGCCGCCACACGCCTCACTGCCCCAGGCCAAACCTCTCCCCCTCCCTCATTGACACCAAATTGATGAAATCCCTCTCACGACGACGGACAGAAACACTGACGCAGTAGATCACTGACTGAGCGTCTGACTGAATATGTGTTTATGCTGCTGAGGAGGTGGGGACATGATGGGTCACTACTCCTGCTGATGATGGGGACATGTTGTGACAGTGATGGGGACTGGTCTTTGGATGCCACTCGCTGTAAAGCATCAAGAGGAAGTAACGTGAGGAGGCGGAGGACGGAGGTCTGCAGCACGTTTGTTCTCTGAGTGTAACACTGAGCCGAGCTGTGAAAGTGAGAGAAATGACATCCAGCTCCATTCCAGTAACATGGAGACACTGGTCCTAAATACGAATCACATGTCTTCACAGGGTACTTTAACTGTCCTTGACAATAATTACAGCTTCCACAATACTGAGTGGCATTTTGTAGAGAGATCATGAATTGTCACCAATATCTTTATTAATGGTTCATTAACCAGATCAGCGTAAAATACAAAAGACATATTGTGTCCTGTCCCTTTGGTTGGTGCATGTGTATCTTTTTTAATTGAAGCTTTGTTTAATTGTTTTACAGTCTCAATGACTTAAAAGTGGAAAGACAGTTTAGCCAATAACAGGACCTCAAATGTTATTATGTCATCAATATATCAGTTGTATACAGCTATTTTACAGCCTATTTATTAATCCTTTGTGGTTTTAATGTTTAACGACTCAATCACAGATTTTAGATGTCCGTACTTTATATAAACTTACATGTAACAATCTGGCTCTAACAAATAATGCCTCCTGTTGCCATCATGAGTTTGACCTTTTGTGTTTTTTAAGTCCAAAACCATTGATCATTGTTTATAATGATGTATAAAGAACCATGTTGTGCATTTGGAACAAGACTCTGCACCGTCAAGGGTGGTAGCTAGGTCCCGCCTATACACACGCTCGACCAATCACGAGTCAGTCTCAGCCATCAATCGTGACATTTCAAACAATGGATTGAACTAAACTTCCCAGAAACATTTGCACTTAAATAAACATTGGTGTGATAAGAACTACCTAAAATGACAGAACCAATTGTATTAATTTTGTTTTCCGACAGATAAATTTGGTCCATATCCCATCGACTAACATGGAGGAGGAGGGATTTATGACCTCAACTGCAGCCGGCCACCAGGTGGCGATCAAGATGCTTTTGGCTTTACTTTTGGGGAGCTTCAACGTCTTCCATCTTTATGCACAGTCCTGTCTACACAGCTATTGTACCGATTATTTTTTTTCTCAGATAACACATTTAATTTCAGTTTATGATAATGGATTAATGTCGACACTTACCATCAGGCTGGAAACTCCGATGCCTCCCAGCTGCGGGTAGACATAGTTCCACACTCCGATGCTGCCGCGCCTGATCCTCTGACCCACCGCCAGCTCCAGGAAGAACAAGGGGATGCCGATGAGCAGGAGGAGAATGGAGTAGGGAACCAAGTAGGCACCTGAGACAGAGGAAGGTCAGAGGGAGGAGGAATCACTGCAGAATCTACGATGCTTTGATCATTTGTATGTGTTGGAAATCCATGTGTGGTGAAGGACAAAATCTGAAGGTACAAATAGAAGCCGGGACTTAATTAATTTCTGTCCTTCTAGTTCTATTTTGATGATTATTCTCTCTATCCTCCACTGTTCTAATTTCACTGTTTCCACTCCTCTCTTCTCCTTTCCCTCTCACACTTTATTTTTTCTTCATCTTCAATTTCCCTTCACCACTTTTTCAGATAACATTTATTTTTTTTGCAGAGGGAACAATGGAGAGAGCGAGACAGAAAGCACGTTCAGACCTGCTTACGTCAAGACATGAATGGACACCATGGTGACAAAACCATCCAGAGCCATCGAGGACGGGCTCACACTGATGGACAGACGCTGTTTCCAGACGAAAAAACAAATGACTGTGATGTTTGACTCAATCAGACACACTGATAACGTTGTGAGTGGCTATTAGAGCTACAGCAGCAGACAGATGAAACAAAGAGAGGAACACAGTGTTGGGTTACAGAGAGGTATTATTATGTGGTCTGTTACAAGTGACTACTTTGCTGCTGCCGACTTTTACAGATCTTTGATGTCTATTCTGAGACAAATGCACCAGACAGAGGAAAAGACAATGTGCTGGTGGGGAACTGTGGAGCTTTGTTTTCCTACCAAATGTCGCATATGAGCCACGCAGGTGGAGAGACCTTATATGAAGTGTCAGTAATATAAAACAAATTATTTGCATTTCTATTGAGGTTTTGTAAATAATAACCTCATATTTTAGTTCTATAATGTCACAGTCCCATATATATACTGTACATTATAATTGTTTATTTTTTCATTTTTGTCACAATTATTCAAGTCTTACTGTCAAATTGTTTGCAGGGAAGCTCCATAGTAGCACAAATTCAATACGGTACAATGACAATAATAACATGTATTACTACGTATTACCTAGTGGTATATATATCGCAAACCGGTAGAACATAATAAGACAAATAGAATCAAATGTGAATTTAGACCATATATATCCCTCCATTATCAGCTGACAATGGTCGAGAGGCATGGTGCAGCCCGAGCAGGACACCAGCGTGTCACAGGGTCAGCATTAAGACGACAACCATTCACATTCTAAATCACACTTAATGTCCGAGTCTCCAATCAACCTAACCAACCACCTTCAATGTTATTCTTGCTGGAATCCAATTATCATGTCATCATTAAAAAAATCATAATGAAAATAAGTGATTGCAAGCTAGTTGTAAATTGAAAGAAACCCTAACCTGAGGCCAGCAGCTCCCTTGAATTCAATGAAACTGCATCGGATTTCACAGACTCATAAATATCTGTTCCCTAAATGTACCTGCATTTTTTCATTATGATTTGCTCGATGAGAAATCAGGGAAATATTTGCAACACGCCCGATCTCACAATGTTAAAAGAAGTGAAGAAAAGAATCCTTCACCAAAATCGAATGGGTTGTTCCCTAACCCTTACTTCCTAATACCACCAAGTTACATAGTAATCCGCTCAGTAGTTTTAGCGTAATCCTGCTAACTAACAAACCAACCAACCAACAAACAATGAACGATATAACATAAACCACAGGTAAATATAGTCTCAATAGAAGTAGGTTATCATTATCATGATATTACTGTAGAGATATCAATCATTATATTTCAGGTTAGTGAATTATTGTATATTAGCTTGTCCCAGTTTTGATTATAATGACTATCATTTTTGAACATGTTTTTGCAGAACAGCCAATAAGGATCAAGTGGGAAGATAGTATTCATGTTTTTTCTGTCCAATACTTTAATATGACTATGTTTATATTCTATATTTAGAAAATGAAATTAAACAAGTCAAACTAAATTATAGGTGTAAATCTCTGGCAGTTTGTTCTTATTACGAGGACAAGCCCAGACAAGACAATGCAGAAACCAACACTGAGTCAGCGGGGGATACACACTCTACTGCACACGTTGTGATTAAACTGTGCAAATACACACACACACACATTCAGCTTTGTTATATCATGCATTTCAAATACCCTCTTTACACACACCTCCCACAAAAGGTCGCACACACAATGCTGAGAGCCCAGAAAATCAATGTTTACTCTTCCACAGCCTCCATCTTGGCCACAACCCTTTCATCTCATCGTAATACCAGTAAATCAAAAATACCAAACAGATAAGCCTGAGAAATCTGCAAGAGAAACAAATACAGATTAGACTGGAGGGTCTCCCGTTATGATGCTAAACCTCTCAGCTGTACCACATGGTTCGGAGGAGAAAGCTCCTCATCTTGTAGCTGCTGGCGGCTCAAGTTCACTGAGGAACGTTGGACAGACTGCTCCTGTGACTGGAGCGATTAGTTGGCTAATTGGTTGACAGGACGCAATTTATCAAAGAGAAGGAGGCTGCATCTCCGTCAACAGGGAGCAACATCCTCTTTCCGTAACCCTCACGTATACAGGCCATTATACTGATAATTATTGAAGACTAAAGCTAAAATTAAAACTCTGACGCCTAAAATATTAAACCAATGTTGAAGGAAGTTTTCCCTTGGAAGGTTTTATACAAGACACTTTTTTTTATTTTACTCAGTCTTCATTGATTTTAATTAAAAGACATGATCACATCACCACCATACATTTCCAGCATCAGTCAATTATATCAAATTATTACCTTAAAGGAATGAAATTGAGATTTTTGGCAATTGAGCTGTTTTGCTCTCTTGGCAGGAGTTAGATGTGAGGATCACTGCTACCAACAGCTTAGCTTAATTAGCATAAAGGCTCTTCTATCAATATTTACACATAATGTGAACAAACATAGCAACAAACTGAATGAATGTTTTGCGCACGAAAGTTGCCGACGTCGTCCCTTATAAACCAATTTACAGTTATTAATAGTTTAAAATAGTAGCTTACAATCTGTGTCTTGGAAACTGAATAGCAATCCAACCCATGTGTCCAACCCCGCTTTTTAGTCAATACAGCGTTTTTTCCATTAATGTGCTTATGTTTTAAATCATTTATATGCCTGCCCCACCTCATCCGTTTTCTTTGCTCTTTGCTATTTTGCAAATATTGAAAATTGGTCTCAAGTTTTTTTTTTATTCATTTACACATTTTATTCAGTGTCCACATTTTTGCCACACTCCAACAATTGGAACAATGATTTCACAACTCGGGAGATTGGACATTCCGAGGAGCACATTACTGCACAGTTACTCCTTAGACAGCAGATGGCAAATGGATCCACAAAAAAAATATGTTACGCAGTTTAATCAGTGCAAAATGATCACGTCCTTGGTGAAATTAATTTCCAGAGCGGTAACAACTGAACATATCTGGTACTGACCATAATAACAATTGTAATTGCTGCAGTGTTTATTTCTATAATGTGATGCAAATTCTGGTTTTATGAGATAACACTTTACATCACTGAATTTCTCAACAATCACCGAGGCCACTGGGCTTTCTCAATCAGATCATGTGTGAGTAGCTGCCAGACTCCAACAGGATCAGGACAAGACTATGGACAGCAAACAAATCCATTGTTCAAGTGAATGAACAAAGTCAAACATACAATTTAATTAACTACTTCCATCTGGTCACTTATTTTAGAGGACAATAAAAAAATGAATCTTCATTGTTACAAATTAGGCAGCACCCTGAGGGTACAAATGTTACCTATGGGTGGCCAAATTAGAAACTTCCAGATCTGGGAATGTTAGTGTACGTTGCACATTGGACTGAACAAAACCTTCAGATTTCTGTGGCTCAGACAGACACTGAACTTCTAAAATACAACAGAATATTTTACAGACATTCATTCACCTACCTCCACCGTTCTTCTGGCACAGATAGGGAAACCTCCAGACGTTACCCAAGCCCACAGAGAAGCCAACCTGGGCCAGGATGTACTGGAGCTTGTTGTTCCAGGCCGGCCGGCCGTCCTCAGCATCTGGGTCAGGGGAGGGCAGCAGGGCCTTGACAGGAGCAGTCGAGCCAGGGCTCAGGCCCATACTCATCTGACTGCTCTTATAGTCCATCGGGTGCTCCAGGGACAGCAGGTCGGCCACAGACTCAGTGACAGGCTCATTGCTGTGCTCCCGCTGGGTCACCTTGGTGTTCTTTGGCATGGTCGCAGCACAGGAGCTCTTTCAGAGGGGGGAAGGTGTCAGCAGCAAGGAGAGCCAAGCGTGAGATCAGGAGGTGGAGGAGGATGGGAAGGTGCCGGGGAACTCAAAGTTGTGCTTTTATCTGGAATCTGTGAAGAAAAATGGATGGAGACACACAGTAAATGTAGGTGTTTAGTTAAAACGTTTGCACATTTTCTATACCATACAATATTACTGTATCATGACTTTCCATAACAACAATGAGATGCATTGCCTTCGCCAAGGAGGTTGTATTTTGACCGATGCCCATTTGTTTGTTGTTTGTTTGTTTGCTAACAAGATAACATAGAAACAACAAAACTGATTTTGAAACGTGGTATAGCAGGATGCAGTATGGGTCAGGGAAGAACCCATTAATGTGTGGTTTTGTTGAATTCAAAATGCCAAAAGTTCTCTGGCTGCAGCTTCCCAAACATGAACATTCGCTGTGTTTATTCTTCTTCTATGACAATAAACCAAATATTTTGGGTTTAAAAATCTGATTGAACAAACAAGATATCAGATTTTGAATTGTTTGTTATTGGTTTTTATATAAATCAATCAATAAAAGATAATAATTGGTATTTAAGGCAGCATAATAGGAAAACAGTCAGACTTATGACAAGTGACTATTTTGGTTCTGCTGCTCCTCCTATTATGGTGAAAACAGTATTTTACAGAGCACTTTAGGGCCATAAGTGAGGTATTTCTGTAATCCACTTCATTATGGAGAATGAGACGCAGATTGAATTACAATCCAGTTCACAGCAGAGCCCATTATACTAAAGTTCAGTCATGTGAGCAGCAGTGAGCCGTCTGGTCTCAGAGGAACACGCTGCAGTACAACTAACGCCTCCGAGCACAAATATCAGCTTCAGCTTCTTGTCTGCAGGTTGTTTGAACGTTTCAGTTGTCGTATTGAAAGAATCCACTGCTCCAGTATTATCAATTTGTTTGGAGAGTTAATGTCTCCAGGTTCTCTGGCATGTATGACTTTATCAAATGCCCTTTAATATGCCTACAGACTTGTTTCCTTTAAGTCTCCTACAGCAGAAACTGGTGTAAAGGTTTAAATCAAATTGCAGCATATGAGCTATTGCATCTGAAATTCCAGGAATTCTGAAACTCATGTGAAATTGAGAATTTTACAAATACTAGCTGCGATTTGTTTTGGCAGTGGGACTAAACCATCCAGATCCTTGTCTGAGATATTAGACAGTGATTAAACAGTTCTATGGGGATTTGTCAGCTAATTGCCCTCCTAAAACAATATCAGACTCACAATGGTCAGTTTTTTACAGATGAAGCATGGAAACTCCAGTCTTACCCCCTTAACTTATGGAATTTCTAAATGACAAAGCATTTCTCTTTATCTCTGCTGTAAAACCCTATAATCTGGAGACATGATCGTTTTAAATTAAAATGAAAATTTGCAGCTGCAAACACAAAATGACACGATGGCTGACCGTGTTGAAGATGCAGCTGTGGCCTCGAGTTTACAGAAGCTGAAACTTCAAGAGGAAAATGACTGAAACGACTTTGTGCGCTGGTTTAGCTGATAAATGCGATCTGGAGACAACTAGGCAACAAAGATTAAAGCTCAGCTTTTATTCACGTTGACATCTCAAGCTGGGTGGCCAGCTCTAAAGCCCAGAGGCCACACCAGCAGCACGCACATCACATTCCACAAAGGTGGCGATGAGCCCCTGTAGTCACGACACACAGCAGCTCCGAGGCTGCAAGCTCGACACAGATCCCAGAGCAGCAATGACCCTTTTACCACAGCAGCCTACAACTACACAATACGGTGTCACCCCCTCCAACACTCACTGAATGAGTTGTGGGGCGACGATGTGAATGTTTGCCAACAAAAATGCATTTTTGTCCAGTTGCTGACCTGGATTTTCAGCTGTGTAGAGGTGGAGCTCCGGAAGGCTTGTCACACTCTATTTTGCCCTATTTTCCTATGAACGGTATAGATAGTAACAACCAGCCCCATTTACATATTATGGATCAAGAAGATGGGGGCATAGCTATTCTCTTTGGCTGTTTAATTGTGTGTGGAGTGAAGGTTTTCAATGTTGACGCAGAGATACACAAGCGACTTCACGACTCTCACAGTATGTGCTGACACAGATGGCCCATTAGAGAGAACGCCGCTTTCAACATCCCTTGACCGACACAGCATTATGAGTAATCAACTGGCCACAAGTGGGCTTCTTCTCCATGACACTCTGCACGAGTGTACTAAAGAGATAACGATGCAAGGAATTAGAGGTGTTTAAGAACCGTGTGCCGCAGACACTTAAGTAGCCTACATGTGACCTGTTGAAAAGCATTATGGGAGGGGTGGTAAGAGACCCCTGTAACAAACATGTGCATATGGGCCTCAGAGGCAGATTTGTGTATTCCTGAAGCTCCATAGACATGACAGTTGGGTGCTGATTATCATATACCTGCTCAGGTTCTCTGTTCCCTGCCACAAAGAAATGCTCCACCTTTATCTGGTCTGGTTGCTAAGCAATGGCTCTTCCTGCTAAATCGAAATCCCCTCCCTGCAGCATCAGTGGTCGCCTATCTCTCCTCTCAACTTCTTAAATGGACAGGCGTGATATTTCCTGAAGGACATCTGCTAACACCACGTCGCCTCTGCAACTGGGACTGTGGCAACGCCGCAGGAGGGGACAGTGGGTTCTGGGATCTGCTGCAGTGTGAGTCCGGCCTCCAGACACAAGCAAATGCATGTTGGATTTAAAACCATTCGATTCATTGATAAATAAAGGATTGTGATGAACTACCTCTCTGCTCACTGGGATTTGATCCAGGACAGCAAAATGATTGTGACAGGTTAAAAAAACAAAATAAACACTGCACCTGCATGTTCATGTTCAGGCATCCTTTAAAACACGTTACCCACAGGCCCATGCACCAGAGGGGGGGGGGGGGGGGGGCTGACTGTACATAGATATAACCTCTGATGCCACGTCAAGGTCAAATGAATAACCCAAATAAAAGCAATGCAGAGATGCGCGCACACACACACCCCTACTAACACACACACACACACACACACAACACCGATGGAAGGCAGCGTGGTGATCAGCAGAGAACCTGTCATATTCCAGCCGAACTGGGCCACACACGGCGCGCCATCGTCAAAGAGGAGAGAGGATTAATGTGCGACGATCACAGCCGGTGCTGCGACGGTAACAACATTTATCAGGTGATGAGGTGAAAACTGACGCTCGACTCTTATCAGCTGATTTTCAGGAGGAGAGGAACTGAAGCTGGTAATCGCGCAATTCACATCTATGCGGACGAATGTATCTGGCACGGAGGCATTTAAATCGATCGCATGGTGGAAGTCTTACCGTGTGTCGTTTGCAGGATGGGCTGTAACGTCAGAGCGAGCGTGGCGGGGATGAATCCAGAGAAGAGTGCACGGTGTCTTCATTCAGGCTCCAACATATCTGCGCGCAGAGAGACGCGGAATCACACCGCACCAGGGCGCATGGTGCGTAAAGTCTGACGCAGGAGCTGAGAGTCTGCCACACGTTACAATAACATGGGCCGGTGCAGGTGATGGCGTTTTAACGACCCGTCTGTCCCGCACAGGACCCGCTCACACCTCTGGTTTCCACGTGGCTGTGGTTGTGTTGTGGGAAAAATCCGCCGGCCCCAGAACGCAGAAATTACTATGGCAAGTCACGACGAAGTCTGACGCAGGTTTGACTCACCCGCCGTCCGTGCGTACGTCAGCAGCTCCTCCTGAAAAAAATACATCTGCAGTGTTCCCAGGACGATAGTGGAAGCATCACACTATTAGCTTTCAGTCAGGTTCAACACAGGAATCGATTGAAGGTGATTCTTGTGTAAATTGGGTTCTAGTCGGTCAACATGCTTTCCCAACAGCCCCATAACATATAATAAAATATTCTCTGCAGAATTATCACGAGAAATGAATTGATTCCCCACATTTCCCCAGTTTTAATAAGTGTAAGCTTGTCTGACACAGTTTACCTCCATGACAGAGGAAGTGCTGTTAACACCTAATGGACATGTCAGAGGCGGCTGTTGTCTCCACGGTGATGCTCCATCTACTACAGGTGTGAAAAGTCACTGCTTCCTAATGGCTCCCTCTCAAGTGTACAGATCATTTACTGCACAGTCATTTTTCTCCCTGACACCGGCAATTTATTCTGCCCTCGGCTCTGTCTGCCACTGCTCCACACGCCATAGTTTTTCTCCTGCCTGTCTAGAAGGTCTTTTATTTTTACAAAAATAGACACCGGAGAAATTTGAATGTCACATTATCAAGACAACCCAAGTGTCAGAGACATAATAGTGCAGGTGCAGCCTGAGCCGAGGTGTTTCATAGAGCAGATTATGCCAACATCCTCCCTCTGTACTGTAACCACAACAAGCTTAGAGGGGGGAAATGAGACGGTGGGAGTCAGAAAGGGACAGGGATGTTGTTTGAGGGATTAGAGGTGGAATGTGCTACCGGTGTGTGTGCTTTCTGCTGTGACAGTTTGCTGTTCCACTGATAAACAATAAAGGTGTTCAGGGATCACTTTCAAACTGCTCCTATTCTATCTGTACATCGTGTCCCTCGCTATGATCAGTAATGTTTGTAAAAAATAAACAAAAGCAACATCCTAACCCTGCTGTACACGCTAACCCCAGGTGCTCCCATCACGAGACCCCCCCCCCCCCCCCTCCGAAAACACACCTCCCTCCTTTCTCTCACACGCACAGTAGTAGTACAACATCTATGCACAGTATGCTTCCTGTCTCCTTCAATTCACTCATGTGACTCACTTTCCAAGGGGCTGACTGCTGGGATCAGTTGCCATGGCAACCGTAGATCATATGATGGCTACTCACCCTGTGAGCATTTTTCTTTCTTTCGGTTTTCCTCCTCTCCAGCTCCCGCCGGTGCTCTGCAGTACGGCTGTGAACCTTACAAAAAACCTGGCAAAATGCCAGGTTTTTTTCCTGTGGTTCATTGTCGCTGATGTCTGACTTGACTTGTAATCTCCCGGTGCATCACATCTTTAAATTATGCAAAAGGAGACACAATGTGTCATCTCTCTTGTCACAGTCAGGGGTCTGCTGCAGTATTACTCATCTTAAAGCTCCACCGGTCCTAAGTCTCAGAGTTACAGAGCATCAGTAAGCCAGGTAAGGTTGGTTGGGATTTTAAAAAAAAAATCAGGTTTCATATTTGATAAATGGTGCAACAGGGAAGAAATGTCTCTCAGCTCTCTATCATTGCAGCTCTGACCTTAAGAGTCTTGACCTTGAGCTGGGGGATATTATTGTTATCTGTCTCTCACAGCACAGAGGGCTGTTGAGGCAGGAACTGCATTAAGGCCCTTAAACGCAGGCTTAATATTTCACATGTAGTTTACTTTAGATTATATATTAGCGCTCCGAATGGAGAGGCAATGAGCCGTTAGACTGGGCTGTGATTTACTGAGCTTTTTAAGGTCCTCTGTAAGGGCTTAGTTCTGTGGAGTTGGACAACTAAACACCCAGTGAATAGAGAGAGGTCAGACTGCCTCCACAGACTGATTGCAGTCACATTCAATGATATGATCCAAAGGTACACTATCAAATATTGATTTTACCCTTTAAGTGTGAATTCTGGCAACAGATGAGAGATAACATGTTTCCGGACCTCACTGCCTAATGAGATGCTAGGTTTTCCTTATGAATGGTGGTGATGTTTATACTTTTGATAGTATTGTGAGAACTCCCATTCATCCTCGGCGGAGCAGCAGCCGTTAACTCCGATCCCAGGAGAGGCAGGTTGCCAAGGTCGCAAATTAAACATGCTGACGAACACCGGCGGGCAAAATCGGATCCGTGTCTCGGGGGGTGTTGCTGTGCAGCTGAGGCTCGTCCGCACCAACGATTCAACTTCCTCTCTCTGTTCCCCCCCTTTATCCAGCAATTAATAGTGCAGTCCAAACTCCGTCAATGTTCTGACACCTTGCCTACACCCCTCTGGGAGTGAAAGTACAACCGTTAGAGATAAGGAGAGAGCCAGTATCCTAAACCTGCTGCTTCTCCATCCATGAATTAGGAGAAAGCGTGGGAACTGTACCTATGCTGTAAACACACTGACCCAAACCTCTGTCTGTCCTCTTTACAGAAATACTGCTGCTGATGTAACAGTCCTGAAAAGGTAGACATTCACATTTATCCACAAAACGGAAAAAAACCCTGTATTAATTCATCTGGTGTCTGCTGCTCCAGGAGAGACAACTCATTTGATATTCCTCCCCTGCCTTGTTTCTTTTTAATCGCCCATCCCTGCTGTTCAATGACAGGAGGCTCATTAGCTCCCTGGTAAGGCTCCACTCGTCCTCCCTAGATAAAGAAACATACTCAAAAGTCACGACCGCAAGAGGACAAACATGAATATTGACACCCGTGATGAATGAGCAGCGCCAAAATCGATTGCCGAGATATGGTCTTGAGGCCGTGTAATAAACTTTGATGTAAGCCGATGATGCACGATGATGCAGGGTTGAAACAAGACGCCATTCAGGTTTGGCTCATGGAATATTTTGGCTGTGATTCTGCTGGATGACTACAAGGAAGTCTGGCTCTCTCCGAGGAACAGACGAGAAAGGTGTTTGATAAAAAGAGAGAGAGGGGATTTAGAACAGTTTGCCTGCTATTTAGAGAAGATAAATAAACGTAGATGTAACTATAAAATCCTGACTTTAGACATTCACCAAGCATTTCACCATTCAAACATCTCTTAAGTCAAGATCAACTGGAATCTCTCATTTATCACTTCAACCCACTGATGATCACAACCTCTTTTAATATCCCGTCACTCCGTTGAAATAACTGTATGTGTTGAGATGTACAGATTCATATTGGTTGAGTAATGGTCTGTTCACTGCATCACAAACCAAGTAATGCCCAACTCCTCCATTAAAGCCCTGAGCCCTGTGGATGCATACAGCATGTGTGTGTGGGTGTGTGAGGAGAGAGAGGGGAGCTGCTGGAAATAGATCACACGTCCCATCATGTCAACAGGATGATCACGCCACTGTCCCTTCTATTCTCTGTAGAACATGTGATGCAACTATTGTGCAGTGTCCTTGAAGCAATCAGTACTATAGTGTAACTGCCTCGTTGGGCGATTGCTTTGCTTAAGGCAGCAGAAAACGATTCTGAATGTTAATTTGCTTGCAGGGAAATCGACGGATTGTGAAATTAAACAAATGTTTCATTCCTTGATTTCCTTGTTTAGAGCGTTTCCACCAGCTGGTTCAGGTAATTGACAGAGCAACGCAACAAGATGTAAAGGTCACAGCATTAATTAAAAGCTGAGAGAGGGTTAATGCCATCTATTTAGGTTTTGGGGATATTGTGTGAACACTGCTCCTCCAGTATAGCAGATGGCTGCTCAGCACCATGCTGGTCCGAGGCTGTACAGTAAAAGAAATAAGCAAACAGCCATGACGCTACTCTAGTTCATAGATCAATGGGCATTCAACCATATCATGAATAATGCAAATGAACCGGGCCTGGTTAGTATAAATAGGAATGAGACATTTTTCTGCGATAGGAACAGTAAAGTTATTACCGCTGATCTTTTGAAAATCCTGTAAAAACTCTAAATTGAAAAGTGGATATTAACCCACACCATTTATAGTTGACTCCACCAGGGAGGTTTTGTTTTAACCCCTTTGACTGTTGAAACTACTAGACACATTATCCAGACACTTAGTGGAAGGATACAGTAGCCTATGTGTCAAGGAGAAATCCATTAAACTCTTATATTGATCCGGATCAGGGAGCTGTTCGAGGACCCCCCCCCCCCCTTCATTTCTTTAATATTGTGAGATTTCAACATTTCACAGATTTGCAGATAAAAATTCAGATCTAGTGAACTTAAATATGGTTTCATAAGGGCACTGCAAGCAACTGAATGTAATTCAAGTAATTTCTTACTTTATTATGAAATATTGATAACTATAGTACCTCTACTTCCTCAGCAGTACAGTGACATGTATCCCTGTAGGCAGAGAACCACATTTAAACACAACTACATGATACCAAAACCCCAAAGACCCAGTCAATGGCCCGTGAAAGGTCCAAGTGAGACCGACACCTCTCTCCCACCTCACAATGACTAATCCACAGCGCCCGGTGCCAGAGGCCACTACAGCGCTTAAAGAAGCAGAGCATGCACCGTCTTTTATGTACCGACATAAAAGACTGTGAGCAAAATATTTGCTCACCAGGCTGTTGTGATGCTGTCGGTTGCATTCTTGTCAAATGGTGTATTGTGTTGTAAGTTGTACATGTGTGTCTGCGTAGGGTCGGTGGTAGTCTGTACATCTCTTTTAACTAAACTCCCTAATTACCAGCCTCGACCACTTCAGATGCTGTAGTGCAATGAAGAGCAGAGAATGTAATGAGGTGTCTCGTCTCTAAAATCCATGCTACACCTGGAGCACTTCCACTTCACTTCCTGTTTGCCAAATTTACATAATCACAACCCCCCTGTTGACCTGACACTGTATATTTATCTAAACATAACTAACACAACATGCCATATCTATATTAGGTATCCAGCCTTGGATAACATTATTTCCGAGCTCTGATGCCAAGAGGGAACCAAGGCAAGGAGACTTAGTTATTCATGGTTGAACACCTAATGGCCCCATGCACTTTAAAAGGGCACTGCTCGCCAACAGTCCACAGGGTGACTCATGTTCCACTGCGTACAACACCCCCACCTTCCTGCAAAAAGGAGAAGACAGGCGGGCCAATTCTGCACAAAAGGATATATTATTATGTTATATCACTCATTTAAAAAAATAGTAGCACTTTGCAGGCTTTTGGTTTTAAATAAAAAAATCCTGCCCCACTTGTATGTTGTTTTTGCTTTGGTAAACAGTGTGATCTCCATTGGTCCATTAATCACCCAGCAAGCTGGTTCAATGCAAATATCATGATCACTGACAGTATGCAGTATCCAGAGGATGTGGCCCCTTGTGAAGCCCCATGACATGATTTGTGTTTTGTGAACATTGGGCCATGCAAATAAAATTTGATTGATATAATTAGTATTCCAATCTGTGCATCTTTTATGTACTGAAGAGAAAGTACTGTGGGGAGGGTCGCTTGTGATATTATTGCACCCTCTGCTGGTTAGAATCGTGGCATCACCATATAATGTGGATTAAAAGACCAACAAATATTGGAAGATCATTTCAGTACATTTCTTTCTTTCTGTATGAAATGAAGATGGAAAATTGGTGAGAGGAAACCTGCCACGTTGATGCTTTATCATACAAATGTGTTTACTCTGAGATGTTTTATTTGCAGTTATTTTTTCTGTTGTTCTACGAAATCAGTTGGTGACAAATATTCATTAGCTGCTTTGCACAGTTTTGCACAATCAGTGTCAAGTCTCAGAAGAATTAGCATGGTGATCCTCCCTCCTCCCTCCGTCTCCTCTCCGGCTGTCGAGGCCGACCACTGAGTCCTCTGCTGGGGAGGGAGAGCTTCGCTACCATCTGGGCTGCAGCAGGGAGTTGCTTTGGGAACCATCAACAAGACACAGAGACACATAGAGGAACAAAGAGGAATAAGATGTAGGGCTTGTGTCAAGTCTGCAGAGCTATTAACGACAAAGGAAAAAAACAACTTTAATAAATCCTTAAAAATAACAAAGATGGGATGTATCAGAGTCTATAATCAGGCCCATGTTTATATAATGACCCCCCCAGCCATAAAGCTATTTTTTTTAAAGAATGAGTCCAACATCCTTGTGTCTCTGTGTCAGAAGTGAGGTAAGGAGGTTTTGTTATTAGAAAAACTTGATATCTTAAGACAACCCAGTGATGTTTTCTCCCCAAACAGTAGAATACAGCTGGTTGTGCCATTATGAATCTAATAGCAGGGCGATAGTGACCATATGAGCATATATGACTGTATACCTAACAAATAGATGAAGTGTACATGGAGTATGGGGAGACTTAAGGAACATGGCTTTTTAAATTAGCCTGGTGAGTGATTTCCAGCCTGATATACCTGCCCTGCTCTCCAGCCCCTGTGTTCAGATTCATGTCTTCATCAGTAACAAGGCCAGGAGTCACTGTGATAAATTCTGTGGTTGTTCAGACGCCCTCATACGGAGCCTGGCCAGCTGCCAGCTCCATCAGCAGACAGCTCTGTCTGTACACCTCCTCTGCTCTCCACCGCTCTCTCCTGGAGACAAACGACCTCATATCTGCCATCGCGCTTTGGCCGCCATTGATTATCACTGCTCGCAGTCTCATTCTCTCCTCTCCTCGCCCTCGCCCTCCTGCCTCTATTTCATTTAACTTCTTGTTTTCTTCCCACTCCATTTCATTATCGATCTGGAAACAGGCCGACAAGAGCCTGATGTCTCTGTTGGATTGTGCTGTGTGTTTATGTGAAGCAATAGCAAAGCCCTCCAGCAGGCTAAGAGCAGAGACAAGAACTGATCCCCAATGTTTTAGCGTGCTTTTCACAAGCTGCTGCTCTGACAGGACGGCTCACGTGATAAAGAAAGAGTGTCATTCTCGCTGTAAAGATGCTCAACTTTGGGGTCAGCAGCATGTTGCCTGAGTTAAAATCCGCCACAGCAGCCATGAAAACTGGCAACAGCCTGCCATTAAAGCCATAAACAACAGAGTACAGGGTGAAATGACCTGGTCATAAAACCTGGCTAGTCTCGCAGTTTGATGTACAGTTCTGGGCTCTATAAAAACCGCCTTTGCTCTGAGCTCCATGGCCATTAGTGGGAATGCTTATCGCCATATATTTCAAACTGTAGTCGCCTACTGAAGTTGTAGGTATAATAGCAACTCCAAGGTTTTCCTCGTGACAGTCGGGAAAACGGATGATTATTATAAGCGGACAAACGTAATTGGCCATAATTCACAAGACCCACAAAAGGAGTCTCTGGCTGTAATCAAAGCTGGTTTCCATATATTGAAGGTGCCTCTCTGACAGGTCGTTTGTCTGGCTGCAAGTTGCTACACTCCCAGCCCAAGATATATGTGCAAACTTTAAAAAGAACTTTGAGAAGCTGCATGATCTTTATACACCAGTAAGTACAGTATCCATAGGTACATTCAGGTTCAGAGTATTTATCACTTACAGGACCTTGTTCTGCATATTTACAGGAGATGGAAGGGACACACAATGCCGGAATAAGTGTTAAGACCCTTTACTTGAGAAAAGTAGCAATACTGTAATATATAGAATACTCAAGCAGTGTTGTACAGAGAATGTTAATTATATATTGAAAATGTAATTTAGCTAAATGTATTTGCAAGTTTTATTTAAATTATCCAAATGACTTATAATATAAAAAAGGGTCATAGTGTTATAATGGCAGAATTATTATGCAATTAATTGGAATTCTTCATATGTAGCTGCTCAAATCTTGTACATACTAATGAGTAGCTTAAGCTGTAAGAAAGCATCACATTTAATAAATCAATATAAATCTGTAGGCTAAAGTAATGACTGACTAAAGCTGTTAAGCCAATGTAGTGGAATAGAAGCTCATTACTTATAACTATAAATGGCTACATTCCACCAATAGTAAAATGTCCATAACTAAATACCTGAACTTGACTGTGAACCGGAACCTTAATTTTTCCGACCGCCAAATATATTTATACTTACTAATAATATACTGAACTTGATTTTCACTCTATATATATGATCATTTTGGCATTCATCATAAACAAATGACAAACATTGGTATTCACTCTACATGTGTAAAAAAACAGTGGATTCAAAATGCAGGACATAAAAATTATTGTTGATATAGCCATTGATCACCACTAGGTGGTATCATTAATGTCACTGTGCTTCAGTGTGTGACATAGTGAGGATGACAAGCAGGGTCGAAGCTTTAAATTCCATCGCTCAGACTTCGTGTTTCAGACTCACAGTTCAGAAACACGAGCTGCACAACCATTCAAACAATTCAACATCTACACACACCAGCATGTCTATCTATAGATGACACGGTACATGTGTCATCTTCCTGGTAGGTTCACTGTTAATCCTAAAATTCTTGAGCTGATAGGAAAGAGAAACTCTGAGTTTAATTACACAGCGAGCAGACTGCAGCCCTGTACTTACAAACATCTGATATCATCAACGGCTACAAATGGTATTCCAGCACTGTAGTTAGCGGGCCAGACAAAACAAACACTGGCTACTGGCTTTAACCAAAGATGGCATCACATCAATTAAATAAACAGGAAATATATTCTGGCTCTCCAATAAAACAGCACAAGACAAAGCAAGGGGAACTTTGGTGGAAGCCATGCTAGAATGAAAACGAATAGCAACACTTTGTCAAAACATTCGCACACGCACAGACTTCAATGAGCACAGTTGCTGTTTGATACACAAAGGCTGCTGCTCTCTCGTCTCTTTCCTCGGGGTCAGAGGTAAAGCCCTGACCTGATGAGGCCAACATGCCCCTGTTAATAAAACAATAAACAGCAGTCTTCTCTCAATAACCCCCCACCCCGCACCCTCACCAGCAGGGCTAACTCTCTCAAACCTGCAGTTCCATCCCTCCATACGCTTAAACTGCAACTGACAAACAGTCATGCAAGGGGCCGTGAGCACAGAGACACACACACGCACACCCATCACTTAGTTCGTGCATCTTATTGCGATCACGATCCAAATGTACGCCAAATGCTGTTTACGCCCTGTGCTAAAAGGGAGTTTAATAAGACTTTATTTACTCTTTGCCCACCATATGTGAGGCTCCTGAGTGTTTGAAATCTAAGATCAGTCACAGGGGGGGGGGGGCCCTGTGGCTCCCAGGATACCTAATACGCTGCGTGCTCCAGGGCCGGTGAGAAGAAAAAGAGCACAATTGGATTAGATACCAAAATAGGGTCAGTGTTTGTTTTAATCAGTCTGGTGACACAGGGAGCTCTTGAAAGCACAGAGCAAAGAGAGCCCGGAGAGAGAGAAAACGAGAGGAAGGGGAAGGGGGAGAGAGAGTGAGGGAGACAGATAGTGAAAGAGAGAGGGAGAAAAGGGGAAAAAAGAGAGACAGAGAGGGCAGCCGGGGTGATTGGTCCCCAGGCTGTGGCTGGATAATGGAGACTGGAGGCCGCAGGGGTAGCTGTCTGGGGGGTGGCTGGCCTCTCAGAGTTCACTGTCAGGTCTCCAAACCAAGGGGACAGTGGTCACTTCCACTCTCCCAGCCTCTCTTAAAGTCAGCTTTGACTAATATGTGGTAGCTGGTTTACTTTCCAGCACCACGCCAGCAAATCATCTGACAAAGAGAACCACTGAGGAAACGAGCGTCCATGAAATCGATGATTTATCTGTTAAAGAGGATTTAGACGAACAACAGCCATCACTCTGTCGCTTTTTGGGTTGACAGCGATTCAAGTGAGAGCGATTGAAAAGTGAGGCTGGTAGTGTCAACAGCCTTGTCTTAGTCTGGGCTATCTGGTTACCAAACGTTTTGGTAATCTCCGGCACACTGGATAAGAGGTTTATAAAGTGAGAGTGCCGCAGCTTACGATTGAGAATAATAGTGCACACTAGCTGGCAGGGGAGGATCAAGTGTAAGTGCTAGGCTTTGGCTTTTTTTTCCCATCGAGGTTGTTGCAAGATTACCCCCCCCACACACACACACTACTACTCCCTTCCAAGCCAAGTCAGTGAAATGTAGCTCACATCGTGGTTGCAGCTGACTACACTTTCCATGGCAGGGCTTAAAATCCTTGCTGGGATACAGCACTGAATTTCAGATGTCAAATACGATTTTCCTTTACGCCCCAGGGCAGATTCTGTCTGTGTTAGAGGAACGTGTACCTTTGTTTTGTGTGGACAAAAAAAAGAAGAGGAATCCGTATTCATGGCTATAATCTGAGACGCCACGGCTCAGCTCCCTGAAGAACGAACAGGAAAAGACACAAAGGTCGATGGATTGTTCATTAAATAGACGTATTTTCTGGTTCATAGTATAGACCTCAAAGTCAGTCTCCAATTTACGGTCAGTGGAGTAGCTCCAGAATGTAGATCTCAGTGGTATTAACGAATGATGTTTTAAAAGTCTGGCTTGGTGAGTTTCTCGGTTATTTAGTTCCAGAATACCCAGACATGACATATAAATACATAAAAACAAGTGCTATTCCCTCTCAATGGCCCCCATGCACCGTCCACTGACCAAAGAGTTGAGTACAGAAAGGAAGAGCGAGAAGACTTAGAAAAAAAATATATAGTTGCAAAATACAAGTTTCATATTTATATAGGTAAAGTTGTACAAAATGAGATTTTGTGCTAGATCTCTTAGTCTTAAATGCATTTCTTCTGCTCTGTGTGAACATGTTTGTGTGTCCGTATAAACATAAAGTACATTAGTGTGTCAGAGACAGGCAAGAGAGCAAGAGCAACCAACTTTATCCATCAGCCTTCTCCGTGGTGTTTGGAAATGCAATCCCCTGGTCGGAAGTGCAAATCCAGCTGCTGCGAAGTGGCCATAAATTAGATTTTCTGAAACTTGGTGCAGACGTCTCCAGTGTGTCGTTCACTGGAGCGATCATGCCCCGCCCGCCCGCTACAGCCTTCATTATCCTCAACCTAAGTCCCTTAAACTTTCCTGATCACTTGTCACGTGCCTCAAATTATCTCACTTGTGCATCAGCTCTCTAGTCTGGTTGTGGGGCTGCTGCTCTTCATGTCCAGTCAAACAGTTTAGTCTTTAACTTGAAACTCCAGGAGCACAATTATCTCTTCTGAGAAAGTGGGGACACGTTGAAAACACAGCGACTCGTGCTTTTGTGCTCTGGGCCTAGAGGTTAGTGTGATGTGCCTGCTGAAAGCTCCTCCAATTCACAGAGAAATCAAGTGAGTCAGATCGGATTTTTGCAGCTGCTTTCTATTCCTCAATGTGCAGAGTAATTCCAAACAGTTTATTTTCAATCCAGCCACTTCAGCCCCCAAGGTCATTTGCTTTTTCTCTTTCTAAACAGGCAAAACTCTCACATGTCCTCTCTTGTTGGAACTCCACTCGGCCTGATTCGTTATGCCGGTCTGCTCTTCCCCAGCAGAGTTGTGACGGTCTCGTTCAGATGTGTCAGAGTTCCTTTAACTTACAGACCTCATCTTTTGCCTGAGATCTTCTGATAAGTAAACAACAGGGCCAGCTTTAGCAGTGTGAAGCGTTTCCCTTAGATAATAGCTGAGCACATGTGTTGATGGAAACAGATACTCTCCATGTACTTTACTCTACAGTTTTGAGACTGCACAATCGGTGTCAAGTAGAAGTGCAGTTTTTATATTTGCTCCATTAGTTGAATGGTTACAGCCTTTATGACGAGCATGCACGTGCATGTCAGAACCTTATATTCAGCCAAATTCTCCAGGCTGAAAAAAAAATTAAAGAGGATGAGGATGAAAACAACAAAACACCACCCGCCACTAGTGAACTGTGGGTGAAGGGGGGCATTATAGCCAGTGTCTGGGTGGCTGTTTGGGGGGTCGTGCTCTGTGCCCAGGCCCTCAGGGCACCAGTAGCAGGATGGGCCTGAGCATCCGCTGGGAGGATGACCCCAGCTCTCCCTGTGGAGTTTGGCTTGTACAGCTGTATCTGATTGGACAGGAACAAAGGACTGCACTGCACCAGGGGGTTTGGCATTCAGCAGATATAAGAACTGATCCTCTCACACAACAGTCACTACTTTATTTTCACCAATATATTAATCCATTGATAAATGTTGTATGCCACAAAACAGAATTTTGGCAAAACTGTTAGAAATATAGCCTTACAAAATTAGCTATTTTGCATTGCATCAGGTCAATTATGTCGGCTGTGGAAATGAGCTAATCTTGGCGTTTTATAATATCAGACTCAATAATCGTATGGATTTGAAAAAATGCTCATGACTTCCTGTGTTGTTCAAATGAATTGATAAATCACAAACAAACATTGTATGCACTTTGGTTTAACTTTTTGTGTGGTTTTTATGTGTTAGATTTCTGACCTGTATTATTCTGATCTGCAGAAACCTTTCTGCATGCAAACTGTTAAAACAATTTGCTTTTCAATTCGGTCACGGGGAAAAATTATATGTTGCCGAATAGGAAACATTTAAATTTAAAAGTTCTCTCTTTAACAGTACCATATCTATCTATCTATCTATCTGTCTATCTATCTGTCTCTCTATCTATCTATCTATCTATCTATCTATCTATCTATCTCTCTCTCTTTTGGAGCTATTCTAGATTTACTGGGCTTGTGGGCCACACCTCGACTCATTTGTAAAACCTATTAAATATCACAGCTTCAACAAATCCAGATAGCCACAGAATAGAGAGCAAGAGAGAAATATGAGCACATTAATTTGGTTATAATTTCAAACTGTCATTTTCTCCCCTCAGCTGAACTCGTTGTGGGGGCACTCGAGGAAAGAAATGTTATGCTCTTCCGCGGACTATTTCTCCAGACAACAACCGGGAGGATCTATCCAAATATGAGAGAAAGCCGGTGGAGCACCGGGGACACTTTCTCACGTGAGCTGGAGATATGAAGCCGCAGGTCCTGCACGGTCTGGGGCCGAAGGATTCCAGACCCGTGTGTGTGTGTGTCACGAGCCAGAGAAATCCCAGCCTGTCACACACACGGATCCACCGACAACTGATTATCGATATGTCAATACGCCTTTACATGACATATGTGACTGCAGAAAATAATAATCCGTTTTCCTTGACGATCATGGAGTTCTATTAAGATGGTAGGGCTTACATTCATTTATAAATTTAGCTCCATTTTACCGAAATAAGTTATCGAGGATGTGTCGGTAAAAATTTGTAAAATTAAAAAAAGTGACGATATATGCCTAATATTACAGATTATTTTATCATTGTTGTGCGAATTTGACAGGTTGAAAACGGTCTCAAGGTTTATATGAAGACAGACCAAAACTTTGAATTTTTATTTTGTAGCCCTCGCTGTTTCGTTTCGATATATGTCCCTAATTTGTTTGATAATTTATTTGACGTCATGTTGTTTATATTTCACGACGTACATTTCCTTTCAGTTGTTCGTCTTGAATTATCCAGCCAATAATAATGTTATTATTATGAGAAGATTATAATTTTCCTCTCTTTTAAAATATTACATTTATTGTTGTACAACATCACAGCTCATCGTGAAGTCGGATCAAAATTAAAAGTTCGTCCTTCGTTAGTTGGCTCGCTTTAATTTATAATCTGTAATTTCCAGCTGTCACATAAATCTGTAAATAAACTTTTTGAACAACGATCTTTAATTATAACTAATCTTTGCATTATAATGCCAAAATGTAGGTAAAAGGCCGATAACCCGAAAGGTATCCGGGAAAAAAACCGTATCCAACGAATGGTATAGTTTGTATGCGCTATTGTGTAACGAAGGACCGGATCAATAACTACGGTTCAAATATTCAGCTAACTGCAAAGGCAAAAAGGGATCTAGTTTTATACACTGTAGGTTAAATAAGAAGTGGTCTATTACAAATTAATTACAAACAGAATGTCTCTCTATAAGCGAGTATTTTTTTTAATTGTAAGCAGAAGTATTTGAGGTTTTAACATTTTTACTGACGATTAAAAAAAGTTGGTTTGGAGAATATAGGTTAACTCTATTTGGATAGAGAATTATCCTGAAAAATAAATAGACAAATAAATAAATAAGGCTAAGCCTTCAACAAATGTATATATTTTATAAAACCTTTCATTATAAGTTTAATGTAGGCTAAATTAATATTATAAATGTATTAATGACTGGCAGGTGCTATGTGTTTTACAGGCACTTTGAATTCACTCACCTGAAACCTGAGAAAGCTCCTGTCCAATGGATCTGGACCCTGATCTTCAATCCCTCTAGTCCAAGTCCAGGAGGCTATTTTAAAAATGAGAAAAAAACTAAACAAAAAAAACACCATCAACAAGACAAGAGATCTCACCCCTAAAGTCTCAGAGTCCATGCAGTATCTAACTAGTTAAATTAGCCTACTTCTCATTCAATAGTCAACAAATCACCCAGAAAGAGGCTAATTCAGAACCTTCTCAAACTTGGCCATAGAAAGGCCGAGGCAGACGGAGGCTGTATCTAGAGAAACGTACTCTCCCACCTCCAGGAAATACACTTTATTGACCATCTCTAATCTAATGTTAGCTTATTTGAGCCTGCGCTGCTAAAGAGGAGGAGAAGCAGCGAGCACGATGTCTAGGGTTACCTAAATACAAGTCCGTGAGATAAAGCAGTGGGGTTTCGACGGGCTTACGTGGCTCTAAATGTGAACAATTCAAGTTAAATACGCTGACATTTAAATAAATGACAAATCTGTTTTAATGGCTGTTTTTTTGTGTGTGTTGTCTGCGTCATACTCATGCGTCGCCGCCCAACGGGTCCGCTCCAAAACACATTAGGCATCATTTATTTTTAGCACTGGCGTGTGTCCTTTGTACCGAGGCCTGGGCCGATTGCTAAGGTGTGTGTGCGCGCGCGTGTGTGCGTGTGTGTAGATTGTGCGCACCGAGCAGCGGTAAAAGATGGAGGCAGCACCGGTCTGTCCTTCATTAAAGCGGCAGTGAGCGCGGAGCTGAGGCATTCATCACCACGACAGACCGAGCCTTCATAACCAGGACACACACTCAAGCACGCACACACACACTCATTACTCTTATTAAACTGATAGCATGTCTGAATTTAAGCTAGCACCTGTAAGGGTCCTTCCACTATGTTGCCATTCCTAGCAGGTACGCTAACATAAAGCCTTTAAAAAAAAAATCATATCATCCAAATTCAATTTATTTAAAAAAAAGATCCCATCACTGTGAAAAGGAGTCAGATAATTCTCACTCTTCCTATGAAGTTTTTTAACCACTTTCTACGGTGGCCGAGAGAGAGAAAGAGATCTCAAGGCACTGCAAATTAAGCAAACACATGCTAATAGAAAAAATCCGCACAAATTCAGAAAACAAGTTCATAAATTTGATGACACATGCAAATGAAGAGATGCAAAAAGTCACAACAAAAGCAAATTCTCAAAACATCTTAATCAATTTGACGGCATGCTCTGCAAAAAGTCACAACACATGCAAACACAGAAATGTTTTCAGGTGACCCAAAAAAGTGATGAACCTGCCTGTAGTTCACTGCTTTGGTAAGTTCCATCACCACCGACGAGTAGGAGACTTCAATAACTTGACTAGGGCTTAGGGGATTTCTTTATATGCATGCGTATTCTGATTTGCAAGATAAGGCAGCTTATATCATCGTTTTAGGAAAAAGTAAAGTGTGGTTTTAGTAATTGGTAATACATTTTTCACTAGTGCCTATTAACATATTAGTCATCAGAGCTGGGCAATAAAATAAGACCGATAATTATCGCCATTTAATTTTCGTCAATAGCAATATACAAGGAACTCAATATATATCATTATATTACGAATGTATTGTGCAAATACAGTGAGGATGTTTGACACATAATTGATTTACCTCACATTTGTTAAATCTTTTGCCGTTTATCAAATTGTCTGTCCATAACAAAGAGTTTAAAACCAGAACCTTCACTCAGGAGAAGAAATCATTCTTTAAACTAAAAATTAAGAATCTTGTGACATTTATCGTGATAAATATCGACTGATGAAATTACTATCTTGAAATAAATTTTTGGCCAAACCGTACAGCCCTATCAGTAGTTTTCTATTAATAACATTAATTCTTGGATTGCCTTGTTGTGAAAGCATCTTCAAATTCACCAAGGATGAACTCAACAAGCCATCAAGTCTGCACTTGAAAACCCAAGTATGCAATTTATTAATGTCAGTCAATAATAAGGAGTAATAGTTTCTCAATTTAATCCATCTGCAGAAATTAGTCAGTCACCTGTAAATAATTAAATTATTATAAGGAGATAATGATAATTCCACAAATCTCCAATTATAGACTTTGATAATCTCAAACTAGATTTTGGTCCACATTCCGTTCTGCCCTGTTCCAGAAGGTGACTGGTCAAACAGTCCAGTGAAGAGTCTCCCTCATGTAATATAAAAAGAAAACAGGGTAACGCTTCAAGAGGATTTTTCCCAAACCTCACTAATCATTGTTCTTATTAAAGGCTTAAATCCAATCTATAAGGAATTAGTAAATAATGTAGGCTATTAACCAGTAATTGAGTCATTTATTACAGCATATCAAAGGTGTATCGTCAGCAAGTGGTGTTTTTACTTCTGTCTTGGATTTAAACTAAGTGCTCCCAATTTCCGAACCTACAGCAAGAGAGCAACACGCACATGTGTCGCTGCAGCAAATCTTTTAGGATGAATCAAGCATAGAACATTTCCAACTTTTGATTAACAAAAGCTGCAGTGCTTGTCTTTGTTAGTTTGTCTTCATTGTCGAACATGAAGCGCTTTTGGTTTGAAGTTCACCGGGGGGTTAACTGAGTAGTTTAATATGTCACGATCTTTCCTGCAGGGAAAAATATTGCAAGGCTTTGACTTTGTAATGTTTTATGATCTTGCAGAGCTGTGTAGAAAAACAAAATCACAAAGTAAAGTTCTAACCAAAACAATACCACTAACCATCTCTTTTTTCCCTAACGTGGGCCAGTGTAAGTCTTTGTCCCTTGTCTTCTGACAGATATGTACCCATCTCATCTCATGTGTGTTGTGGCTGTGGATCCTGACTTGCTGCTCTCACTCACTGGGCTTCAGTGTGCTCCATGACGCCTGATGCGAGGTCAGACGGGGGACAGCAACACCACTTCCCACTTCCCTTCGAAACCTCAACCCCCTTTGCTACAGCAGAGCGACTCAGGCTTCCCAGAATGCACCTCTCCAGCCGGCCGACCCCAGGGTCAGCAGCTGCCAATCAAGTTCTCAGCTGGCTGTGCAGCTTCTGGACACGAACTGGAGGATGTGAGGGAGGCCTCAGAGAGGAGCCCTGGCTCTGCATATGGGATCATCTCTGTGCATTCATGGCGGCTAATTAAATTAGCCATCCTTCTCCTATTCTAATGCAAACCTCAGGTTGAATCGCTACCCTGTACGTGAGAGGAAAGACCCCAGGCCATGATAGTCAGACAAAGACAGGCAGCTTGTGTGAAGTACAGAACATCAGTTCATTCTTGCGGACTCTGTCTATGTTGGTGTACATCTGGCAGGTCAATCTTAATAATGTCTTCTTCTACACACTGTTTTGGGATCACACTGAAAAGGTCAGATCTTTGTTTACTCTCTCTACCCGCATGCCAGACATTATTCACCGATAAAAACAAATCACAGAATCACCACAGTAACTTTTAATGTTCTGAAAGTTTATCTCATGAAGGCAGTTGTGCCTGCATGCACACATGCAAGCCTGGGTTTTAAGGGACGTTAAGTTGTGTGTGTAAGGATGTAAGGTGTATAACAGGGTGTGACAACGCCCTGCAGACTGACAGGCAGAGAGGATGTAGCGGAGGGAGGGGTGGAAGCAGCTCTTTAGCCCAAGGGCCGTAGGGTGCGTGGTGAGAGTGCAGGGTCACCTTTATCCACGCTGTCTGTGCCCAGAGCCGGGAGGCGGCGGGGGGAGACCTGGGACTCCCAACAGGCTGAACTGATTTCCTGTGCGGGGTCATGCCCAGGACAGGCTGGGAGGACAAGGGTTTGGGACCGCAGGGAGCACAGAGTGGAGCTGGTCATGGTATGGACAGCAAGTTGATATTTTCTGCCATTTAACTGCTTTTAAGTGCAGCTGCTTTCACAGCAAGCAGGCAGAGATAGAATGCACACGTCTCTCGCTGAGGAAGGATTCAGCCGTAGTTTTCACATTATTTTTTAAAAGACAAATGCTTTGTTTTGCTTGATGTTGCAGATACTTGCATGTGTATTTTATCCTGAAAGTTGGACCATTCAGCCCCCTCCACACACACACCAACCTCTACCACTACCCCGTTTACCAGTGTAATTAAGCAAACCACAGCACACATGTCAACACAGACTCATTGGAGACTGTGACTCCTAAGCAAATAACATACCCGTAATCCTCTGCATCGTACGCTCTCTTCATGCAATATGCATATAAACACTTTTACCTGCAGCGGCCCCGAGATCATAGAACAGACGTTCTTCCTCTTGCCCACATTTCTGGAATGCATTTACTCAGCTGGGTTTGTGAATTCAAGAGTGCTCGGCTGCCTCGGGCCACAGAGGACATGCTTGACACGAGATTTGAGGCACGTATCCACATCCCCCCCCCCCCCCCCACCACCCCCCTCCCCTGTGTGTACATTCTAAAACATATACTCTCCCACTAACCGAATTATGAGGGTTTTTAATGGTGATCAGCCAGACAGTTTGATAGATGCTGGCAACTATGCCCCAGGTTCAAGTTTATGGGGGACGGAGAGGCTCAAGAGTGTGAGAAGGTAAAGAGTGGCACCGTGGTTGTGATTAACATGACAGCGTGATCGTTTTCAGGAACTGAGCTCGGCAGACCCAAACATGTTAATCTAAGTCATGTTACACATAAATGTCATTAGGCCTCATATCTGAGGTCACTAATCACTTTAAACCTAAAGCCGCTCTTCCTCTCCACATGAGCAGCCGTGTCATTACAATTGGTGACCAGATGGAGACTGGAATTTTCCTTTGGTCCATGACCACATTATGAGTGTCAGACAGCAGTGTTGTTATTGTTTATTAGAGTTCTATCTGCACGTTGATGAGTGATGCAGGTTGTCATTAGAATTCAAACTTGTTTCTCTTTGGTTTATTGACTTTTATTGTTCAGGAACTTCTCGAAAACAATGAGTCGAGCATTCATTTTAGCTGACTGGCGCCATCAATCACATGCCATGTAAGCTCCATATTTCTTGGTGCAGCCTTTTTTCCCCCTGGATGTATATCACTGCCGGGACACTTTGATATTTCAGAGCTCAAAATGGAATCAAATGAGGCTTATGAGGCCTCTCAGCCCAAATGGAGCCCATGTTTACAGACTTGTCCATCAGCTGAGCAGCGAGTGGCCTCAGGTATCCACGGAGATGGTGAGATGTCCCCAGAAGCATTGGTGCCGCCTCTGATTCTGGTAAGTGCACTGTGTTTAGATGAAGTTTGTCTAGATTGGAGATAAAGTATCAAAAGCCTTTTATATCTTACCAGTGAAACAAATTCTTTCTGAGCATATTCAGTTTTGAGCTGTGTGGAAAAAAAGGAAGAACACACACAGTTTCACAACCAAAGCATATTTTTTTCCGCTTTCTTTTAAGGTTTTGCCATTTTAATATATCTGGAAGACTTTTACTAAAACAAATGTCAAGTGATTCAAGTATAGACATATACAAATTTAATATACCATTAATTAAAACTGTATTTCACTGCAAGCAGAGATATATTATGTTTTTCCTAAGTATTGTTTTGCCCTTTCCATCATTTCTGGGAGACATTGAGTATAATTCATCACAACCACAGGAAATCAGCACCAAGGCTTAGAGCTGAAGTAAAGTGCAGCTGCTGCACGAGTCGAGCAGACACATCGATAATGTACGGAAACAAATTGATGTTTATCCATTTGATCTCCGTATTTGTGATAATCTACATGTTGCCTATATTCTGATGATCAACCTACATGATCGAATAAGTATTTTATAAATTAATTCAAAATATATTGTTTATTTTTCTTAGATAATAGAAACACTAATTTTTATCTCTATATATTATTAAGATATAGTGACGATTAGAAGTATATCTTATTTAACATAGAGATCGAAACTGTGACATGTGACTTTAATATTTCAGTGAAATGCCGTCGCGTTCAAAAACCAAAGCGATGGAAAAAAACACTACAGCGAGTGGAAAGTTAAATAAATGATATAGATTCATTTTCATAAATTGTTTTTATGTTTTCGTTAATTAGTTGTTAATATCTGATGAGGGTGTTTGCGTAGCAATTTGTCTAAACCCTTATCCAGATGTTTTGGACCTGTCAGGAAACGGTTTTCACCCGCTTTCTAATTAAATTACTCTGCTATATGTTTTAATGAGACATTTTTAAAGAGCAATTTGTGTCGAACAACAGTAAACTGGTCGTTTTATAATGTAACATCTGGGCAAATAAAATCTTCCCTTTTCGGGTTTTAGCGGTAAACGACCACTTAGTAAGCACGTATTTATCCGCAGTAGAAGAATGCATCGGTGATATAAGTCAAGCACTTAATTTCTGAATAAAAAGGAAGAAAGTATCAGTTTCATATCGTATTAAAAGCGCATCAAAGGAAATATTGTTTTAATTCAGTAAATATTTACATAAAAAAGAAAAAAATAAACAAATAACAAACTGTATCACCAGTGGCCTTCAGGAAAAAATGTTTTTAGTCGGACATTTTATTGTGTATGTGTGTGTGTGTGTGAGAGTGTGTTTGTGTGTGTGTGTGTGCGTGTGTGTGTGTGTACGTGTGTTTGTGTGTGTGTGTGTGTGCTTCTCCTGTCCTGCTTGATTTGCTGATTAGACCCATAACAATATATGAAATAGGAATTAAATGGTTAATTGGAGGAACAGAAACCACACGTGATTGAATTTTTGGCGGATTATATCAGACTGCTGGATGCTGCAAACGGACACACACACACACACATACACACATACACACACACACACACACACACACACACACACACACACACACACACACACACACACACACACACAGCCCCGGTTTCACGGGTCTTTGTTTCTGATCTGTTAAATCCCACCCACTTGACATGAACACAGACGAAGAAAAAAAAAAAACTCTTTCACTCCGGCGCCCACACTATCAGCTCCCAGTCTCTGTTGTCTATCTTGCCTGCTGGAGCTGGAAGATGGACACGGAGAGTTGTTTGCCTTTCTCTCCGCAGACCAGCAGGAGGACGCCCGACAACTCCCCTGGACTGGAGCACGGCCGCAGCTCCGGCTCCTTCCTCCCCTGCGACGAGCTGCAGAAGCCCCCGCATCTTTCTCCTCACCCCCTGCCTCACCGCCTCAGCCTGCGCGGGGACCTGTACGCCGCCGCCATGGGCCGGTTCGGGGATGGCGCGGCGGACTTTACGCACGGCGCGGCGCCCGTGAACCAGCCCGGCTCTCCGTCCAAACACAATAAGTTCATGGACAGTATAAACCAGGAGCCGAAGGGGACGGGGATCAGCGGCAAGTCGACGTTTTATGAAAACAACTCGGAAGGTAAGTTAGAGATCCCTTACATTGTATTCCTTTAAATAGGAGAAGAAGCAAAGAGCAACTGGGTAATACAGAAAAGTAGTAGCAACAACGAGATCGTTAAAAACTCCGTCCGACACAATAATTAACTTATTTTGTTTTTATATTTGTAAGAACTATTTGTCTTTGCTGGTAACAGTGCACAATTTATCGAGAACACACTGAATATCAAAAGTAGCAGGCTATTATTATTATTGATATTATTATTATTATTATTGTTGTTGTTATTATTATCATTATTATTATTATTATAGAATAAGTTGGATAGCTTATGCCCACATTTCTTTAGTGCTGCAAAGCTTGACATTTTCAAAATAAAATAGTTTCATACTGCTCAGCAAAAGCGGACGAACTGAAACACAAAATCTGAGAATAAACCTTTTCTTTTTAAATATCTGATTTAAATAGTAAGAAACTAACCTAAACACATCCCATGGATCATATTTCAAATTCTTATCAGTTAGAAATTTCTATCTTCTTTTTTAAATTACAGGCTCTCTAACTTATTATTACACTAAAGTGTGACTTGGCTTTTACTGGATGCAAAGTTTCTTGTGATTAAAATGTCAACAAGTTTTCTTTAACTTGACAGACCTTGATGTAAAGCTAGACAGGTCAAAGGTCAGCCTGGCAGCAAGTTGGGTGTGTCATTAGGCTACTAGTTAGCTGTCAGCTTCTCTGGCTCAATATTTTGTGTATTTTCTCGTCTCCTTCTCATTCAGTTGCTTGTCATTCACTTCATAAGCAATGTATTTGCTGTATGATGTAAAACAACAGGAAGTGGATATGAGTTATAGCAGGCAGGCGTCCGCTCAAACTCTGTCGACGTACCAATGTCCATCTTGGGAAGTAAACTAACTGTTTCGGTTGTGTAGTAACTGTTGTGTATGTTGGTCTGAGGCCTGAAGAAATTATGAGGTCTCTCACTTTATTTATTGGTGTTGATGATTCGGCAAAGCAAAGCACATGAGCGCTGATAAGCAACGGTTGATTCATGTTCCTGCCAAAGACAGCCGGGAGACTTTCTCACAATTAGTTATGATAACAATGTCAACTGTTCTCTTTCAAAGTGGACTTTTATTATTTTTAATAAGAGAAGCATGCATGGTTTCAGCTTTCCTCTCTTTCCTCTGTGCACATGCACACACACATACACACACACACGGACACACACTCATTTTAATCTATTTTTTAATATAACTGTATAAACCCAAGTGATAGGGCTTTATATGTGCACAATGAAAAAATGTGTGTGTGTGTGTGTGTATTTTGTTTTGAGTTTGGGCTCTTTCACCTTCAAAAGTAAACGCGTCTTCCTGTTTTGTCTACGGTGGGAGGAAAGTTCAGTGATGGTGGGACAGGTCAACACATGAAAAACCCTTGGACCATTTTCACACCTTGAAGTTTTGCTTTGGTTTGCGTCTTTTTTTTCAACACACATTCTTGCAAATGTATAACAAAAAGACACTATTTTAATTAATGTCTGAAACGTCATGAGGACTTGGCTTATTTTAATAATGCATACATATACTCTTGAAAATATTGATCCCGCTTTTTGTCAATATAAGGAAACCATTAAGAAAAATTTCCCTTAGTTGTGCTCGTACACATCAGCGGGTTTGACACTTGAATGTCTATAATTTAATTCACAATATATTTACTAAATTACCACGTAAGTATTTTTCCTGTGTTTTAATGTTTGATGTGCCCAAAAAACTATTTTATTTTTTTCTTTAAATGTAGATAGCCATCGCAATATATCCCAGCCAAAATGTATCCAATTCAACATTTTCCATCGGCATTCATATTTTCTGATGTAGATTAATGCTTTAAACAAAAATCACATTTCTCAATAAGAATAAAATAAAATATGCCTCACGGTAACAATTTAAAGCGTTTTTTTCACCTCAGCAGCGTAGGAAAGGTTATAAACCCATTAATCGTCAGTAAGAGTCGGAGATTGCTTCATTTTAATATCGTACTTCATCTCATTTATTTGAATTTAAAATCAGTGGATGTTCCAAAGACTTTTTGTAAACCACAGGCGGAAGGGGAAGTGGTGTATTGCACAATCTTAAAACGGTAATGTAGAGAGCAAGAGGCCTGCAAGAGAAGCAGCTTAAATGTCTACCACGACTCCACGTAGGCAAAGCAGATGTGGCGGCTTGACAGGGTAAAAGCTACACAAGGTCCTGCGGCTCCAGTTCGCAATTTTGATGGAGAATATTTCCAGCATGAACTGTGGTGTGAGGTTGGATCTAATGGACATGAGGAAATTAATGTTGCAATGAAAAGTGCTCTCTGTTTCGGGCCCATATTGAAGGAGGAGAGTTGCAGAGTGGTGTCTTGGCTGCCCCTGGTGAGTGAGTGCCTGCAGATGGATAGAGAGTGATTTTGTTTGGGAGCTCAGGGTTAAACTTAATGAACATGGACAATAACATCCAAACACAGGAGGGAGCAGCTCTTTCCATGCTCTGTTAACAGGAAGGAAAATAAGACTTTCACATTTCCTTTTACTGCTGAAAGTGAAGGTCAGAACGTTTATCTGATGAATTCAAACCCTAATGCGCTTCATAATATAAATTTGTCATATTTTGTAGATGCTGTATCCTAGCTGCCTTATTCTTAATGTGAATGTTTGGACATGAGGATTGCGATAAGTTTCCCATAGATAAATTGACATGACTGTATGGAAATGAAATCCAACCTTGTTTTTGTACTTATTGCCTTGTGGGTTTAATTCCAGGCAACTCGCTGAGAGTTCAGTGTCTAAGTATGGCTCGTCTGGGCTAATCCAATTAAAACACTGCTTGGCTGAATTAGTGCTGCCTCTGCTGATTGATGTTTGATATGTGTGGATTTTCTCAGGCGTCTCACAGCTCGGCCTCCTTTGGCTGGATTTTGTTTGGGAATTAAATTAGGAGACATAAAGAAAACACATTAACGGGATTCAGCAATATACCTCAAGAATAGAATCTTCGATGTCACCATGTGTTTTATTTGATTTTTAAACGATGTGCAAAGTTACAATTTTTGAGTCGTGACCACTGCGTGCCTGAACCATATCTAGGAAAAAGTGCGCTGTTTAAGAATTATGATGAGAAAAAGGCAAAGAAAGGGGAAGTTGTTGATCATGCAGTTGCAGTTCTCTTGTCGACGTATTCGTGAAGGTATCTTCTGGATGCTCTACTATCCTCATTCTTGATTTTATTTAAGTTGCCTCAAGGTATGAATATTATTCAGTGTTACCATGCGAAAGGCTGCTGATTTGTCTTTGGCGTTTCTCAGGGTCCGGTTTAGTCTCTGAGACCCTAAAATGATATAAGATATTTTATTGAACCCTTTTTTCAACCAGTAACGCCTCATCATTAACAAATATGACATCAATATATTTTTAAACAAAATGCACAAAGTATTTCACAGAGGATCCGATTGTTGTTGATGAATGCAAAATCATATGTAAAAATCAGCACCCAAAAATAAACACAAGTTGCACCTAACAGCACATCAAACAATACATTGATGTGGATTAAGTCACATTGAAAAAATTCTTGCATATGAATTCATATTTATTTTGAAACATACCTAACTGTTTACCTTTTTGTGTGTCCGTCATGCCACAGTGAGAGAGAAGGGGACTCCAAAAACCATGGGCTATCCTGGGATCGGCACAGACTGCTGCGGCAAGCTGAAGGAGCCGGGGGTCGGTTTACAGCAGGAGTCCATCGCTGACTCCATCGACTTATCAGGCAAGAACAAGAAGCGACGCAATCGCACCACGTTCAGCACTTTTCAGCTGGAGGAGCTGGAGAAAGTGTTTCAGAAGACACACTACCCGGACGTGTATGCCCGCGAACAGCTGGCCCTGAGGACCGAGCTGACCGAGGCTCGGGTTCAGGTATGTGCTATAAGGCAACTACTCCATACTTTACATCTTTTCATTTTATACCTACACGCAGTATAGAGTTAGTGGCCTCAACGAGACATGTCATCTAAAAATTTCCTGTTATACAATTTCTTTGTATTTGAAAGGTTTGGTTCCAGAATCGTCGGGCTAAGTGGAGGAAACGGGAACGTTACGGGAAGATTCAAGAAGTCCGCAACCACTTTGCTGCTACATATGATATCTCTCTTCTCCCTCGCCATGACACATACCAGGTAGAGCTCACATTACATGCATGTTGTAATGGTGGAACGACATTACCGATCCTGCTAAAAGAATGAGAGCATGCAGTGCAAAATTGAGCAGTCTCAATCTGACTTCTCCTGATATTATACCTTGATAAATTGTCATAGCAAAGTTTGAAGCATTGACACAATTATTCAATCAAATTAAAAATCAGTTTTGTCCCCTTTCTCTTCCCGTCCAGATGCAGGGCAACCTGTGGCCAGGGCCTGCTTCAGGAGGAGGCGGTGGTTCCGGTGCTGGTTGTGTCCTGGGACCTGACTCCATCCCCTCGTCCTGCATGAGTCCATACCCTCATCCCCACGGCAACCTGCAGGGCTTCATGGGTATGCCCACATCCCCCAGCCACCCACACCACCCCCACCACCACCACCACCACCACCACCCGTCTCACCATCCAGGCATCAATGGCCTCTACTCGCTCCACGGATTTCCTGGAGGCCTGGGGTCCCCCTCCATCGAAGGGCCTGAGACCGAATACAAGCCGACGGGCCTGGTGGCACTGCGGATGAAAGCCAAAGAGCCGGGTAGCATCCTCTCCTGGCCTACATGACCACAACTGTTGCCAGCCCCCCATTATGCACTGACTGAGCCAAAGCATATTACATTCCTGACCCATGCACAGTCCCAGATGTACACACCCACTTCACCATATGACTTAAATATCTCCCCGTAACATTTATGTAAGCCAACGTGGAGACTTTTCCCGATTCTGAATCTCCTGACAGAGGAATTTCATGAACACTGAGAGCATCTTGAGCCTCCTGCACGAAACTCAAAGTATTCATATGAACTTGTTTCCAGGTTTAGTTAGAAATAATAATGCTGAGACCAAAGAGGAAAAAGTTATTTAAGCATGTAAAAAAAATGTAATTACCCTATCAATCTTTGTTTTTATGTCTGTTGTACTTCATAGTGTGACCATTAATAAAGTTCTCCATCTATAAATCAACTGTCTTATTCAGTAGGAAAGTATATTTTATTTGATGAAAACAATCACAGTCTAAATTGTTTGGCCTTCACGTGACTCTGTTAGAAAACCTAAACCGAGAGAGCTAACCAAAAGTCTGTGTCACATTTTTTTTTTTTAACAGGGAATGTGGTTGTGAGGCAAAAATGCTTTGCAGGCTGTGGTTGCCGTAAACACGTTTTCTTGTGTGCGGCGAGCCTCTTTGTGTTCAGGACGTGCACAGGGGCGACTGTACATGTGCAGCCTACTTGGCTTCACTTCAAGAGGCCTTCAGGTCTCACCTCATGTATCAGCAGCAAGTGGCAGGTTCATTAATGAAAAGCTAACTGAGCGACCACACTTCAGTATCGATGATGAAGTGGAGAGCCTCCCACAGACGGCCGGCTTCATGTTGGGGCAGGCCCGTCTCATTCACATCTGGTATCTGTGGTAAAACCCGACCAACTGAGTAATGAGCTACACATCAATAGAACGATGGGGTTACCATGGCTCAGAGCGGATTTTGTGCAGTAATATTAGTTGTCAGGTCATCTGCCTCCTTCTTTTATTTGTTAATATTTACGTATTAATGACTTGTTTCTAAAGAAAAAAACTACATAAATGTGTTTCTGTGGCACAGTCTTTCCCGAATGCATTCCTAATAATTGTTTTGAGGAGATCTCCTTGTCGTGCTTTACCCCAAACAATTTACTTTATTGTCAAGGAAACTCTGAATAGTATGGTACCATCCCATCTGGTGTAAATTACTAAATACCAACATGTTCGTGGCAGATGTAAAAACATTTCAGTCAGTTTTGAGATTGAAAATCAAACTTGAATTGAGAAGGAAAAAAAGTGTCCCAGTGTTGGACAAAGCCCTCCCAAGCTCCACTTACTGCCCGGGAGTGTACAGGGCCTACAGGGGAATACACTGGCTCTCCTTCCCCTGTGCCTGCTTCACCATGACAGCCACGCTGGGGCGGATTAGCTGCCATTCCCGTACTCTGTGTCAGGATTTTGTGGGAGCCACTGACATGTGGTTCCAATAGAAGAATGCACAAACCCATCAGAAACACTTTCCACACCCACAGCTTCGAATTCCAGCCAGACCCTGGGAGACAGCGGCCCTCACTGCCTTTACATAGTCCCCCTGATTAAATCCCAGATTAAGTGGAGGAGATAAGAAGACCTGTCAGTAGGGATAAGGGATTGAGGAGATGGCCATCTTTAGGAAAGCTAAAGAAATAGCAGATGGTGGATCAGTGCTGTGTTATATATTTATTTTTCAGAGAAGGATTGGGTTAATCAAATTGATCTGTCCATAAACACGAGGAAACGGCATCTTAGGGAATTTTATACATTAACTTGTGAATACTGTCAGGATGGTTGTAATAGAGTAGCTCACAATTCAATAATTGCAGTGTGGTTTATTTAACTGAAAAAGACTTAAAGGGATAGTTCACCAAAAAATGAAAATCCACTCGTTATCTACTCACCATTATGTTGATGGAGGGGTGGGTGAAGTGTTTGAGTCCATAAAAACCTTTTGAAGTTTCAGTGGAACACAGCATCGCAGCCAAATCCAATACAATTGAAGTAACTGGTGATTCTTTAAATGTAAAAAAAACAACAGAAAGAAAGCATAAAATGCCTCCATACTGCTCCTGTGGCGTCATCCGCACCGACATTGAAATTTGACACTAACATTTTCATTTACTCTGTGTTTTTAGCCTAAATGTCCCCTGTTATGTTCCTGCCCGGAGTCACGTTCACTTTTGCGAAACACACACACACCGCACAAGCTCTCGACGAAATCAGCGAGAACTCATGATAGCTGCAGTTAATGCAGAGGTGTGGCGTTAGTTTTCTTAATCTCCACTGACTCAAAGACCGAATGTCATCTGTTAGAAATAACAATAACTATAATAAATCAGCCACAACATTTAAACAGGTAACTAATGCTGCTGCTGTGTATATCTGTGGCTTGTTGGAAAGAATTCATTTTGAACCATCAGTAAATGTAACCTATGTGAATTTAGATTATTTTAAAGTTAAGTTAGACCACCACAGCAAAGGGCTAAAGTTGCATTGAAAACCGTTACCATTAACCGTTACCATTATTATAAAACCATTATTCTTGCAGCTGCATATGAATAACCCAAAGGTTGCTGAAATTTAACCAAATGCAATTGCAATCCAATCATAAAGGATTTGAAGCAATGCTCTCTGCCCCTTGCCATAACACTTTATTCAACTTAAAAATACCTAATCTTGCACTAGAGTTAAATTGGTGTTAAAGTGGTTCGGACATTGATTTTGTGACCCCAGTGTCAATTGCCGTATGTGTTTTGTTAGGAAAAAAAATGCTTCATCCTCAACATTCAAACAGGTAACTAGTGTGGTAACTGATCAGGATGTATCTGTGGTCTGGACTTCATTCTGAACCATCAGTACTGTTATTTAAAACTTTTATAGTTTTAATTATTCCTTTTATGCCTTAGTGGCCAGACAAAGTATATAAAAAAAGCTCCTATCAGCCACAGCATTAAAACCAGTTACCAGTTTTAATGCTGTAGCTGATTGGAGTAAATGAAAAAGTTGACTGTACAATGCCGGAGGCAGTCACTAACAAAGCATCACTGAATGTGTCAGGGTCAGAAGGTTAAGACTGTCACTAGAGTCTGGAAGTTACTGTAGTTGCAGCCTCATTAAATAAAATATGATCTACTGCTCATTAAAAGCTATAAAGGTGTCACCTGAATGGCCACTGCTATGAGCTTTGAACTCAGCAAGATTTATTGTAGACTCATATTGCAATTATTGTGACCCGGCAGTTCCTTGCATTTGAAGTGTCCAAACAGCATTACAAGACTGTCTGCCGCAGCAGCTCCATTCGGCAGTCCATCATCTAAGAAAAAGTGATGGTTCTCATTAGACAGTCCAAGGGTGCATAAAATAAATGGCAAGGAATATCAAGATGTGTCTTTAGAGGTCAATTTTTTAGACCATTTAGGCTGCAATATTGTGCCTTGCTTAACTATTGGTATTTTTGATATAATCTCGGCTCAGAGTGATTGCATCTACTCCACTCACTTAGAGAAGGTCATTGCATTCTCCTCATTATTAGCTAGGTGTTCAATCTTGCTTAAATGGAAAGAAGTGTCCTGTCCAGAGCCAATGGATCAGAGATGTGATGCAGAACATAAGCTGGGGGGAAAAGTCTGCTGCACCCTCAACATTATAGAGAAATAAAAAAAATCCTGGGACCCACTGATAAAATATGTTAATAGTCGCCATGCAGGAACTATGACCTCACACCTCCACATCACGTCTTATACACTGCAATGCACCAGGGTTTCTATTTATTTCTGTGTCTTTTGTGTTTTTCTAGTACATGGTGTAGTTGTAAACTTTTTGATGAATCAATCGAAAGCTGGGCCTTGACCTGGAAAACAGGAGGAAATTACTCCAGCAAAGACCAAACAGCCTATCAGGTAATTTATCAGTTAATCGATATCAGGTAAAAAATATTTCCCACTCCAAAAAAGTCTGTCACGGCAATACGAAATATAGTTGTTGAAAACATGTCCAATTAGCCTTCATTGCTTTTCTTGGCTGAATACGTTTTCTATTAAAGGACTGTTTATTACCTGTTTTAAACTTCACAACACAGACAATTATGATGAAAGTTTGGCTAAGGACACAGCAGGCTCATTAGCAGCTTGCTTCGTCCAGATGTCTATGGAGAGAAATTCCGTGTAACCATCTGAAGGCATTCTCAAGGATTAGTTAGAGCTTTATAAGCTACTGTACCTAAACTACTGTTCAAACACTGCCATCTTGTGGTATAAGATCACTTTGTGTTACTGAGATAGAAATGTTTCTTTGTGCATCACCATCATTGTTTTTTTGGTGAGTTTAGGATTAGGGTTAACCAAAGACACAGACAGAAAGGGAAAGGGATGACAAAGAGACAAGATGGGAGGATTTGGAGATAGAGAGGAAAGTGATGGAGTGAGAGGCAGCCACTTTAGAGTCTGCAGGGACAAAAGTGACCACAGAACGTCATGTTTGCTATGGTTACCAAATCCAACAGCTCCAGCCCATGTTCAGATAAACAATATCAAGTCTTCATCCTGTTCTCCAATTCAGTTGGCCCCTGGGTCCACATGGGCTCATAAGAACAACTTAACTCCTGCAACATTAAAACTTACATCAGCCACGATTAAGAACAGGCACATGTGGAAAGGAGTTGAGCCCCGACATTTTCTGTCCATTTATATGATTGTATTGACTGGATGTTTCAGACATTTTCTGTTAATTTACAGTATTTGTTTTCCTTAATTAATTAAATATTTTCAATAATTTGGTAGGATTCTTCAAGATACTTTTAGTTATTCCCTGATATATTTCTCGTAATTTTTCAGTACTTTGACTCTGACACTCTTTAAGGTTTTTTAGGGAATTTCACTGATTCAAATATTTGATCTTTTCCAGTATTAAATGATTTGTGAATAATACTAAACAAACTTCCAGGCACAGAGTAAAAGACGAACAAATAGGTAGAAGGTTTTGGATAATACTTCGTCCTCCTCGTCACCTTGGTGATAAAATGGGAAAAGTAAACATTTATCTGAAGGTTCCAGCCCCATCGGATGATTGACAGGCGCTTTACAAGTTGTCCACCCACTTTCTAGCCAATCAGGGGGAAGAGGCGGGTCTTCACGCTAATCTTTACAAAATGGCGGCTGTTGTTGTTTTGCCGCAGGGTCAGTGAATAAATCCGCTTTTCTTTTCTTAAATTTTCTGCACTAAATTGCAGAAAGATCTCTAAAAAAAAAACAGGCGCCCGAGGGAACGGCTCCGCGACGACTGAAATGAAAGGCAAAGAGCGGTCGCCGATTAAAAAGCGATCCCGGGCCTTGGACGATATTCGAGACAGGGGAGGATGCCACCCGACCACTAAGAAAATGGGGGCTCTCTCCGTTTCCAGTGGGAGTAATAATGGGAACAGCTCGACCAAAGGCGACGGCGGCTCCACGCGAAGGAGCCTCCTCGGCGAGAAGAGGGACCGGGATTTCGACAGCCACAGCCGGACTGGGAATAATCACAGTTGTCAGTCTGCGGCCGCCAGCTCCGTGGGTAAAAACCACAGCCTGAGCCTGACGCTGGATTTAGCCTCGGCGAGGACCACGTCGCGGGGGGAGCAGCGGGTCCAGCCGCCGAGCACCGAGAGTGAGTACAAGACGCTGAAAATAAGCGACCTCGGCACCCAGCTGAGCGACGAGGACATAGAGGACGGACTCTTTCACGAGTTTAAGAAATTCGGGGACGTGAGCGTCAAGATCAGCCGCAGCAACGACGAGCGGATCGCGTTCGTGAATTTCCGGAAGCCGGAGGACGCCCGGGCCGCGAAGCACGCCAGGGGCCGGCTGGTGCTGTACGACCGGCCGCTGAAGATCGAGGCGGTGTACATCAACAGGAGGAGAAGCCGCTCCCCGGTGGAGAGAGACTTGTACGGTGCCACCCAGAGTCACAGACACTTGCAGAGACCTCTCTCGCCCACGGGGCTCGGGTACAGGGACTACCGGCTGCAGCAGCTGGCCCTGGGACGGCTCCCACCGCCCCCGCCGCCCCCTTTGCCCAGAGATCTGGAGCGCGACAGGGAGTTCGCCCTGTTTGAAGCCAGGGCGCGTCCTGCTTTCATTGCGGAGCGAGCAGCTTTTCGTGAGGAGGACTTTATCTCCCCCGAGGACGACCAAAGAGCCAACAGGACATTGTTTTTAGGCAACCTGGACATAACGGTGACGGAGGCCGACCTGAGGCGAGCCTTTGACAGGTTCGGGGTGATCACAGAGGTGGACATTAAAAGACCCACACGGGGACAAACCAGCACGTATGGATTTCTGAAATTTGAGAACCTTGACATGGCTCACCGTGCTAAGCTCAGTATGTCTGGGAAAATAGTGGGCCGCAACCCCATAAAGATAGGCTATGGGAAAGCAACTCCCACCACCCGCCTGTGGGTGGGTGGACTTGGACCCTGGGTTCCCCTAGCTGCTCTTGCAAGGGAGTTTGATCGCTTTGGCACTATAAGGACCATTGACTACAGGAAGGGGGACACCTGGGCCTACATTCAGTATGAAAGTTTGGACGCTGCACAGGCGGCATGCACACATATGAGGGGCTTCCCATTGGGAGGTCCCGAGAGAAGACTGAGAGTGGACTTTGCTGACACTGAACATCGCTACCAGCAGCAGTTCCTGCAGCCGCTCCCTATACCACCTTTTGACATGGTGGCCGAGTCATTTGTCCACCGGGCCACACCTGAACCACTGAGGGTCAGGGAACGGACTCCACCGCCGCTTCACTTTAGGGAGAGAGAACTCTTTCCTGGAGCTGAGTGGCCCAACCCAGCTATGCGTGAACGAGTACGCGCCCCACCCTTCGAGCCTCTGGATCACTTGGAGCGTGAGCGGCGGGCACGGGAGCCCTGGTCTCTGGAACGAGAGCTGCAGGGACGGGAACCTGTTCGCAAACGGCGTCTAATGGAGGATGGCCGTCACATAGACCACTCCCCTGACAGCACTGATAGGACAGTAAGGCGAAGGCGTGCTTCTCCAGATGGCAGTCCTGGAGGTAGCAGCAGAGATGGAGGCCGCTTCAGTGACTCAGAGCGCCCTGTGCGGGGCGAAAGACCCTCCCCAGTACGGGAACGCCACACCAGCCTGGAGAGAGGTGGTGCTGAACGGAGACTAAAAAACCAGAGTCTCTCAGACAAGGCACCTTTAAGCAGCAGTGTTTCAGCAGTTGGAGAGCGAAAACGGAAAGCTGGTGAAGGTGGTAAAGGGCCGGCCAAGAGAGAACGTTCTGAGACCAGTTCCAAGGGAGGCCAGCTGTCCAAGTCGGACGGCACCAGACTCAGTTTGGCCTGGCAAGGCATGCTGCTGCTGAAGAACAGCAACTTTCCAGCCAACATGCACCTGCTGGAGGGCGACCACAATGTAGCCAGTGACCTGCTCGCTGACGGCACAGTGGGGCGGCAGGTGAGCGAGCTAAAGATCACCCAGCGTCTCCGCCTGGACCAGCCCAAGCTCGACGAGGTGTCCCGACGCATCAAGGTGGCCGGCCCCGACGGCTACGCCATTCTACTGGCAGTTCCCGGCACCACAGAGGATCCATCTTCGTCCGACCCCGCGGTCTCAACCCAGCGGCCGCTTCGGAACCTGGTATCCTACCTCAACCAAAAACAAGCAGCAGGAGTCATCAGCCTGCCTGTGGGAGGGAGCAGAGATAAAGACAACACAGGGGTCCTTCATGCTTTCCCTCCCTGTGAATTCTCTCAGCAGTTCCTGGATTCCTCTGCTAAAGCTCTGGCTAAAAGTGAAGAGGACTATCTGGTCATGATTGTGGTGCGTGGAGCATCTTAAAAATCCGAACACACTAAGTTCAAGTCATGTAAAAAAAAAAAAAAAAAGATCTGCTGTATTTCAGTAACTATTGCATGCTGTGTGTTCTGCATTATGGGGTGCACTAGTATGGTTCTTGAGTGTTTGTATGTAGCCATGTAATCCACTTAAAAGGACAAACGGTGCCCTACAAAGCTAAGAAGTTGTTTTTGAAATTATTTTTAAAAGGGTGTATAAAAGAATTGCTCACTAATTCAGAAACCATTCAGTCAGAATACTGTAAAACACAAGGAGCATTTGAGGAGTCAATTTCGATGTTATTTAACAAGACTCAGATTATAAAGAAAACTTAACTTAATTTGCAAGTTTAATATCTCAGCTTTCCAGATATATCCTGAGAAAATGTTCGATCAATAAGAAATAGAAGGAGTGGACACAATAACACCTCTACTACAGTTAAACCACAAATGATGAATTGAGTGGAATCCAATGTTAACAAAAGCTACCAATGACAAGCTTAACAAAGTACTTGGACTACTATAAGCATATAAATACAAATAGTGTCTGTACAGGTGTTGCTCTGTATACCTCCTAAACAGGTACTTACACAAGGGGTAATTGGAAGATATTATTTCAAAGCTATTTCTACTACATTAATGTTTTGATTGATGGAAACAAAGGTGAGCATGACAATTTTGAAATCAGGGTTTTCATTGAAGGTTTAATGAATTATTTTGTACTGAAGCTACAAAGAAACTGTCCTGTTAACATTTTGTTGGTTAAAGCTCGTCTTCAGTGCACAACGCTCCACAGACCAAAAGTTTCTGGCTGTCATGTCTTCATCAGATAACCATCGTGATGAAGGCATGACAGCTTGAAAATATGGTAAAGGGAAAGTGGTGTGCAGAAGAAGTGTAGTGCTTTTTGTTTTAAATTTCAATGGGCCTGAATTGAAGCTCACTCGGTCCCTGTGTTTTCAAAGAAAAGAAAAAATATTCTGAAGCACACGCACACCAGATGCATTTCAGTTACCTACATTGTTATGTGTTTGAAAAAAAATTGTCAAAGTTCATTGTTTTGGATCCGAGTGTATTTTATTGTGTTCCTCAATACTGGAACACCAAATTGCAAGATAGACAATGAAGTCGGTGTGTGTCCCGTCCACGGGTAAAACCAAATCATCTTGTCAACTCTGTGGAATGCTGAATACTAACAGATGTGAGTTTTGACCAGGGAACAGCCTGTAATTCAATACGCATAGCATAGTAAAGCAAATACTAACATTTTTCTCATATTTTCTACTTAATATTTTATTTTGTGCATCCCTACCTTAGGAATGGTTGTGTAATGTTATCTATGGAAAAAAAACTACAGTAGTAATGGATAAAAAGCTTAGAGAAGTTTGTGTTGATATTTGACAGTCTGTTTCACTTTTTGCTCTGAAACCAGTAAGTTCTCCACAAGAATAATAATAATCAATATAATGAAATTGTTGGTAACAAGTAACAAATACCTGCCATTTTGTCAGTAAGATGGTTTGTGTCATTTTAAAGTTTTTACAGTAAATTGACAGTTAACATTGGAATTTTAATTTTAGAGGTCTAAATTTATATATTTTACTCATGACTGCTAACATGTTCCAAAGGCATGCTTCCCGTATTTTCTTTTGCCATTGTATGTTTAGCCTGCAATAGTAATCCACTCTGATTTATAATTTGCTGAGTTTGGTTTAACATGTATTGAAAACATTGATGTGTGGGAAAGTTGTTGTGTGTCAACGTCACACCCACTGCGACGCTGGACTCCAGAGGAGACGAGTGCAGCGCTGAAAGCCTCTGCAGAGAAGGCCACATTGTGTTTGTGAGTCCTCGCTGATGAGGCAGCTTTTAAGTTGTGTAGCCCATCTGCACCTGTGATGACTTCTGTTAAAAATGGAAAAATTGAGCAATGTACACTTTGATGTCATGGGAAAGGAAAATCCATAGAGCCCACGCGAAGCTGTTCACATACCTGAAAAGTGCGGTTGGGCACTCAATGTGACCGATTATCAATAAATTGTTCATTTGAAGGGAAACATGTTTCTTCGATGGAAGTCAATTGAAGAAACACACCATGCCTTATTGTGTTTCGACGGAGTTGTCACTTGCAATTGTGTTTCTGCACACGCGAAGGGAGACAATTTGCAATTTGTTTAGCAACACCGACGAGAGACCCCTGTTTCGTGTGAGGATCGCTGTTTGCTTACATGCCTGTTCTGAGCTGATAAGGTGCCTGACATAAATTACACCCCCAAGACCCCGTATTATACCCTCAACTGTTCCTGTTGGCACGTCAACACCTGATCAGGAGGGAGGAGCCTCCGCATCCCTTGTTTACAGCCAGAGTCCAGTTTTCAGCGCGATGCAGTGGCAGACAACGGTGCAGTTTCGGGAGATGAGGGCCGGAGTGAACAGCAGCACGTGCCAGTATCCTGTTCTCCCTGCTCTTTACTCTAAAGGTTCCATGTGCATTGCTCCTGATACTGCATAGGAGCTGAGGAAGAAATGTCATCACCTGGCGTCACACGCTCCACTTGGGAGACTGTGGGTGACACCGCTCTGAAATGTGCATAGCGTCTCCAGTTCAAGCTGCGTCACTGCAGAGGCCGAGCTGAACCGAACCGCTGGGCTGATCTGTCTTTCGTTACGTTTTTCTTTTCCCAGTTATGATTTGATTTGACTTATTGTTTGGCTCAGGGAAGAGGATGGGCCAAACCTCAGCTAGGAATATTGTTTGACCCCATCTTCACGTGTTCTCCTCTGATTGAACGCTCTCCGAGGAGATGAGTGAACAAGTGCCTGCTGCGCTGAAGCTGCACTCTTGTCACCTGAGGTCGGCTGCAGCCTGGAAACGAAACAATCACAGGCCAGGTTGTTTACCTTTTTTGACACCGCTGGAAGGAAACCACTCTGCGGACCCCACCCTTCCCCAAATTCATCTAGGAGACCCTTTTTTATTTTGCCCCTTTGTTAGTGTAAAGCCACTTTTATACAGGAAAGAAAGTGATCCATTACCTCCCTGCAATCCATTTTGAGTCTTGAATGAAAACAATCGAGGTGTTCTGTGCCAAGAAGGACCCCTCTCTTCACCAGAGAAACATTGCCATCTTGAGGACCACGGAGCACCTGCTTCCCTCTCTCTCCCTATCTCCCTGATACTTCTCACTCGTGCACACCAGACACCCAGGACAGAGCTGGTATCACTGTACGACTTCAGTGTAGAAGGGGCACAATGGTGAGTAAGAGAACAAGTGCTGCTCGCCAGGTCTGTGTCGGTGGCGTAGGCAGCAGTGGTAAGTACAATGTGTCAACACCACATGTTTTACAACGACAAATGCAAAATGGCACTCTGGTTTCAATCCAAAGTCATTACCGAGGTTATTTGCCTCTGATGGCCGCTGGCATATGTCCCGGACCAGAGAAAATAGGATAATTTACTGCCCACAGTAACATGCATAGTGCTGTTTTGATTACTGAAAGAATGATAGATGTACCAGGACAATCAACTCCTTAATTATACCCTCTTGCAGATTTGATCATTATCAAATTGCTGGTTTGGAAAAAGGCTGAAATACTTTAGAGGGAAAGAAAGTCGATGAGTTCTTTAATTTAGAAAACTGCAGTTGTATGTTCTCGATTAGATCCATGTTAGAAAATTATGCACATTTGGTTGCAGCCTAATTAGACATGTAAATATAGACCTCACCTTTCAATTTGTTGAAGATGTATTAAGTCACTGATGGAGGCAAAAAACAGCCAGTAACTAGAGGCAAGGTTATCGTGATGTGGTGTGAGGACATTTGGTTTTATACTCAGTTGAAAAGACTTGATTGTTTTTCGTAAAAGAGCAAAGAATCCACCTCAAGCTATTGTCTCCTCTTTTCAAACCCACAATTATCATAATCGTTAAGCAACTCCTGGTCCTGCTCAAATTTACTGATGATGCTGTTGTTATCATTTAGCAGTTAGAGAAGTGTAATTTAAAGATTCAGTGTGTGGAATTTAGAGATATCTTGTAGTGAACTTGCATGCTGAACAAGAAGGAGAACCTGTGGTGGCTTGCAGTTGTCATAAAAACTCAAAAGGTGTTTAGTTTGTCCAGTATGGGCTACTGTAAAAAACATGGCGGCCTCCATAAAGCGGATCCGCTCCCGATGTTAAAATAAGGTAATTAAATATAAAAGGTCCATTTTAGGGTAAAGGAAACAATTCACACAATTTAGGTTAAAAACAGACAAGTGAAAACATCACTAGGAATATTTTATAATCAATTTCTGTCAATGAATCCCTTTCACCTAAATCTGACATACTGGACCTTTTAAAGAGTTCTAATAACAGAAGAAAATGGCTTTCGGGTAAAGTATAATGTTTTGCATTAGGAGTCTGCAGTCCACAGATTTTAACCTCCACTTAATGGAATGGGTAATGTTAACATGCGATTCGCAGAGCCCAGGAGAAGGCATCAAATACGACCAGCTACCATTCAAAATAAACCCTGTAGAAATGAACATTATCAATATTTGATCACTACTGACTGCCACCATGTCACAGATAAATCAGGGATATATAACTACATATTTATTTTTACTCAATTAGGTCTGAATCAATCCAATGCTAGTGGAGCAGTGTTACGATGCTTGTTGAGGTGTTAAATACAGAGATACAGACAAATTGAGCATCTATCATTTCACAGGTTAGTCTCTGGTTAGTTGTCTTTATACACAGGGTTCAAGAGAAAGGAGCATTATGTTTAAAAGGACATTTTAAATCACTAAATATTGACAGATTACAAATCTTAACACACTCCCTGAAGTTCTATTCTGGTTGTGCTCAGTGTCATTACTTTTTCAAATTAAGACTTTCACCTATTAATCTCTCCAAAAATGTCACATTATTAATTTGTGCCAGGGTTAGACAGACAGTAGGATTTTGGTTATTAGCATTGTACATCTTTCTCAGTTCAGAACATCTCATGTTATTACCACAGCCAAGGAGATTAACATTGTGAGGCAGGGCATTGGTCTTCAAAATTTTCACTGACTTCCCATGGCATAATTCATAGATCAGGCACATTTAGGGAACTGATATCTATGAGTGTTTGACATTTGAGGCAGCTTGACTGAATTCAAAGGAAATGAAGACCTTGGTGGAGGCTTGCGCTCATACCGAGTGCCATTCTAGTATTGACTCACGCAATAAAGATCATCTGATTCACTGGTGGGAAAAATAAAGCTACAAAAGTCATAATTAGGATATCACAATGATGTTCATCATCTGTACTGCAGTTCACTGTAGTATGAAAAAGTTAGAGGGATGTTGTTACATTGCCAATCAGAATATACATTTAACTTTGTAATAACAAACATTTTTACTTTTTTTTTAATCAAAACAATTAAACCGTTGATTGTGACCATTTCACACTGTTTACTTCTGTTAACATTATAACCTTTTTGCATGTCGCCCATACAGATCTCCACTAGATGGCCGCTGCATCTGATAAACACACCATCAGGTCTCATCTCCTGTAAGTAACCTTGCTTTGATTAATGAAATTAAATAACAAAGTGTTTCTTACGTTATAAAGTTGATATTTTCCGAGTATTGATTGTAACAAGCCTTTGCTGGGTCCAAGATAAAAATGAATGCCATAATATTCACAAATAATCTTGTTTATTCACTGTAGTATGTCATAATAATGTGTCAATAAAAATGTTAAATCCATTGAGACTTGTGTGTTTTTTGCATTGAGATAAATTGGTCTGGTATCATTGCATTTATTACTTTGAGTCGTCTTAATGACACAAAAACAGACTGAGTTACGCGTCAGTTTATTAGAGCTGAGTGTGCACTGTTACATTGTTTGGAAAAAATGATATCTATGATGGGTTAAGCATATTTTCTAAACTCAGTTTGCAAATCCAGGAGCAAACAATGCTTCACCCATGAATGCATCTGCTGCAACGAACACGTCCAACATCATTGAACAGAACTCACTTCCTTACCAGGGAGGTTTGAGACATTACCAAAGAGCCATAGAAAGTATTGCTTAAAGATACAGTTCCTTAACATACCCAGATAACTAACAAGTAAAGTAATTCCAAATGGAATCTACCTTTTTAAAGCATCAAATACATTTCATAAAAGATTTATTAAGGTACAAAATATACAGAGGCCCTAAATCCTGATAGCATACTGGTGGTGAATGCAACCCGTGAGGCTAAAGAGCTTTTGTGCATGACTGTCGTTATTGAAACAATACAAAGAGCCTTGCTCAGTATTGTGAAAGTGAGTTGAGGGGGAATAACTTGGTACTAATTGACACGGCATTCTTTGAGTAGATGCATTCCTCTGCCATAAGAGGGCAGCATAACAAAACACATGTCCATCTCTCGATTCTGGGCCATCCATAATCAAGACTGGGAAATGACATGCATAATGGATGGTAATAGTGGTCTAAATTATACACGCTGTCCAAACTCATAATGAGCTTCAAGTTGTAGACAGGTTTCTAATGTCTTTGGCTGACATCACAGGAAGTTAAGAAAGATACAGCACAGTACCCTGTAAGGCAAACCGGTGAAAAACAAGGAATCCCCTGACAAAACAAAAACCTCTGCTATATATATAAAAAAAGATTCAACAACCAATAGACTCCCATGTATAAACAAAATAAAATGATATAACATGTTGCATTGCCATTAATTGGCTGCCTGCAGGCACTGTAAAGGTTCGGCAACAGTCAGTGTGGTGGGCCCTTGCATTCATACGGGCGACATTGTCAAAACATCTTTGTAACACAATTGGTCAGAGATTTACAGATATAAAAAGTTGATAAAATGACACGTTATCACACAGAAGCTCCGGCTGTTCAGCGGACAACATTTCCATCAGCTCTCTCTGTGATTGGTATGTTCAGGAAACATTAAGAGAGCTGGAATCTTTGCCTGGGTTAGAATGTGTAGGCGGATGGTAAAAAGAAAAACCTGCTCAGTTTGTATTTGCCTAGAAAAGCTCACAGGCGATGACGAGCAGGGCGTGAGTGTTCTCTTAACAGCAGGTACTACCACATACCATTTTAAATGCTTATTATTATTATTACTGACAGACACAAGCAGCAGTTTCTAGTTGCATCATTTAAAAAGGCCATCACTGAGGTTTTAATTTAATATCAACATTACTGAGGGAAATTAAGTGACCTCCCCTGTGTAGAAAATTGCCAATGCAATGAGTGTAAATAGGTTAAAAAGGTGGTAAATGTGGTGTGAGGAGCTGAAGGGTTGGTTGAAGTACTGTAAGCAGCGCAGGTGTCCGCAGCAGAGTTTGCACTACCTCTGCCAAGGAGGTTACGTTCTCACCCCAGATCAAACAAAGACAACTGAGCAGTTTTGCATGAAACTTGGGTGAAAGATGTGGCGTCACTCAGGGAAGAAGCCATTTAATTTTGGGTGAGTTCCAGATCAGGGGCCGGACCAGGATTTAGTTTATGAATTCCCATGGAATCAATTGTGGATCTAGATCAGAAAAAACTAAATCTGGCATGTATTGGCAGAATTAAGGGTCGAACAGAGTTTAAGCAGATGTCAGCCCCTTTTTGTGAGCAATTTAAATGACATTTTATGAAACATGTTTCGGTTGGACATTCCAGTGATGAATTGTAAGCTATTGGAATTCACCTTAAGCTAACGTGCAGGGTACAGTGGACGCATGTGCCCTGTGAACGGTTTCAGTACAGGTTCGTCCAACATGTCAGCACGGACCCTGAAGGTATCTGAGCTCTCAGTTCAGGGACGAGAGATAATAGTCAGTTTATATTACGGGGTTTTGAAAGGGTTGAAGGGTTAAAATGTTACAGTTTTTCTGAATTGTTAAAACAAATTTTACTGAAACCTCCTCTCCAATTATCAATAAGTAAAAAACAAACACATAAATTCAAGCTCCACTCACAAAACGTTTGACTTCTCTTGCAAAATCAAACAATTGATTCAAAACTATTTTATCTTTACCCAGAACCAAACACTGCCATCAAATAACAAAGAAAGCCAGCTAATGCATAAACAGGACTCAGCAATAATGACACACTACACAAATAAATGCAAAACACTGCACTCTGGGCAAATCTGTACTGAAAAATTACAGGGAAATATTTATTGTAGGATATCGGAACATTCCTGCCAAGTAAGTCATCGGTTCGATAAAGTTGTTTATCAAGGTGACAGTTTTGTTTAGAGAACAGGGTGTAGTGTTTTGGCAATTCAGAAAAACTGTAAAGCCCTTTCCCTTGGGTGCACAGATCAGTGTCACCAGCCGTTACAGTCTCAAAAAATCTCCTAAAAAAGAATAAAACTTCAACTTCCAGTAAAACTGTAAAAGGTATGAAAGAGCTGAAGGTATAAATGAGTATGTAGGGGTTAGGGATATAAAAAAAATGCCAAGCCAGAATCTCAATTCAAAATAAACTGCCCATTAGGTATATTGGGCAGTTTATTTTTGTATAAACTGTCCATTATACAAAAAAATTATGTATAAACATAAATATGTTTGCAATACAATTTGTTTGGGTTAAGAGAATATTTTTCTTTCTTTTTTGTGGATCTGTATGGAGCAAACTACACATTGTGTCTTCAGAGGCAGGCTGCAATTCCGTTGTTCAGTATCTCAACTGTCTGAGAGTAAAAGGTCAGAAGAAAAATATCATGCAGCGTGATCTCAACTTGGCCCCAAAGTGCATGTCAGTGAGTGAAGGTGTAAAGACACAGCTAAAGGCATTCAGGGAGATCAGGATCCCCTTGTGGATATGTGCTTGCATTAATGTCATCGCAGAAAATTTGTATGAAAACAGGAAGTCAAGCTAAACTGCATAGCTTAGTTTCCAGCTATGATATGTTTCTGCAAAGCTGTTGCATTAGAAAATCAGATCATGTTTCCGTAAGTCGTGGTTGCTCAGCTGCTAACATGCTGGCTGTGGTCTGTGGGGGGTTGTTCTCGGTTGGGATGCATAAACCTCTGATAATATAAAGATAGGGGGTATAATATTTTACAGTTTTACAGGAACATTTTGGCCTTTTAAAAGTTCAACACAATAATCTAATAATGTCCATACTACCGTAGTCTCTTAGAAATCATGCTACTGTGGTCATATTCCCCTCCCCCCAGCCTAAGTGACTCTCTTGCAGACATTAAGAGTCACTTAGGTTCCAACTTTAAGTTGCAATCCATGGTCCAAGGTTTGCAGGCCCACTGCGAGGCTCTCCCTGGGTGTCATTCTTACACAACGCCGTTCTGCAGGCGCTCCAGGGTGAAGCAGCCATTTGTCTTGCAGCTGCTTTCTGCCGTCTTGGCCAGGGCCAGTTTATTCTTGGCCTTCCAGCGCTGAGCCAGCGGCTCCAAGAACAGGGAGAGGGAGGAGATCAGGTAGCAGAGCCCGGCCAGGTAGAAAGAACAGTCGTAAGTCTGAGTGTAGTCGTAAAGGAACCCTGCAAAACACCAACAACACAGGATCACTTCAAGAGCCAAATGTAGAGACAATTGCTGAGGTGGTGCTTTCACAATGTGTCTAGTTTGTCTGAGTATTATTATTAGAGAAAAAATACATGCATCTACACTGCTTATGTGGCCTCAGACGTGTTGTTGTAAAAAACAAAATTCCAACTCAATGGAAGGATCAACCACACTCTCAAATCTGGGCAAAAAGTTTTCTACCGACTGACAAGATCGACCACTTGGAAATGATATGTTTCATCTCTCATCTCGTGGCCACGACTTATCTCATTCCCACACGTAATAATTTCGTGACCACATCATATTTCCCCCCCAGATATCACAACAGCCACTGTAGCCCATTATTAAGTAAATAAAAAACACCATAAACCAATCAATTACCATTTACAACTGCATTAGCAACAAATCAAAAAGCCATTTCAGATGACGTTAAAGATTACTTGAGATATTTTCAAGGCCTTGCATAACAATTATTCTTATTAATCCTTCATAACAGCTTCATAAAATGTAACCATTACCATTAGTTGCATTATATTATATGCATTTATATTTCATATTGGAACTTTTTTTTTCATTCTTCACATGTCACAGATAGTGAGGTCTCACCTGTTTGACATATGGCTGACCCACGTGTCGACTACACTGCAGGTGACAGTCTACATAATTTCATTCCTGTGTTCATATTTGTTTTCTTTAACGATGAGTCATGTTTAAATTTAATTTCAAACAGGTGAATTGTGAGGTGCAAACGAAAAGCAGGCGTGGCAGCAGCTGGTCAAACAGTTGACAGTTGGAAGAACTGGTCAACAGGGACTTTATCACAACCTGTGGCCCGAGGGCACAACCACACTTCACCTAAAACCAGTTTCTAACGTGAACCGCTGGGATTATAAACAGAGCCTCACGCTGTTTCCGTTTCACCTTAAAGGGGGTCATTAGTCAAATTTCAATCCTGAAACACCCATACAGGGACCATGTCAATAGACCCCCCCCCCCCCCCCCCCCCCCCACACACACACTACACTTTAACTGGGGCCAAATGTTGACAACAAGAGCAGAGGAGTTGCTTTTTCCTGGGAATACCTCAAACAACCACAGAAAGCTCTTTGCAAAAGTTCCAGTGCCCGGTATACTAAAGATTAAAAATTGGTTTCTCTCATGATCGGTGTTGCTGGTATTTTCTGAGCTGACCTAGAAAAGACATTGTCAATTAGACGAAATATGCAACAACCTGATCGGACCAAAACACACTGTAACAAAAAACTGATGTCCGATTAGAAACAGCTCCGTGCGGCTAACAAGGACAATCTGCCATCACTTAAACAGAGTGACTCATACCATGCCACGCACACATGATTCGCCCATGGGCTGCGTAAAATCTGATCCGGCAACCCCCAAAGTCCAAGTCTGCATTGAGGGCTGGACTAACTATAAGCTGTTCCCCGGTGCATTTCAGTTTCACACACCTTAGTCTCTTTGATGCTCATCTAGGCAGGCCAACACACACTTAGAAGCAGTGCAAGGGATTCAAGGCCCCCTGAAAATGAGCTGCGCAACACCCTAAAGGGTTTTCCCTAAGCTGGGCTCTTCAGACCCATCCCCGATCCCTCCGCTCACTTACTGCCTGTCTGAAGCTATGACACCTGTGTACAAGCCTCTCACTCTCACTCTGGGCTTTTGGCTCCAATCCCACGCACATGCAGTGCAAATGTCTAGTAAGTGTTTGTTATTGTGTGCGCACGTGTAAAAAAGTGGTTTAACACATGTACAAATCCTGAAGGTTTTCAACGGCACGGTCCACTCACCGGATAAAGGAGGCCCCGTGAGGCAGCCCAGGCCGACAAAGAACATGGAGAAGCCCATGGAGTTGTTTAGTTTCTCCGCCCCCACGAGATCCACCTGAAGAGCAAAACAACACATGTTACGACTGTGCTTACTCTAACTGCCGATAGTGAGTGTTTTGTTTATTTGATCTCTGCACAACTCACATATGCTTCATATTACTATGACAATACGATAAGAAAAATGTTCCAAAGCATCTATTGATTTGAAATGAATAGCGATTAGGCTGGTCAATAAAACGCCAGCACAAAAGCCTTTTGTAGGCACGGCGAGGAGGTGATGGACATGAGGGATCTATTTCAGATGGTTTAAAGGTCTTGCTGTTTTGTCATTCTCTGCTCAGAAAGAAGAGTTAAAGACTAAAAGAGTTAAAAGAAATAATAATGGGACATTTATCATGAGAATTATCGATGTCGACATTAACATTTTTATCTGTCTATAATTTTTGGCCATAGCATCTAATCCTGGAGCAATCAATTACGTCCGGCAAGCGAGTCCTCGAATGACCAAATGTCCAAATCACAGTGTTTTCTTTTACTGATTCTGAACCAGCACTGAGTTTATAAACCTGTTCAGTAACTCAGATCTATTACTTGTCTTGAGCTGAAAGAGTCAATAATCTGTTTGGGCGTGACAGCGGCTTCCAGGCCTTAGGGTTGCACATTGGCCTTAGTGTTATCCTTAACTTAGCCTGATATGACGACAGCATGTTTTATGATATGATGACACCTGCCCTACTTTTTAAACACATCCTTTAATTCAAAGTGTCCGTATCTGCAGCTTCATAATTGGGACATTCTGGTAGAATAGGTTTATATTATAGTAAATGTACATGACTTAACTTTATAAATTTAACACATTATTTGCCCCACTGCTGAGGCGCTTCCTTTCACCCTACAGCTATAAGTTACAGCTTCTGTAGTAAACACTACTGTGGCACTTTGACAGTGTTGACAAAAATAGTTCACTGAAGGAAAGGGAATGTGTGTGTGTGTGTGTGTGTGTGTGTGTGTGTGTGTGTGTGTGTGTGTGTGTGTGTGTGGGTGTGTGTGTGTGTGTGTGTGTGTGTGTGCGTGTGCGTGTGTGTGTGTTTAAGGCTTAAGTCTTTTAGGTTTTTAGTTCATAGTTACAAATAGTTTTAGATGGAAATAAGGCTAAGGGCTGAGGTTAGGCATTGGTGATGGTTCAAGCTTTGGGTTAGGGCCAATATGAGCAACCTCAAAAAGAGTGTGTGAGGCGAGTGTGTGTGTGTGTAATCATGGCAAAATGTAGTCTTGCCATGATGGGAGCAACAACTGAAGTGGGTTTTGAACACTTTGTGTTAATGTGTATCACGATATCGAAACCCAGATCCCCATGAAGTCCCAGTTTGAAGATGGGTGTGGATAAACCCATGAGTACAAATCCAATAATGCAGTATTGACTACTGAGCACTGGCTCAGGACGTCAACATGTTGTCGGTGTGATCCCATCCCAAGATGGTCTCCAGTCACGCTTCTCATCTCTTTGGCCCTGAGGCACGTCATGGCCTTTGAGGCAACACCACTGCCAAATGAAGTCACACCACATATGTTCTCATGTTTTGGTTATCAGGTGTGATGTGACTTCAAGACACTGGATACTCGCTGACCTAATGCGTTGTTCCACCCATAACGGCAGCTGAGGAATATCAACGATCAACTGCTTCAGCTTTTCTCTTTCAGTGCGTGACACAATGATGTGATGGTGTTATTTCACCTTTACGTGGTACAAAAGTTCCCCGCACACAAATAGACGTTACTGCGAATTCACCGGATGTAACCGTCTAATACTGGAAGGTCTCACAGGGTAAATAATCTACCCTCTGATAATAGAGAGAGTGACGCTGATGGTGTCGTGTGAAAAGTCAAGTGATATAGAGAGAGCTCTGTTTGAGAACCACGTATTCACAGCATCTTAACTCTAACTGCCCTGTGACCATGATAATGGCTAAAGATGAGCTGACACATCTTTGAATTAATCAGTGAAAGTTTGGCAACAGTATATTTCATGTTTCTATCCTGAAAAAAGTACAATACTGGTCAAAGATTTTAGAATACTTCCATTTTTGCATATTTGCATATTTCAGTGTCTCAATGCTTCTGAAAGTACAAAAGGGAACAAATTAACAATGGATGATATTAAATAGATATAAAATCTTGTTGAGACAAATTTGATCTAAATTATTTTGCAAACCCAGCATCATAAGCCATGCTGTTTGGTTCATCTCAAACCTGCTCGCTGGGGTTTAAGTTGTAATTTAATTCAGTTTTTTTGTTTTACCATGGGCAGTTTACTGTTCACATTTGTAACAGCCTAACTGGCAAACACCAGTAACGTTTGCTGAGAAAAATAACGTATTTAGTCAAAAACGAGTTAGCTTTGTTGGATTTGTAAGAAGTTGTTGATTTAAGAAGAAACTATTTTAAAGAACAGCTTCATTCACACTTAAGTGCAAATATGTATTCTTTCATTCTTAGCCATGATGTGATATTTCATCACTTTGGTCCAGACAGAGGAAACCTTTTTCACGATTGCACTGAAATTCTTATGTTCTTTTTTAAATGATATAGTATCGCAATGATTGAGGCGATTCCTTTTCTTGGCTTTGAATGAACTGTCTCAACAACTATTGGATGAAATTCTATAAAATTTGGTGCAGAAATTCATTATCTCCAGAGAATGTCGTGTATTCACATGTGTTATACTCTGACTTTTCATCTAGTGACATCACCGGGTTAAAATGTGTCCAATTCTTTGGTTTGTGACCAAAAGTCTACAAAAAATGAAGACATCCCCTTCTGTGTGTTAATTGCTAGTTGTCAACTTCTTGCATGCTAATGGTGAGCATTGGTTAACATGATACATACTTAACATGAGCTGCTAGTACCTCTGCAGACTAAAGTCTTGTTTTTTCATTGGTTATTATTATTATTTCCACTTCATTATGTTGTATTGTTTGCTTCTTGCATGTTCAGTTTAACTGCTGTCAACAGATCTGAATACAGGAAAACAACTCCACTATGGTATGATCTTGATAAAGACATTTGATAAATAATCATATTATTAATTAATTAAGTAATAATATTGGGTTAATGCACTTGTATTAGAGATGGTAATAGTAAAGTTATAGTTTTTATCTGGACAGTGAAAAGTTTGTTAAAGTTTGGATGAGCTGGAGGAAAGTGCGATGTGTGATGAGAGTGGGCGTGTCAGTTTGAGCCTTCACCTTTACGGACAATTTATTTTTGTTATTATTTCATGCTAAACAAACTTGACCCAATAAATCCATCGATCTATTTATCTATTACTGATTTAAAAAGTACAAGCCTGGTGAACTATAGTAACAGAGTTTGATTGAAGTGAGAACAAATGCACGACACATTTCTCGGATAAGACGGCCTCCTTACTAGAACAGGCAGCAGCAGCGCCATGTAGCCGCCACAGAAGACGGCAAAGAAGATGGCGTAGACCATGAGCAGGATGTAGGTGTTTGCGAGTGGCGACAGCAGGTTGACTATGCCACAGAGGATCAGGTAGGCTTTGTGGTAGTGGTATTTATGAAACAGGTTCTTGTCTGTCACCCAGCCTGAGGCTAGCTGGGCGATGGTCTCTGTGATACCTGCAACAAAAAGCAAACAGGTGAGGGGGATGGGTGGGTGGAGTGAAGACATGTGTGAGATTTGTGTACATTTACATATATATATATATATAGAGGAATTTATAATGCAGCTTGATAACAATTAGAGGAAAGTTACTTGGAAATTGGAAGAAAAAATTGTTAAATCCAAAATTAGAAACGTATATTGACGTCACGCACTTAACCGTATGTTACAGCAAACCTATGGAGGAGTCAAAGGTCAACATCTCTGAGGACAACAGGTAAATTGTTTGAATCAAGAGAGGTTAAGAATGAATCACATTTTCTTCTGTATTGACCTTATTATGAAGCGTTCAGAATATCTATATTATATAACTGTTCCTGGTCGCTCTCTCTTTCTTCTCTCCCCTCTTTTCCACCAACCCACCTCTCCTCTCTACCCCATTTTTATCCTCTCACTCCAACCCGGTCGAGAGACATTTAGATGATGTCTGCTGTGATTTGGCGCAATACAAATAAAATTATTAATGTCTTATCAAAATCTGTTTCACGGATGACGACAGAATGGAATAGTTGTTTAATTTTACTGCTTTTAAATTGCTTTTTAAATATTGGGGGAAAAAACAGATGGTTTATTTGTTAAATAATGTTCTTGATGCTGCTACCCTGGCTTCTTTCTTATTCTTTTTCCTTTCTCTAAATAATGGTGTCCTGCATAACCTCTACACAAGCTCCCTGGAAGAGCAGCGGTGATACTGAGTGATCCTGCTGGAGTTTCTTAATAGGAAGGAATGAGAGACGGGGGAAAAACATTCACCACAATAAAATATTCAGGTAGTAACAGGAAGCTGCTGTTTGGAAAGAGCAGCTCTCTTCTCCTTTCGAAATCCGGAACCAGTCCAGTCCAGAAACCAGAGTGATTTACAGTTATTTAAAAACCTAGTTACTGTTTAGACTTAGTGGTGAAGATGCAAATTTATCTGGTTATCTGTCAAACACATGACCTGATGGGAGGTAGTGTAGTTTCAATTCACCTGAGATAACCTGTGAAAGATGAACGCAGGGAGCTCGGAGCATACAAGTGTAGTGTCTTTAGAATATTTCTCCTAATTGTCTGCTTTATAAAAACATAGGCAGGACGATGTGTGGGCAGTAATTGCATGTGCGTGTGTATGATGGTAGGGCAAAGAAAGAATGTGACGCACCCTGTAAAAAAGGGGCGTAGATGTTACTTGCACCAAGTCCAGACAAGTCCCTGTTGTCCCCGGTCTGTGAAACGAAAAAACTGCCGTACCATAAGAAGGCGAGGGCACTATAGAATTTGCATGTTAACATCTGTATAACACCCCGACAACTGCCAGCTCAGCTAAATTCCAGCCCATCCTGATTGATTGTATGCTCCATGCAGGTGCAGTATGATGACTGGCCAAATATGTGCTGCTCAGTGCTGAGGTCAACTGGAACGCGATAGGCGCTGCGGAAACTGCAGTGGTGTATTGACCCGTCACAGGAATAGCTACAAGCAGGCTGCGCCACTGATCAATGAAACAAGCTGGTTCTGTGCAGATCGGAGTTACCCATCCTCTCTCTCAGCCTCTGCAGCACAACTGCAAACTGAGCTTGAACCCGATGCAGGAGAAACGACTGAGCTTTCATGCAGCACTGATGTGAACGTACTAAGTTAGGGATGCATATTTACACGTCATCTTACATCCATCAACACGTGGATGTTAATTAATGATCAGGTACATATTCAATCTTTGAGGCTCCGAATGAAACCCCAATGAATGGACGGTGGAAAGTCCCGTCAGTGAACGCCTCCGCTTTCCTTACATAAGAGAACCGTGAGCGTCCCTCTCGTCCGAGGTTAGAGAGATGACATGATGCAGCTGTGCTATGTTTGTGTGTCCTCCTCTGGCGACCCAAAGACAATGTCCCGGGGTGTCCCCTGCTTGCGTACAGATGAGCAGTGAGTCTGTTTGTGTGTCTTAGGCTCAGCAGGTCGGCCCAGGCCTGCAGCTGTTCGTGTTCAAACACAGCACAATGCAGTTTAGATGTGGCCTCTCCAAGTAGCAGCTGAAGCTGAGTGCACTGGGGACATTATCACTTTTGTCCGGTTCTCTCTGTAGTTCTAGCAGGTATGGGTTTATTAGCTGTCACGTCTTTCTGCTAATGTCGTGTTTGTCTAGTCCTTAAGGGCCCCATCTCACAATAAAAATCAACGTCACTTGCGAAGTGAGTGTAAATTTCAGGCTCATTCAGACGTACATTTTCTTGTCCGAACAGCAGATGCACTTGTGTCATGTGCTTTAGACCATGCTATTATAGAGTTTAAGTAGAGACCCTCGTGTTTCTGTCATTATTTCCTGTTTTATTATGAAATATTCACCTCTTGTCTTGCATTTATTTGTCTCCCCTCCCCAAGAGAACAGTGTCTGTCCTGATCTAGTCTCAATCGCTCATTGTAGGACCACGGTGTGTCTAGCGTTAAAACCCCTGGTTCCTTATCTGGTTTCATGTGTATGATCAGATTTTCAATTTGTGATTTGGGTCTTTAAGTCTGCTTGTGCCTGTTTCTTACACAGGGAGAATTTCAACAAATGGGAGCTGCATTCCCTCGGATTCAAAGCAGGACATTTCATCAATAGATTAGAGCAGCGGCTCATAAAAGGAATATTGGTTCTTCCAGCTTCTCTGAGGTTGTTGTTGGCTCGTCTTGCCTCCTCTTTTGTACGTCTTGCCGCCTCAGTGCTCCTCTGAAAAGGATCGGCCACTTTAGAGCGGGACATGAACAACATTGAGAGCCCCTGTTGTCACCACGCCAACAACTTTACTCGGTAAGCTGTTGCTTAGCGACTTCAGCTAGCTCCAGTGACGGTGGCTGAGAGTTGACGAACAGACCCGACCCGGATGATAGTGGCCTCCCTCGTTCATCCAAGTCAATGGGCCCCTATGACGAGCGCTGGGCCCGGGGGAAGAGACACAGTGGGACACTGGGATTCGGGCTTTGTGGTGCGGGTGGCACCCCGTCTCCCTCGCTCTGTCTCTCATTACAGCGCACATGACCAGACAATGTGACAGAACAAACGTTCTGCTCGCTGCTCGCTGGCACGAATCCTCATCTTGGTAAACCAACAGCCCATCAGATAGTGTTTGTTTACAGCTCCATAGATGAGGTTCCATAGAAACTGGTCTAAAACCTGTTCATTTTACACAGCAATATTATTTGACCCCAATCCTAGTTTGGTCTCGATCTATCAATGCTTCCATCCCAGCTGCCTTTCTGGTGAGGGACATATTATTTTGAGGCCTCTGTCTTTTTTCTCCACTTTCTCTTGCAGCAGCGGTGCTCAGCTGCTGTTTCTTCTGCGCTAACAAATGTAACACTGTATTTTTCCTAGAAGTCTACATAACATACGGTGGACATAAAAAATCTACACAGCAGAGGTAGGGTTATGTGATGTGAACAATTTAACCAAAATAAATAATTTCAGAACTTCTCCCTTCAATGTGACCTATAACCCAAAAAAACTTGGGGAATATAAAATACTGCACACTTGTTGCATAAGGGTGTTACAATGAAGGACGTGGCTGTGATCAGAATCAACCAATCACATTCTTATTCATGTTCAACAGTCGTTTGCATTCCTGCAATAAATTTAAATGACTGATAAAACTCTAAATAAATAAATAAAATAAGATTTTCTCAGCTGTGCAAAATCCATCCTCCACAAGGATCCTGAAACATGAAAGAGATCAAACTGTGGCTCAGCAGTGACATCCCTCCAAAACAGATGACAAGAGAACTGGTGAGTGAGGATTCAGCCATTAGACCTAAACCAACACTAAAGAAGGAACTGCAATTAAAGAAATAACGAAGCCTAGAACCAGGCATGGAAAGGACTCTGACACAGGAGGAGCAAATAGTGGTGGTTGCTTCCTACATGTGATATCTCCATCTCCAGGAGACAAATATCTGGGCTATATAAAGACATGTCATGCTAAGTTAAAAATTATTCTGTCTCTCAAAACCACATGAAAAAACGTGTTGTCTGATAAGAGGTGAAAACAAAATTTCCACCAGAGAGAAACCGGCACAGTGTTCGATACTAATCACCAAGTGGTTCCATTGGAAATGCCCATCTCAAGTAAATGCAGCATAAAATGACAATTACCGAGAGTGAAACATAAGACAGAGTGTAGTGTGTCAGTGTTACTATAAATGTTAACGGGTACTATCACGGTGTCAGCATCATGCTTTTCTTGTGTCAGCGTCAGGGTCGTAAATAGCTCCCAAAACTGGAGTGTAATCCTGAAGGTTACCTGAGGAAAAGTTTACGTAAGGACAAGGGGCCAAATAAGGTTAAGTCAAGATGTGGCAAGCTGAAAAACTGGCACATACAACCAGGAGATTGTACAAATGTTTTAATTAGAGCTGTGAAAAATAACGCGTTAACGCGTTATGATTAAATTACAGGATTAATTCGTTTTTTTTTTTTTAACGCATTTAACGCATGCGCAGAAGGACCTTCCAATTCCGCCGCCTCTGCACTAGTCGCCGCTCTAATGCAGTCAGACGGCAGCTGCCATTCAAACAAACAAACAACATGGATAATTCTGATGAACCTGAGGACCTTCTGGACGGGAAGATCGTGTTCCAAAAAAACAAAGATCGAACATTCAGTAAAACCAAGGTGATATGCACACTCTGCGAGAAGACGTTATCGTTTCACCGTAGCAATACCCGCCTAACCACCGCAACGCGAAGCATGTGTTGGTCGGCGAGGGGCGTTCAAGTGGAATGCGCCAAACCAGACTCACTCGCCGGACACATTGTGCAAAAGAAGCGGTCAGCTTTACTGTCAGAGAATTTGAACAAGTTAGTTTGCCTCACCAACTGGCTAAAGACCGAGTAGCTAAGAGGGCCTTTAGAGGCATTAGATTGTATCATGGTGTGGTTAATGGTTGTGTGAAAAAAATATAAAAAATGTCAACCATCCTATGGCTAAGAAGCTCAAATAATTTCTGTTTAATTTTTAAAAAAAAGTTTTATTCAACCACACAATGGCTAAGGAGCCCGAATATTGTTTAGGATGAAGATTATATTAATGTTCCATATGGAAAAGCAATGATAACTGCTGAAGAACTGCTGAGTTGCAGCACAAAAGAAAAGTTAAATGTCATAAATCTTGTTTTCACAAAAATATTCCGAAAAAATCGGTAATGTGATTAATCATGATTAATCTATAGAAACCTGTGATTAATTTGATTAAAAATTTTAATCATTTCACAGCCCTAGTTTTAATTTCTATTTAGTTTTACCCTTTTACCCGAAGTAAGATAACGCAAAGCGGACGGATAACCAAAGCAAAAACACCAGAAAGAAAACATAAATGCCTCCATACTGCTCCTGTGGTGTTATACAATTGTCCGTAAGCCCTGGCATTCCGGAAGCGGACATTTACGCTAAAAACATGGTATAAATGACACTGTTTCCAGTTGAATATGAATGTCGAGGCTGACACCAAAAGAGCAGTATGGACGCATGTTATGTTTTTTTGCTGGAATGCTGTTTTCCCCTGAAACTCTTAAAGTGTGTTTGTAGACTCAAACACTTTACCCACCTTTCCATCGGCATAGTGCTGAGTAGCTAACGAGTGAATTTTCAATTTTCGGAGAACTATCCCTTTAAGGAAACAACCAGATGCAACTTTACATCATGCTCTGTGAAAAAAAACTCCTTGCCTAACCTCACAATCACATCTCGCACACCATCAACTTCATTACATCTTCAGACCTGGGATCACAAATGTGTCTCGTACCTTGTGAAAGTCACATCTAAAAGGTAATACTCTCTCTGTCTGCTGATTGCCCAGTACTGAAGGAGAGACTACAAAACAGAAGCCTGTAACTTATAAATGCTCGACCCCATCTGGAGCACTTCAATTATTAACAAAGCCTGACCAAGCACTCATAAAGAATTACACGTGCACATGTGGCGTGTGGTCAACATGTTAATGCTGTTTTCTGTTCATATGGAGTGGCCTCATCAATGGCGTACTGCTGAACCCACACACCCTGGCCAGTGGACTAAAGTTCAGCTTTTATGTAAGCACATTCATTACATAAGACTGCAGAGACTGAGCAGCTCACAAATAATTAATGCCTAGAAGTTGACTAGGGAATTTTTTTTTTGGGATCACCATTTAAACCTGGACCTCCTGCCTCACAGTCTCTGTGCAATTCCAGCTGGAAGCCACAGTCGGAAAAGATCAAATGGCAACAGTCAGTCAGTTCATAAAGAGTGCGGTTGTTTGACTTTGATCTTTATCCACATGTGTAAGTGGCGTCTTATCTAATAGACATTGATAAGACAGCTTGTGTGATGAGACTAGCTTTGACCTTCATAAGGTCATTGTCGTGTATATTCGTTAGAGAAGATCATTTTGGTATGTGCTTAAAACATAATGACAGGCTTACATTTATGATGCCTGCTTTCTGGACTCTCAGACATTCTCAGAGAGTCCTCCAGATGTTTGTTTTTAGAAGTTCTCTACCTTGTTGGAAGGACCTTCAACTTAGGGAATGATCTCTGATCGGCTAATGGATGGGTGAAGAAGGAACGTTCTTGACCAATGTTTCTTCATCTTCAGACACAAAAACATGCCCTTCTTTAGTCAGAAATCCCATTGGGGACGTCATTCACCTGAAGTCATGGGCGGAACTAACCTCTCTATATAAATGTGTGTAAGGCCCCGGCTAGTCAGACTTCACTATTTGGCCTGGGTGATTTCTCCTATCATCTAGAGCTCGTCCTGACCTGTACTACTTTTGTGTAATAAACATTATTATACTAGTAAGTACTTAGTCCGCGGTGTCCTTCCTTCACAACAACTTCAACAACAACATCGACCTCTCGGCTGGATAGAATATACCATATCATACTTAAAGAATTACTCACGTTTAAAAAGTATGAAGCGGTAAGACAAAAATGTAAAGTTACAGGGAACACAGCAGCGGTCGCTACACGTGAACTCCAGATAATGTGCAAATCAATTCGTCTAGACATTTTCCTGACTTTATCTTTCACATCTGCAGAACGCAGTGGGAGATTGTCCTGGTCCATCGTGTTAAAACAACAGGAAAATGTCCGGAGTGTTCAGGTTAAGGGTGGTGCCTGCTGGGTAGATCATACAGGAGGCTGTACGTGACGTATACATTCCTCTACATGTTTTTATCACCAAAAGCTCTCAAACATAGCTGTGTTTCATTCTGCCATATTTTAGTTATTTCTTTCGTTTTGTGTCTGTCACATGCTAGGAACATCATCATCATCATGCCCACTCACTCACTCTCTATAAAATATCAATCTCCACTCTCACACAGGCTCACTCTCTTTTTACCAGGGGGCCAGCAGAAAGAATATCCACAGAGACTGACTCTGACATTTGTGTCGTCACATAAGAAGTCCAGTGAATGTCTGCAAACAGCTCTACAGAGGTAACCAGGGAGGGAAGTCTTGTGAAATGGGTGCTGCTATTAGATATTAGGATTTCTGGTAGAATTTCTATTGAAATATGGTGACGAGAAGCAGCTCTGCTAGTAAACATGATAGTGTTTTTAATCATATCATGTAACCCTCATCAAAAGAGCAAATAGACTTCTAACACACTATTCCTCTAGGTGGATAATAACAGCACAGTACAAACATTGGACCGATGTGTCTCACCTGCCACAGAGATGATAAATGAAGCATCCATGGCATCGATGCCCAGGGTTCTGGCTCGGGCAGACAGGTGGAAATAAGGGATGAAGTAGGCCAGCTGGCTGAAGACCACGGACCAAGTGTAGATGCAAAAAAACGGGTCCTTTAGCAACGAAAAGTCCAGCACTTTGGTTTGTACGACGGCCACCTCGCTGGGTGTGCAGTCATGCGAGGGATGTCCAACAATGCTGGACCCATTCATGCCGCCATTGTGCTCGGCTGAGCTGTCCGGAGTGCTGGGTTTACACTGAACCGAGTCATGGTAAGGCTCGTGGCCATTCACACCACTGAGGACCAGGCTTGTCAGTTCAGGTTTCACTGACTGGTCCTCGGGCCCCTGAGTACATTGGCCCCCCAGGTTCTCAGTGTCCCTGTGAGGGAGAGGAAGGGAAGGGGATGAGTCTGATTTGGCGATGCCATTGGATAAGTGAGTGGAGCCGTTCAAGCAGCTCTTGGAGTATTCCTTCTCTAAGGAGCTCTTGGAGTATTCCTTCTCTAAGGAGCTCTTGAGGGAAACAGCAGGGCTCTTTTGGTCGGGGGAAGAGGTAGCGTTTGGCACAGGAGGCTTTACATTGAGTGGTCGCAGAAGCATCCCAGAGGCCACCAGGTTCAGCATTAGACCTCCAAGAATCAGCATCGCCCCTGTGGAACAGAAATAAAACTCAACCGTCCACAAAAAATGCTAAGAAAACCCTGCTTGCTAAATTAAAAGATGTGTGCTGCCTACCTTGCCAGGCATATAGGTCCAGGAGCAGCTGAGTAAATGGGGCAAGGGCAAAGGTCAAACCCATCCCAGAACGTCCAATCGCATACGCTGTTGCTAACCGCTTTCGAAAGTACAGAGCTGTGACCACTGAGAAGGCCTGGTATAGTAGTGCGAAACCCATCCCTAAGCGAAAAGAACGTGTCAGCGATCGGAATGTGAGCAGTCAAGAGAGAGTCGTTCACAAACAATGACCTTAAATCAGTAGTTGTCAAACTTTTCTTGTTGTGACTCACTTCCGAAGTCACAAAAACAATATATAGGTCATAATGAAAGGGCAAACAACAAATAAAGAAATTCCAACTTGAATTTAACTTGTTTATTTACCTTCCCAGCCACCATTGCATTGGCTGTATGCCCCCACCCTCCAGTTTGAGAACCACTGACTTAAATAACTGTCCTCATGCAGAGGAGGACCTTTGTCCTTTTAGAGTCATTAGGAAAACATTTTGGTTTGAATCTCATTTGTACTTACCAACTACCACTCCCATGCTGACGTAGAGGAACACCAAGCTGTTTGCGTAAACACTCATGATGAAGCCTCCGCTGACCAGCAACGCCCCAGTGATGGAGGTCTTCCGGGTTCCGAACTTGGCACACGCCACAGAGGCCATGGGTGCTGCAAAACACGCAGAGGAAGAAGCACAGACCCTCAGGATCTAAAAATACCACTTGTTTTTCTGCTGTTCAATCCTTAAGAGTAAACATGCATAAAGAGGAAAACAGAGTTCAAGTGATATAGATACATACAGCTTGAATCTCGTCTTTCTACATTAACAGCAGATACAGAGGAGAGAGAATTCAATCAAATGAGCTACATAGATGATGCAGATTCAAACCTCCAGACAGCCGCATGCTTGACATGATGGAACCAATCCAGCTGATGCTTTCTGACGAGCCTCCAAAGTCGTCTTGGAAAGCCACAAAGAAGATCCCAAAGCTCTTCAGTGTTCCCATCACTAGGACATTCACCTGATTGTACACATGGAAATAAAAATCATTATTAGCCGAGGCTGTCTCTGAGGTAGATGAACTTTTCTCTATTATGTTGTCATTTCAGGTTTTGTGCTCAAACTCTGCAAAACACACATATGGGCAAACACATGAAAATATAACATAAATCAGTGTTATCAAAAAGTGGCACAAGTACTGCAGTACAAGTTGGGACCTGTACAATGTTATTGGATTTAATATTTCCTCTTAACACAAACTTCTATTTGTCATAGTATCGAAGCAAATTTGTGCTAAAATTCCCCAATCAGCTCATCACGTGAAGCTAAACATCATTGTGTATCCGTTACCTTAGAATGAGCCTTTTATACTATACAGGTAGAGGTGAACGGTACACAGTGATGTACTGGTGTTTTGAAACGGATGCGGACAGCCACTGGTAACCAGTGAAGGGAGCAGAGGAGCGGAGTAGTGTGAGTGAACTTAGGTTAAAGATCAGCCGAGCTGCTGCATTCTGGATGAGCTGCAGAGGTCGGATGGCACTAGCAGGCAGACGAGCCAGCAGGTAGTTAAAATAGTTTAGGCGTGAGGTGATCAGGACCTGGACAAAAAGCTGCACCATTGAGTGAGAAGGGGATGTATACTCCTAATGTTGAGCAGCATGTCTCTACAGGAACCGTCTGTTGCAGTAATGTTGGCAGTTAGGGAGAGGTTAATGTCGAGTGTCACACCCAGTCTGGGTGGAGGCTTCAAAGGAAGGTCAATGGTAATTGCCAGCAGGCAAGATACATTGTATCTCAACACACTGCTTGGCTAATCCAGGGAACATCCAAAGAATGGCGCCATCCACGTCAAGCATAACTTTATATTACATTTTGTGCAATAAATGGGTAAAATCATGACAGTGTTCTGACTGAATTGACGTTATTACACTGCATAAGCCACCACCATATCATACAAATGAGGCGGACATACCAGGAAGCAATGCAGCACCACCATCCAGCCCCAACCTCCATCTGGAGGGTCCTCGTATTGGATCTCTTTATCCTTCTCCTTCTTTGAGCTCATGGCGTCCTTCCTGAACAGGTTCATGGCTGCCTTGGTTTAACTAGAGGGGAAAAAAAGGGAAATATACATAATTTTCATCTCAGGCTGAATAATACGAAGCATCCACAATCACAAGGTAACATGATTATAAATACAAATGGTGCATCATTCTAAGGTCATGTTCGAGATTCATTGAAAAAATAAATCAAAATGAACGGTATTTTGAAGCGTTGCATGCGTTTTGCGCACCTGCGTCCGTCACGTGATGTTGATTCTTGCCTGCTAACTGCTCATTACGGTCAATGCTATCAATTGCACATCACACTGTGAAAATATTATGTAAATTGAATAGTTGTAAAACAAAGCTTATTTCCTGTTACCAGTGGGTGGCGCCATCGGTATTATTACATACAGTCTAATAGATCTGTTCAAGTCTGGGCTCTGATGTAGGGTGAGCAATTTTGTGTCAATGAACAACTTCATTTTCACATTGATCAATAGGTGGCGCTATTACCCTGAGAAAATATTGACACATAGAGCTGTTCAGGCTTGGACTCCTATCAGGAGACAGAAGTTTGCTGGTGATAGGACAAAGGGAGAGAGAGACGTCACCTTTGAAAGACATCAAAGATTCCTATGAACTATGACCTCTGACTGTCACTTTAGGAGTGGAGTTGTTTGTTGACGGCTCAGCATCAAAGGATTCATGGTCCATCAAACTTTGACGCTATGCCACTGTCACACCATGTCACGAAAAAAACTGTCTTTGAGTTTTTATCTCCATCAAGTTTAGATGACACTCATCTCAATTTGAAGTTGATCTGATGTAAGCCCTGGTACAAGTACCTCAAAGTAAAAATGTGGAATATGGCATAACTGGTCACCAAGATCTGTGTGAAGATCGGTCAATATGAACGCGTTCCAGGGGTCTCGGGGGGGGGGGGGGGCATTGTGCCATTTTTCCACGGCCATATAAAATTACTCCAGAATACATACATTTTCACCACTTCCTAATTTTCTGACCATTTTTGTACGAATTTCAGCATGTTAAAGCCCTCAAAAAGCCAATTAATTTCCCTTTTTCAATAGGGCCTCCCACTGTCTTCTATTGCTCGGTGCGCGGGACCTAAAAATAACAATTATATATTCACATAGTAACCCACATGGATTTCACAGTTGAATCCACCAGTTATAGCTTTTTACATGTTAAAGAAAAACATGGAGCATATAAGAGTTAAAAAATAAACCACTGATATAATATTTATTTTTCTTCATGCAACCACCTAGAAACCGGCATGACATAAACTCGATTAAATCCATTTCATCCATTCAAAATATGATATGTGACATCAAATTGCTGCTTTGAGGGTAACGACAGACGACAGTTTTATTGTATTAACTTGAAAAGGCACTGAGCTGTGAAACTGCTCAGTTACAGTGCGGCTTCCCCACAGGACTGTGTCTCAGCAGTGTTTACATTAAGTGTGACTATGTCTGAGCAAGAGCATTATTCAAGATCCCTTTCAGCATGAAACAGCATGCATGAATTTGCTTTGCTTTGATGATGTCTCGTGATGATTTACTCTGTGAACGGTAAACTCTGGGGCTTTTCCAGGAGGCGGTTGTGCAAAGTTTATCTGGAAACTTAGCGGAGTAAAACCACGAAACCCTCAGTTATTCACACTCAGCTAACAGAAGCAGTGTTTGAACAACTTGAAACAACACAGATGAAAAACAGGACCGACCTGCTCAAACGTACGCTGCTGTTTCCGTCAGAATCAGAATTTAATTATTTCGGATAAGAGGAGTGAAGCCCTGTGGGGGTTTTTTTTTCCTTCTCATGCTGTCACAGCAAAACCTTTGTAATGCACATATGATGTAAGAGTCGGCGGTTGTAATGTAGCAATGTGCTAAAAAGGAGAGGTGTAAAGTAACGAACTACATTTGCTCACGTTACTGTAATTGAGTAGTCTTTTTGTGTACTTTGTAATTTTTTGAGTAGTTTTTGAAATGGATAATTTTACTTTTACTTAAGTAGATTTTGACTTAAGTATTGTACTTCGCTACATTGGAAATTACGTCCGTAACTGAGTCAAAAAATAAAGTTCAAGGCGCAAGGCAACTCTCACTGCAGTGGTAGATGCTGCATAGAGAGGATAACGTTCCTTCACGTGCACGTTCAACATATGAAAACTGATCGTAAAATTCACTGTTCGCAATAAATATGCGCGACATGCACAACACTGCACAGGGAGCCACTGCAGATGGGCCTAAGAGCCGCGGGTTGCCGACCCCTGGCTCCGGCGAAAAAGCGACTTGTTAACTGCTCCGCCGTTAAAGAGATGCGGACGTCAAAGCATTAGTTCGGCTATAATATTAGTTCATCCTCGCATTTTCACCTCCCGGTCGCGCGCCCCACCTGTTATGTCTCCGTGCTCCGTGTTATGCCTCGATAAGGCGCACCACACAGTTTGAGAATCACTGCGCTACACAGGGCCGGCCCTAGCACATTTGGGGCTCTATGCAAGCTTCACTCCTGGCTGTTCACTTCAAAGCGAGCCCGGATGAGCTCTACTCACCTTGAAAATCAGCTGCTGCTTAAACTCAACAAGAAGTGTGTAGACTAGTTATCAAAAGGTCAACCAAAGTTTAAACAAAAGTTTAAATATACAGTGGGACAGCGGCATTTTAACTTTTATTTTAGCTGTCATGTGGTTCATGTCTTGACATGTCCTCCCAAAAGTTCTTAAATGTTGTGTTGACATGTTAAATGTTTGACATGTTTAATGTCATTGCACTTATATCTGTAAAGATTCTCCTTTAATTAAAAAAAAAACAGTTTTGGGATTGGATTTATGACCCCTTGTCCTTTTTTGCACTGTATAGGAGCGGCCCCCATCAAGTTGTTGGAAGTAACTAAGTAACTTTTACTTAAAGTACATTTTAAATGAACTACTTTTGACTTTTACTTGAGTAGATTTTTAGATGGGTACTTTTAATTGTACTTAAGTAAAATGTCATCAAAGTAAAGGTACATTTACTTGAGTACAATATTTCAGTACTTTTTACACCTCTGCTAAAAAGGCCTGGGATGAAAACTGCTGGGGATCTAGGGACGTAAACAAGGATATAAACAATACGCATTTAAAATTCCTCCCAAAATTAGCAACTTTATGGATGGAATGCATCCCACACAAGGCCTCAAGGGTAAATAGAAATGGTTCTAATGGGAAAAAGGAAGAAACCCTTTCTTAAGAGACCTTTAAGTGAATCAATTTTGTATTTACAACGTGACATTAATGTAGAAATCTTAATAAGAAGGCTATAAAGTGCATTAAAAATGAAAATAAACAAGCTATTTAAATGTGTGTTCACACTTGTGGTCTGTAGGATAGGATGTTTGTATTGTGTAATGGGAGCAGAGGGTCAATTCAGTGCATTAATAATACCTTGTATTTTTGGTGAGTATAATGTTCTGCCACTCGTCCGTGTGTGTGTGTGTGTGTGTGTGTGTGTACAGTATATGTGTAACTTATGAAAGTAAGACTTAAGCCCCAAGTCTGCGGCTTAGTGAAATGAACCTGTTCTCCTGTTGTGACGCGAGTCAGGAGCTATGTTTCTGCCTGTGATGTGAATCAACTGCACTGCAGTTTGCACCCCCCAGCAGGCAGAGTGTGACCCTGAACCACAGCGAGCCCTTCTTGTAACATGTTTCGATCGGATACTCCCTCTGTCCTGAATTCAGATTGTTTTAACTCAGGTAACAACTCCCTTTGCAACAACTTATCATTCATATATTTGTACTGATACTCCTCAGACATTCGCAAATAATAAGAACATCTTTCTTAGAGTTGGTCTAGATCAGTCAGCAATACAAAGCAGTAGAAAACATACATAAGAACAACATTTTGCCATCTTTCATTATTCAAACGAAACCGATTGGCAGTGTATTACATAATAAGGCCAGGTGAGTTTGCTTTATGTGTGCTGCAGCTGGCACTCCAGTCTTAGGGCCAGGTCACACATACACAAACTGAAAAGGAATTTCGTGGGTCAAAGTTCAGCCAAGTTGAACTCCACATGAAGCCAAACTACGATTTTCTTTTCCACGGGATGTTTTACTCGCCTCCTCGCTCGCAGAGATTGGAAGTGAACGGGAGGCGAAGGTTCGCCGCTGATACATTCACGTAACCGGGGCCTTGACTCGTCACAAATGGGTGTTCGGTCAGGACCCCTTGGCATCGCACACTGTGTCTTCTTATCAATCTTATTGTTTTAAAACAAACTACAGTCTTTTCCTAATCTTTACTAAGTGTGTATGGGGATCGCAGGCATTTCTCATCAGCCTGAATCCCACTTTCGCCCCTGAGTATGATAACGTGCCAACATGTCCTGAGTTAACATGCTTTTAAAAATAATAAATCGCTGTGTGACATGTCTCTAACTGTTCTCAGGTCTGCGTGCGTCACCAAGTAATTAAATTGAAACGTCTGTTAAAAACTGTCTTTCCTAACCACTTCGTCAAGATGTGGAGAATGTATAATAAAACCTCGCCTCAGATGCTGAAAGTCACCTTGAACAAAGTAGGAGCAGGGGGCATAATAAACCAGTGTTCATAACTAGTCTATTGTGGCCTTCAGCACTAACTCAGTCTGACTTAGACCTGCATAAGAAGCCGTGACCAAATTAGAGAGCAGAGAGCGGATTAAAAAGGGGAATGAATTGGGCCAGTGTACTGCGGGGAAAATATTTCGCCCATGTGCTGTTCACAAGTTGTCCCCAGAGTGTGCTTTAGTGCATGTTTGTGAACGTGCCGGGTTGTGAGGGTTTGCCCCGTCTTACGGCCCATGTCCAGCAGGACATGTGGATTGAACGGTCTCCGGATTCTGTCTCCATTTGACCTACATTCCATTTATAGGGATATACATTTACAAACGTGTTTCCTGCACGAGGAAAGACTCACAACAAACAATGAGATACCACTCAGATCTTCTAAAAGTCTGATTCATCAGTTTAAGGGAGGACTGAGTGGGGGCGAGTAAAAAGGCACGCCGGGCCAGTCAAACCTTTATAGATTTTTTATGGTCCATTGCCTCCAATGGTGCAGGTTTGTCATTGGACAAATTCTGCTAAGAGGCTCCTCCCTGACCCGTGGCATATGACAATTACACTTCAACTCACTTCATCTTTTGGTCTAAGAATGATCAGACCTATGCATAACAGAATTGGGTATAACAATATATTTAATTAATAGAAGTTGTTCTATAAATTCCCAAGATAAGTGGATATTAACATTTCCCTAAATAAGACATTGTTATCATAGAATGTAGAAAGGAAACACTGAGCTTTGGCTTTAATTGGTAAAGGCTAATTGTCTGGTGTCTCCTCTACTGACAAACCTGAGCGTAGCTCCTGTAAATGATAGGGGACAATATAGATTTGATCAGCTGCATCAGGCTCATTCAAACTGGCTCTTAAACTAATCCTTTGACAGACGGATGTCAGAGTGATAGATCTTCACGTCTCAACAGTAGAATGAAGACCAGAAGATTTTGCTCCAGCTCGAGAGCTAACATTTATTTCAGTCAGAATGAAGCCGATAACCACAAGTTTAAAACCCTAATTTAAACACACATATAAATGCTTAGAGCTAAACCATTTACCATGTAGCAAGATTTAGCTCAATACAGCTATTGTTTTATATGCTGTAATATCAAAGCAGGTAAAATCATGTGTGGATCGGAAAAAAAATCAACTGTCAAAAGTATATTTCCTATTAAAGCCCATTTTTGTCATTTAAATTAGAGGGAATAACCAAACGTAAAAAATTTTTATCATCATCCCCATCGTACACTACATTTATATTTGTCTGCCATGTACAGAGAATAAAACAGTGGAGCATTAAAAAAACATTGTATCACACAACTTTCTTGTAATCCCACAATGCATTGGGATCACGTTGTGGATGCAAAAGTTTAGACAACACTGCACTTCACAACATTAAACTTCATGCATGATGATTCATAAGTGTATGAAATCTAAATTGACTGCTTATAACACGAAAAAACTACTGTCCATTAAAGAGGGAGAAGTGAATGAGCATTTTAAGACACATCCCCAGAAAAATTTACTTTTGATTCCCATAAGCTGCCATCAATGAGGAAATGTAAGGAATGCAGAAGTTCACTCTCTTCACTCTCTGATCGCCACACCCTCGCTTCCACCCTTCGACCAGTCGACAGATTTGTTAACCATATATATTAATGGTAAGAAAATAATTCTGTTTTACAGCTTATGCTTATTAATTTATAAAATTCATCAGAAACAGAGAAGAAGCTGTTGAGTTTGTCTCTAAATGTTCTGGGAGTGACTGTGGTTTCTGATCTTCATAGAATTGTAGTAATGGAACCAGTTTGTTATATTAAAATTAGGGCTGTGAAATGATTAAAATTTTTAATCAAATTAATCACAGGTTTCTATAGATTAATCATGATTAATCACATTACCGATTTTTTCGGAATATTTTTGTGAAAACAAGATTTATGACATTTAACTTTTCTTTTGTGCTGCAACTCAGCAGTTCTTCAGCAGTTATCATTGCTTTTCCATATGGAACATTAATATAATCTTCATCCTAAACAGAATTCGGGTTCCTTAGCCATTGTGTGGTTGAATAAAACTTTTTTTTTAAAATTAAACAGAAATTATTTGAGCTTCTTAGCCATAGGATGGTTGACATTTTTTATATTTTTTGTCACACAACCATTAACCACACCAATGCTACAATCTAATGCCTCTAAAGGCCCTCTTAGCTACTCGGTCTTTAGCCAGTTGGTGAGGCAAACTAACTTGTTCAAATTCTCTGACAGTAAAGCTGACCGCTTCTTTTGCACAATGTGTCCGGCGAGTGAGTCTGGTTTGGCGCATTCCACCTGAACGCCCCTCGCCGACCAACACATGCTTCGCGTTGCGGTGGTTATGTGGGTATTGCTACGGTGAAACGATAACGTCTTCTCGCAGAGTGTGCATATCACCTTGGTTTTACTGAATGTTCGATCTTTGTTTTTTTGGAACACGATCTTCCCGTCCAGAAGGTCCTCAGGTTCATCAGAATTATCCATGTTGTTTGTTTGTTTGAATGGCAGCTGCCGTCTGACTGCATTAGAGCGGCAACTAGTGCAGAGGCGGCGGAATTGGAAGGTCCTTCTGCGCATGCGTTAAATGCGTTAAAAAAAAAAAACGAATTAATCCTGTAATTTAATCATAACGCGTTAACGCGTTATTTTTCACAGCTCTAATTAAAATCACTGTTTTATTGATTTGTGTTTTTGATTCCCGCAAAAGTCGGCGAGAGCAACAAGACACAGAACAGTGGAACTGACTGTATGAGAGTTTCACTCTACTTAAATATAAGCAATATCTACAGTATGCATGGTTGAAAGGAGAGGAAGACAGACAGACAGAGAAATGAATGCAGGTCACAGGGCAGACAGCCAAACAACCCAAATTAAATATTAAACTATTAGTATAACATGTAGTATAACTATGTTAACATAAAGTTAAGACAGTTATGCATTCATGTTAAACATTGTTAGCCTGGGAGTTCATGAATAATGACCCGGTTTTCTTGAAGTCACGCTGACATCGACCTTTGACCTTTGACCACCAAATTAGTCCATCCTTGTGTCCATGAGATAATATTTGTCCAAAATGTTGAGAAACTCTCTAAAAGCCCTCATGAGTTGTTATTTGAAAAAAATAAATGACAATAGGAAGAACAGGAAACTCAATAACAGCTTCGCTGGGGTTTGTGAGGCTAAAATCTGCCAACAGAAACTATACAGCAGAAAACTAGAGCCCTACTCTATGATATGAGACCTATGATAAACAAACTCAATTGTGAAATATTGAAAGACAACGTTTTTCACTTATTCTCAGAGCATGGTATCACTGCTTCGCTTTGTTCTGGGGGAAAATTTCCTGTTGACTTCATTCTGCACAGAAAGTTTCCTTCCCAGCATAAAGTAGGGTCATCATGTTATGGATTTAGCCGCCAATACAGCGCAGATATCGTTCTTCCCTCTTACAAGAAATTCAAATACTATTTATCTAAAGTAAACGTTTGCATTTGGTGTCTCTGCACAATCAAAAGTTATTGCCATTCAAGGGATTCTTGGGTTATCGACATAATAGTTCGGTTGCAGATAGTTGACCTGCTTCATAAGGCAGCAGTTCTGCCGATTCTTCAGCTGCTCTGAGTGAGCTTCTATATGTTTTATTTTGTTTAAGACTTTTAATCTTTTGCGCTTCATTCCCTCTGCAAACAGAGAAGTCAATGAAGAACTGTGCCTCTCGTTATTTTTTGTTGATATTGATTTTTAACTGTGATATTTTGCGGTAGAACTCTGCTTCACTCAGTGTCAGATATATCCTATCTCCTCTTGAGTGAGTGCAGTGATAGTTGCTGACTGACCAACTACCCCCACCTTTTGTAACCAATGAGAGTTTGCATTACACCTTTTAAATATACACCATTACCCAACTGACTCTGAAAAAACATTTTCCTGAAGTGAATTGTGTGCTCAAGGATCTTGTGGGTCCAGTCTTTGAGAAGTGGCCCATTGAGCCAATTTCATCCTGGTTTATTTACTTCTGTTGACATTCACCTTCCTTGTATCAGACACGACTACGATTAATAGAGGTTCTGTTTTCCTTGACGAAGACAAACCTTAGTCTGTACTGTCTGTGGTCCGGCGTCTGGGCCCTAGGGATAGGGGGATGAGCCACGGTAGCAAGGCCCATTGGAGTCATGCGCTCGACCAATCACATGTCAGTCTCAGCTGTCAATCATGTAGTAATCACCCCATTTTTATAGCATCAAATAATTCATTAAAACCAAACTTGGCAGAAAAATTAACACTTGAACATATGTCAGTGTGATTTGAAATACCTAAAATAATTTTGGACAAAAAATTATTTACTTCCCTTTTGAGGAGCTGTCATGTCGTCCACCTTTATACAAAGTCTGTGTGGTGATCATCTTATACAAAACTGTTTCAGGTGAACCATTCCTCAAAGCTGCACATTCTCAGCAATTTTTTTTTAAAAACGCTACAGATTTAGCAGTGTAAATCTTAGAGTTTGCATGATGTATGTTTCCTCCAGCAGGATATAGATATACAAAAAGCATTGGGAGCTAATTCAAATGTTTAGGAAAGGTATGCTATAGGTCATTTTGATTGAATCAGCTTGTGTGGTTACCTGTTATACGGGTTTGGTCTTGTGCCTGCAGGCTGCAGCGGTGAAGAATCAAGTCAGAACTCCTATTCTCTAAGTGTCATCTTCAGGTTGGATGAAGGGCACTTGGAACTATGGCTTCATCAAGATTAGCTTAGCACCTGCAAGAAGAAGAGTGCAATGAAAAACTGAAACAACAAATTCTTCAATCTCTGAGACCTGAAAGCAGAGACACACTGTAAAGTTACACTCACCAGACAATAGTGGATACTAGACATGAATATTCTGTGCCTGAAATTTCAAAATTGAATATAGTTGATGGTGTCATGTGAACTGCAATATCAGCTTTTGCCGCTGCAATGCAAAAGACGGTGCTCAGAGCCTGGATTCTTCAGAGTCCAGGCATTTTATCCGAGCTGCACCGCTATTGAATATAAACGGCTGTAAGTTTTATCAATTCTGTCACAGGAAATCAATCTTTAACTGTCACCAAGCTGTAAAGTACTGGCACTTCAACCTCAATGTTTTAATTTTTGAAGGACATACCTCACTTAAAATTGCTGGCATTGTTTATTGTGTGTTTCTGTGTCCCCATTGCTTCTTGAACTGGAATGTCACATACCTCCAGTAAACTAATTCAAGGTGCACCAAATTGGGCACACTAATGGAAATCAGTTCCCTAAATATGTGTGATTTTCTAAATGAATTATTCTAAAAATCAATAAAAATATAGCAAAATCTCACAATGTTAATAAATGCTTGGTTCACCTGTTTATCTGGATCTGTTATATAAAATTTAAATACCCAAACCTATCAACAAAATGTCATGGTAGTCGGTTCAGGTTATGAGCGATAATTATATTTGCAAATGACACGACCTGTTGACATATTTAATGAACAAATACAGACGTCAGAGAATCCAGCTCCTGCACTGGGATGCAGAAATGATGCTCCAGTCAGCAGTATGACTCAACACGTGCAGCACAGAGACAGAGAGTCGCACTCTTCTTCATCCCACTCTCTTCCCATTTACTATGATAACCGTGACAAGCAGAGCTCGTGACTAAACATGCTTGTCTGTGACGGAAAGTCAACGAGAGGTTCAGCTGGGGATACGCCAGGTAATCACAGTCACGTGAACCTGTCAGAGCGATTGTCAGAGCCCGGCGTGCTGCACGTTGATGCAGCGGACATGTGGAAACAGGTTTAGCACTTGAGCCAAACCCCTTTTCAAATGTAAACGTATCATAAACTGTATATTGTAATCAAGATAAAGTTAGCATTGTATAGGCTTTGCAAAATGGTGGTAAAAGAATTGACAACATTAAGAGGAACTTTTTTTCATGTTTCAGGCCACTTTTCTTTTCTTTTTTTAAAGTGTGGGTGCGAGAGGCCATTGCAGTAATTGAGCCCTTTGCTTTGTTTTAATCTGGGCCACTGCAGAAAGGAAGGTTTTACACACATAAGTGGATCCAGGTTGTAACAGCTGCACCGAATATTTCTGTCTCAGGCTCAGGGTCAGGGTGACCCGTCACACACACAGACACATCTGGTGGATTGTTAAAAAGATAGCTATCAAATAGCCCATTCACAGGCTCCACCAATCTATACATATGTTTCCTTAATAATAGGAAGTTAAATCAATTCAATCTAACTTGCCCGGTTTAGTTTTGCGGGCCGACTTTTACATTACATTACATTACATGTCATTTAGCTGACGCTTTTATCCAAAGCGACTTACATTTTTTAGAACACTCAGCATTTATTAGCTCTTGCCCCAATCTAAGTGAGGAGGACAAATGCGGTTAGTCCAGAAAGCAGGAGAATACCCCCATCTTCCCCAGCTGTGCATTAGGAAACCTCACCGCCCTGCTCCTCAGGTTTGGAGTATCAACATGTTTGTCTTGCTGTGACACTTCCTGTTTTAGCTTAGTGTCCCTTTGTCAATAAGCACTGGCTATAGAATAGTTTGTGGTTTGACTGCATGAGTGCTTTGAATGGACCTGTCAAAGAGAGCACCAAGTGACAGCTCGCTAAATACATACGTCAGCTTGAAGGCAAGAGTTGACAGAACATCTGCACACTGCACAGACATGTTTCAAGGTAAAAAAATACACAGACAAACACACAATTCAGTCAGACGGCGTCATTCTTGGAATGGGCCGCCCAAACCTGTTCACAGTAAAAGAAAGAAGACAATCAAGCTTATTGGGAGAGGATCTGTCAAAAAGAAATGTCCCAGCTCCAAAATTCTAAATTAGCAGGAAAACCAACTTGAAGACAGCTGAATATGAACAGAATAAGAAGGAGAGAAACGTGAAGCAACATGAATTCTGACCTACCAGCAGTTTGAAATGCCTTTCCGAACTGAAAATCCTATTGGGAGATGAGCCTGACAGCAAACGCTGGCTGGAAACTGTTAAAATAGCAAAATAAACAATTGGTAAACTTTCAAGTTGAAATTCACTTAGAGATTAATGTCTGATTAAAGGCCATCCTCAGCATTCACTCCCATTCATCTCCATTTAAAAAATGTAAAAGCCCAAGTGTTAACTCACATGGCTACTTTAAAAAAAAGCCTCGCTGGGCTCAGAGGAGTTGCCTGTTGTCAAAGTTAAAAGGTTAATGATCATTTACGAAACAGGAAAATATCCTGATCTTGCTCGTTTTGCCAAACCTCAATTAACAAAAGGCTCTCAGACGATTATGCATTGATAGCTGAAATATTTGTCACTGGGAGATTTCTTCTCTAACTGGATCTGCATTTCCACATTTCTGACTGAAAATACCAGTGCTTTATTCCAAGTTAACTTTTTCTTGCTATTTTCTCCTGCATCGTCTGCCTGTCTGACTGTTTCCTCTAAGATGACTTAAGCCTCACTTCTACATTTTGCTCTGAGAAAATCCAGACATCAGTCCTGAGGAATTGTGGGATTACAGGCTTTTGAATGTGTTCAGCTGAGAGCTTTTTGGCTTAGTCCACACAACACCGTATGACTGTGAGGAGAAAACAGAGAGCTCTTACTGTGGCAGGCTGTGAGCCAGAGGTGATCTGCTCTTCACTCAGGCCTGTTGCATCGCAGCCCCTCACTCAATTCCAGTCAACTGCTGCTGGGGGGGGGGGGGGGGGGGGGGGGGCGAGAAGAGGGTCGTTCAGTGAGAATGGGAGAAAAACAGCGGAGAATTTTAAACAAGATGTCATCCAGCTTCCATCGGACTGAAAAAAGAGCCACAAACCTGCGCAATGTGGGAGGGTGTGGGTAGAGAACCACAAACAATTGTTTGTTTGTTTTTGCAGAAAAAAGTTTTGCGATGAAAAATAGTTAAATCAAATTGTAAATATTAATTCTTAGTTCAATTATCGTAGATTCTAGGCTGTGTCTACATATCTGGACTGTTTAATTTGTTCCATTAGTTGAGAGCAAATAAAGATGGGGAAAAAAATAGACATATATGTGGATAAAATTGGGAAAGTTACCTGAATTCTCCTTCTACCCTCGACTTGCTTCTGTCCCCAGAATTCAATTAGTATATTCTGGTGCGTTATTTGGGGGCTTCTCGCTCCGGTGTGGTGCGTCCCAGAAATGCGTGCGCGTCGCCGGTGATGGACTTTTTGGCAGAGAGGAGCTGCTGCAGGACCTTTCCCTCCGAGGACGGCGGTGCCATAACTTTGCCTCTATACTAGCGGGCCCCTCTGGAGTTGCATCTTACATCTCAGCCTCAACACCGCTGGGCTGAGCCGAGGAGCCGCAGGAAGGCAAAGGAGCTTTCACTGAGGAAAACCACGTGACTGATGAGAAGCAATGAACCTCATCTGCGGCCTTAGGAGGGGGGAGAGAGAGCGAGAGAGAGAGAGAGAGAGAGAGAGAGAGAGAGAGAGAGAGAGAGAGAGAGAGAGAGAGAGAGAGAGAGAGAGAGAGAGGGAGGGAGGGAGGTAGAGAGCTCTGCGGTCTAAACATCAAGTGCCACCGCAGACGTCCCTCTGGGGCGCCACCGAGATGCGCTCTGCTGTCAGCCTCTGCGGTTCGAAGCAGTGCGTGTACTGAGGAGGGAAGGAGGCAGAGTGCTGACAAGCCCACTCTGATCTCAATATACCTGCATCCAGAAGTGGTGCTGCCCCTTTTCCTTGTCCGCACACGCTCCCATGCAGTCAATAAATGCGACATCTCAGCGTCATGCATTGCTTCATGGCTGCATTAATGATTGCAAACTGTAAATCCTGCCTTGTCACGTTCAGGATGAATGATGCAACAGCTGCCAAAGAACATGTCTGGTTAACCGTGAAACCCTGAGCAAAGGATAAAATAATAAACACTTAACAAAGAAGAGGACAGCACAAAGTCAAGTTCAACTTTATTAAGAGGTGTTAATCTCTGCATGACTTGCACACACACACATTACATCACATTTGGGACCTGTTCCGCTCACAGCATCAATTATATAGTATTACCACCAGATTGGTGTGTGTTCATTTTAAAGAAAATAATAAACCAGGTAATTCACACTCCCGTTTTCAGTAGCTGTTAGAATATTAGGAAACAATCTGGTTTGAATACAGCAAACACAGCAGATCAATGAGGAACTTCTCTTTCTCAGAGCTCATTCAGATGTTTGTTTGTTTGTTTGTTAACATGTACATTTCTTTACAATAATCCCGCTCTGTGGGCACCGCTGTCTTCAAGATGCTATCTTGTGAACCGCTATTGTGATGGTCCCATGACTCCTCACCAGAATGTTTCTGCAGAAAAAAACAGAGCAAAAAGTTAATATATGGTAAGATTAGTGTGAATGTAAATGATTTGAACATTAGCCTTTAATTTCTAATATAGATCAAACCAACCCTGACACAATTTATTAGTTGAGTAACGTTTAATGGTATTTAATCACTAATAATCAGGACAGATTAACGCCACCAGCTGAGACTTAATATCTGACCTGATCATTTATGTCCATTCATATTAATACTCTACACCTTGTTGACACAAGTAGAATAAATCAATATAAGGTCAAAAGTTTAGCATGACTACTTACTCATTATCATTTGTTTTTAAGTATTAAGTATTGTTGAAGTCACTCGTACAAGTGCAGCAGATGATGTTTTACAGCGTCCAGAGGGTGGCAGCATAACCACACAAATGAGAAAACATTCATGTGCCAAGACTGACGAGCAGAAGCGTTCAATCTTTGATTCTGTATCATTTTCAGCGGCTTCTTCCAGATTTACAGAGCTCGACAGGTCCTCATCAAACCCACCATAGAAAAACATTGTAGATTCATGGACACTTAGAAAAAGGTGATCAGTTCCAATAACAGATAAAAGTTGTCTCAGTGCTCACCCTGACTCAGACTCCAGGCACACAGTCGGAGCGTCTGTTGGGTCTCTGGATAGAGCTGCAGCCTGTTTGGCCAGAACTGACACAACACCGCCATGTTCATCAGACAGCGAGCCGCGGCCTGAGGGTTGTGAAATTTAAAGGAATGTCAGTTGGCAATACTGAAGACATGTCAATCATAAACTTGTTTTAATTAACTTCACCATGGCATCTACAATTACTCTCTGTTTCACGTTACACGCTGCATTTAACACTTGAGAAGTCAAATCAACAAGTTTTTGTGATATTCATTTTATTTGCTGAGATAAAACCGACCAGATCTTACATGATAATAAGTGTTAGTTTCAGAGATGCTGTATTTCGGGTTTGTTACCTTTAGAGACAGACCCAGGCTGTGTCTGTTCCTCCTGTCTCCCTGGGTTTCTACATTTAAGTTTAACTGAGAAATAGCGTCTTTCTTAGTGGTAGAGTGCTTTTCAGATTATGGCTGCAGTGACCTGGTTATGAGGTGTATTTAATTTTGATAAGTTAGCAATGCAGGACAAATGAAGTGTTGTGCTGCTCGATGAGTGAACTTGATGTTTTGAAACTCGTAAAAGCGTCAACAAAAGTGTGAGGATTACATAAAATGATCTATACTGCTTTTTCCAATATCTCAAATACTATTTATACTAATGATAACTCACGGTTGTATAAAGAAACATCATCAGTCAGTTGTTTGTGTTATTAATGTGTAGAACCCAAGTAGTGGAACATAAATAAGTACATTTACTCACTTACTCTTCAGCCTTTCACTTCTAATTTGTAGCAATTCAGTGGTAAATAATGTATATTTTCCAAATCTACATTTATTGATTTTAGATACAAGTTTCTTTACAGATTTAGATGAGGCAAAATGCACTCCACAAATTTAGTATGACGAATAATTTTAGATTAATTTCAGACTTTATTGATTATTTAAATCTACAGTATAGATTATTCTGAAATGAGACATCCTGCAGTTTTACTTCATTTAATTTACTTCAAACATTAACAGTTTTTTGAAAGACATAAAGATTGACCCTTTTTATATTGCGGTTTTGTTAGGTTGCCCCATGATTTTGGTAATATTCACTCTTAGTGGTTTTTATATTATTACTTGTAGCAAGTAGGTTATGTTTTCACCCATGTTTGCCTGTTAGTTTATTTGTGAGCAGGATTATACTAAAATGACTAAACTGATTTCCACCAAACATGTAGGAGGGATGGGGCCTGGGCCTGAAAGGACCCCATTTCATTTTGGTCTGGATGTGGATTAGGCAGGGGTTCTCAAAGTGGGGTCCAGGGACCCACAAGGTACATTGAGGAGTTGCAGGGGGACTCTGGCAAAAAGGGGTATCATCTATTTTCAATATATCTTCATCCTAATGACTGACTGACCACGCTTCAAGTACTTCCTGTAATAAAACATTTAAGAGAAAAATCTTGTCAAATGGGGGTCTGTGGTTTAGATTGTGAAGGTTAAAGTATCCTTGAAGCAGAAAGTTTGAGAACAACTTGATAAGGAGGCAGATCCAGGATTTTTTTCACTGTAACAACTTCACCTTTCATTGTATATTTTTACTATCAGAGCTGGACAAGCATGTGCAGGATTAATTGGCCTCAGCAGAGTTATGCAATCTACCAAGCTTTGAAAACTATTTTCAAAGCATTTTATTATGTTTAAAATTTTCTCTTGAATCTCAAATTTCTGTTTACTTGAATTCTGCTGTATCATTGCACTTCCTCTTTCTTCATTTGCCTATTTTTCTATTGCTAATCGATGTGCAGTGACTGTAAAGCATGTATTGTCAGCACCAGTTGTTTTCTTATCACTTATGATAGACGTCAGTTTGGTGTGAAGACATTTCAGAACTCTCACAGAACAAGTATCTAGCTCAGTGTTAACTTACAGCCCAGGTTGTGTCCTTGTTGGTCCGTGCAGAGCACACCGACAACGGCAGGGTTCTTCATGCTGCCACACCCACACAGACAGACACACAACACATCACAACACAACACACGAAACAAGGAGAGAAAAGTCGTGTTTAGCATCCAAACATCTCACACACGACCTCTCACATAGGTTGGTGTTCACTTACGTATCATCCAGGTGCTGCTCCAGGGTCGACTCCATCGTTAACACAGGCAGAAACTTCAGAAAACAACAAGTTCTGACAACAGATTTGTTTTTGGGGCTGAATGCCGCTACCTCACAGCTTCCGGGTGCAGTCAGGTGACCGTCACGTGGTCTATGGGTCCCTACGAAGAGCAAACTGCACTGACCGCGATACAAAGCGAGTTAAAACAAGGTAGATAGATAAATAGATAGATAGATAGATAGATAGATAGATAGATAGATAGATAGATAGATAGATAGATAGATAGATAGATAGATAGATGGATACATGGATACATGGATAGATAGATAGATAGATAGATAGATAGATAGATAGATAGATAGATAGATAGATAGAGAGAGAGATAGATAGATAGAAGGATAGATGATAGATAGATGGATGGATGGATAGATGGATAGATAGATAGATAGATATATGGATAGATAGATAGATGGATGGATGGATGGATGGACGGCAGTGTTGTGCAAGTTCACTACTCTCATGAACAAGTTCAAAGTTCAGTTCATACAAGTAAACATGAATAGTTCACGTTCATAGTTCACCATTTAAATTCTGAACTAGTTCATATTTCAGTTCATTTCATAGTTTTAAGGTGGAAAGTGAGAATGAAAGACTTAACTTGTTAAAGAAAACCTTATCCATCACTACCCCTTGCCTTTACTGTCGGAATGTTTATCAGACAGTGTGTAAAAATCCCTCAGATAATAATAAGGTGCATCGGATCTCGGATGTAGTTGCTGAGTCTGCGTCTCTGCTTTCTCTTGCCATCTGTATATGAGACCGAGAGCTGTTGTGCTGCAGGTATGGCCTGCCCCTTTAAGGAAAGTTTGTAGTGTGTGACGTAGTGCACCAGGGTATTGTGGGAAAATACGCTAAAAGTGTGTTTATAAGGAGAAGTGACGGAGCACCTAGAGGTGATGCGAGTGTTGCTCCTGCTGTATATCCGAGAAATAAAGTGGCCGCATTCCAAGTAAAGAGACATCTCCTCCTCCTTCTTCACGGAGCGGTCCGGACGGCTGGTTACCGGCCAGACAGCGAGCCAAGATAACCAGTGACAGGGGCGGCTCCTGGTACAGGCGACATAGGAGACTGATTTATCATGATGTGACACATGCAATGTAAAACAATACATTAACGTCACACCATCATCCTCTAACCCCGGGACGCACCGGAGGTAGAAGCGCTGTGAAAAGCGCTCCGCCTCCTTTCCTCGCCCATGTTAAATACTTTGGCTGTTCGCACCGGCAGCGTAGTGCCGGCTGCCGGGAAGAACCAGGAAGCGCCGCGGCCACACACACAAGCACATAATCTCCTGTGGGGGGGATGGCGGCTACAGGCTTGCGTAGGTCATTCACCTGTGAAGACCAGCATCATTTACCCCTGAACCAGCGCGGAGAAATGATGATGAAATGTAATATACAAAAATTAAATATAAAATTAAATATAAACAATTTTAATTAAATTAAATATATATTTTTTAATTAAATGAAATGGGGGAAAAAGAAAAAAAACTGCGAGCGCACATCCTGCCCCATTGCGCACATCCTGCGCAAAAGCCTAGCGCACATCCTGCGCAGAAGCCTACTGCGCAGGAATTGCACGCGCAGCTTTTTTTTTTTTTTTTTAATGAATTTTTTTCCTGTTTATATATTTAATTAATTTAAATTAACATAGTGTAAGATATTTTGCAATTAATAGAAGAAGTCCTGCCAATTTTAAGTGTAACATATTGGCAGCTTGAAAATGGGAATAAGTGGGATTTGAACCCGGGTCGCTGTAGTTAGAGACCAAACGCTTTACCGATTAGGCCACTTCAGATGATGGTTTCTATCTGGAACTAAGCAGATTAAGACGATGGACAAATGATCGTGTGTGTGTGTCGGTGTTATTTTATGCTGCTTCTGATAAACACTTCAGAGAAAATATTTTCTACTTTACTACATATATCTGACAGCCTTACTTAAAAGTTACTTTTATATTTTTGGCTTTTAGTTACTGGATGAAACCTATTGTTAGAGAATAACCCAGTGTGGGGGGGGGGGGGGGGGGGGGATATTTTTTGAGAGAAGATTCCAAATTCATTCACTATACGGCTCAATAGAGCCGTATAGGTTCATCTCTGATCCATGAAGCTTCCTTCTACCAAGTTGTGTGGTACGGAGCCGAGACACTGGCCAGAGAAGAAAACACTTGGAATACGTTGCTTGTTTGGTCTACATATGTGTGCCATGGGTGATGGGTAACGTAGTGCGAAGTCTAGTTAGTTGGTTTCGGTTAGGCTAAATCGTGGACATTTTACGGGCACTGAGCAACGACATGATGAAAGCATTCGATTTAGACAGCGTCTCTCCTGAGGAGAAAGTATTGAAATGTCCCGAGGGTCTGTGAACAGGTAGGGGTGGGGCACGTGACAGTCTAGCCCAATGGCTGTAGGGTTTTGTGGGATGCCAGGCTCTCATTGGCTGATGAGTTGGCGAATCAAGGGTGAATGAGGAAGGGGAGTGAAGAATACAGTGCTGGATGAGAGGAGTGTCAGAGTTACGAACAAGAAACGTGTCGTGTTCGCTGGACTTTAATAAAGTTACACATAAAGAGAGAAGTTTCCTGTCGTCTATACGCTAGGACGCTACAATATGAACGTGTTCACCGTTCGTATTCATTATTTGTCATTGAGTTGCGTTCAGTTCATCGTTCTCATAAAAGTGAACGTGTTCAATGAGCGCGTTCTTTTGCGTTCGTTCATGCACAACACTGATGGACGGCCAGATAGACTGACAGACAGACGGACGGACGTACAAACAGACAGATAGATAGATAGAAGTAAATGCCTGGAAACAAAAATAAACATTTGTCCCCACCATCCAATCATAACAATGTAATTCAGGAAACAATTCTGCATGATGAACTATTTAAACTTTGACCAATGCAATAAACATTTAACCAATGAATTTTCCTTATTGTACATAAAGTATGGTGCTAATACAATGAGTATACGTCATAGAACTTTTATGATGAATTTCAGAAATGTGTTTTATTTCAAAGTGGGCTGCAGGCCACCTCCAGTTGGCTCACGTCCCTGCATGATTTCTGCTGCCTGTCCCAAGACAGTGAAGCTTCACCGCTCCTGCTGACGGGGCAGAAAAGGCTGAATGTAATTATGTGGCCACTGCATTGGAGGAATCCATCACCTGTGCAGCAGCAGGGTAATGTCCCATTGACTAACTCATGGGGTACGCAGCCCCCTCCTCTCTAATTCTTCTCTCTCTTCCTCACCTCTTCTTACACTCATATTTCTTTCCCCACCGCTTTAATCAGCTGAGCCCCGCCGCCTCCGCTTACAGCCTGCTGCCCATCACTGTCCGAGCATGCACGTAGGCAAACACACACACAGGCGCAGGTTTACGCATCTGGCCTGATATCATTTCCCCACACAAACACATTCACACACACACACAAAATTAATATTTATCCTGTATGAAAGCAGGTTGCCATAAACACTAAATATACACCCATTACTTTTTACATTTGGCCACTTTACCACCACATTCAATCTGCAGATGAGACAAACAACCTCAACTACAAATCAGACTCAGAGTCGATGCATCATCATCCTGCCATACCCTGTATTATGGCTTCCATAAGTCAGATATATCGAGACCCATTGTTCATATTTTGTTTTCCAGTAAGTGAAAATATGGTTTATAAGTAATGTCAGAGAGCTGTAAAGGCAGGTTTTCCAAATATTAAAACTTTAGTTGTGTTATTTATTGGTTTTCTAATGAAATAAATGTAAAATAATGGATTTAATTTAGACAGGGAAATGAACCAAGTTTTCTTTAACTCAAAATGACCCCATCTGGCATCATTTGGACAGAAGAGTAATACATTTGAATGTTCACATTAATTTCTACGATATGTACTAAAAGCATCTTTAACATCATGCACCCTACAGAAGTTACAGAATAGCTTCTGTGACCAAACAGACTAGTTTGTGGCCTCAGATGCTTTGTTCTCTCAGTGTGGAATAACAGGTGATACAGCTCAAGGGGACAACAGCTGTACATGGCCGTACTGGCACACATATCCTTTAATACAATAAGGAATATCACTTCCCAGCATATACCGGTTGTATTTGCAGTCTGGTCCATGAGTTAGCCTGTGATAATTTCAGTAAACCTGATAAATGGCTGCAATGTTAAATTGTCTTCTTCTTTCTTCTGCCCCAGATTGAGAAATAACTCAGGGTTTCCATTTTTTCACAAAGAGATGTCAGATCCACTTCACTTGCACATCAATGCCATCAGTTGTGAGGCAAGTTTCCATATAATATGTGTGGGCTTGAAATATTAGTGTCATGGAAACTTTGTCAAACCTCGCAGCATGTAAAAGGCAAATAATGTACAAGTAGAGAGGGCTACGGTGACCATCCATCAGCCATCATCCGGGGGAGCAGGATGACGAAGCATCTGAGGAGACAGACAGGGAGGGCGTGGGGAGATCTCAGACATGGAGGGGGGGGGGGGGGGGGGGGGGGGGGGTCGGAGTTGGGTAAAGAGAGGGAGAGAGTCTGGCTCCCTCACCCCACCTCTGAGGAGTTCTGGGAAGCTTCATGACTGACTGGAGAGTCGTGGATCCAGAGTGAGGTGGAGGAGAGTTTGTAACAGCAGCTGTTGTCCAGTGTTGCGAGAGCCCAGTTCTCCTGTTGCTGTCATGGGCTTCACGGCGGTGCTGCTGTCCCTCCTCCTGGTGTCTCTGAGCTGGTCCCGAGGAGCCATCATCACAGGGGTGAGTCATTAATTAGACTGATGACTAATCTAATTAATCTAATCATCCCCTTCTATAATTGTTTTTCGGTCTTTTCTGTAAAGTTGAATGTGACACTGTGTTTTTACACTGAAATTTAAATGATTTACTTTTGCAATACTAGCTTTAACTTACAATTCTCTTTATTATTGGATAGTCTGATCATTGTATTTTACAAGTAATCAAATAATGAAGTTATTGAGTAACATGTAAATAGTCTGACATGATGGTTCTCGTGACATGACAGGTTTCCTGCCCCTCAGACGATTTTTTTCACATTGCTTGTTTTGTCTGACCAACAATTTAAAACCCACAGATATGACAATTTGACAATATAAACAAGAGAAGTCTTTACATTTGTGAAGCAGCTGCTGAAAAATGCATTGAGCACATGTTCAATCAGTGATTGTGTTGAAAAATGACCGATTGATTCACTGACTAGTTGTTTCAGTCTACAAAATTGGAAGTGATGCATCTACACCCAAAAAAATCCACAATGAATTTAAATCAAACTTTTTACTATTGATTATCTCATATTTTCAGATGAGCATAAATGCTATTGTAACGCAAATGGAACAGCTAACTTTGGTGAAGGATTTTGTAAAATCTTGTTACGCACGACTGATGAGAGACCACATCCTCCTCCGCTTCGAGTCCACTGGACAAACGAAAGGAAATTATCTCAGTCCTCTGATTGATATTCATTTATAAATGGATTAGGGAAATGACAGGTTATAAATAAAATGTCTTTCACTGTTCTAACATGAGAGTCCATGTCTCACTGGTTTTAAAAAGAGCCCCCCCCCTGTCCCTACTGCCTCTTTTATTCTTCCCTGTCCGTACCTATGCAACATTGTCTGTCTCCGTCTGTGCTGCAGGCCTGTGATAGAGATGTGCAGTGTGGGTTCGGTCTGTGCTGTGCCGTCAGTCTTTGGCTGAGAGGTCTGAGGATATGCGTCCCGAGAGGTGTGGAGGGGGACGATTGCCATCCCTTCAGCCACAAGGTGGGGGAGAAATGTTGTGTTACTAATCCGAACAGATTCACACACACACGCACCAACACACACACACACACACACACACACACACACACACACACACACACACAGTTGTGTCTCCATGACTTCAGAGGACATTACATTGACGGAAATTGATTTTCTGGTGACCTTAACCAAAATTACCACTATACCCTGAACCTGAACCTAAACTTAATCAGAAGCTAAACCTTACCTTTCATCTTAAAACATGCCTTCACCTCACAATTTTACCATTTACATAATGGGGACTTGCTTTTTATCCCCATTAGGAAAACAAGTCCAAATAGTGTAACTGTGAAAGCTGATTTACACACACAAACACTTGATCTCTGTGTAAGTGGAAGCTCACATGATATCAAGTGCTGGCAGGTTGAGTGGAGCTTTAGACAAAGCTGCTGATAAATGCAGAGACTATTGATCCACTCCACAGTAATCAGGGCCATACATCACTCTGATCCGCTGGCGACGGCAACAGTTAGTTCAGCTAGCACCACATCCATCTGTGGATTCAGACGTTTAAAGGGCCACTTTTTATGACCTGCAGCTCCACCTGTCACTTGGAGAAGGATTTAAACTGTCAGATTATTTTCTTTGCCCCGACTTCCAGGTGCCATATCCGGGGAAAAGACAACACCACACCTGCCCCTGTCTCCCCCACCTGGTGTGCACCAGATACGCTGAGAGCAAGTATAGATGTACTGACGACTTCAAAAACATGGACTATTAATGGACGGCCAAACATTCAGATGAAGAGAGGCGCAGCAGAAAGAGCATCAGAGTGAAGATCTGAACAGGCCGAGGATCAAAAACATATATTTTATCTTCACAGGCTGTAATTCCTAATTTGTGTACTCTATGCACTTAATATATAGTTTGTATATTCTATCACTGGCAACACTGGCACTGGCGACGTCAAGGCAACTAACAAGAGCCACAGTCGATTTAAGACATATTTTCCTCAATGAAAACATAGTTCATTGTTTGTAAACCTTATAACATTGGCTGTTTAGTGTTCATGCTCATCTTGTTTTTATTTATCAGAAGAGTAATGTATAGATATAATTGCCAATAAAGGTACAAACACAACATTGTCATGTAACCTGGAGTACGTGTGGATGTTTTTTTCCATGTTGCTTGATTACAGATAACGTATGTAATGGGATGGAGAAAACAAGTGGCTTTAATCGTAGACTGATTATGATGAAGGTCATAATGTGCTTTGGCTTCCACCAGCAGACTCATGACCTTGCTATATGACCACTCTGATGACCAAAGGCATCTGACACGGGTCAAACATTTGATCAGTGCACATGTCCTTCACAGGGTTGTTCCACAAGAACATTTCCAGCAGAGGTTTCAATTTGTCTTCGTTGAAATAATTGACATTGTTGAGAACATAAAGAGCTCCAAAGCTCTTAAATCCCTAAAACAAAAGAGTAACTAATGATCCAGTTATGTAAACTGTGTGAAATGTTCTGTACAAGATGGTTTGAATTAAACGTTTACAGAAGATGCAATTATTTCAGGTGAATTCATTTTATATAAAGTGAAAAATATATGATAAATCTTCATGATCATCATTATTCTTGCTCATACATTTAAGTAATGTATGAACTTTACTTAAAAACGTCTGTGAAATACTTAACTTGAGTATATAGGTTCAGTAGTACTAAATACTTCACTATTGTGCTACATCTCGGAGGGAAATGTTACTTTTACTAAATAACATGCAGTTTTTAGCTAGTTTTGCAAACTATATAAAAAACCTATAATGAGCTCATCAAATATAATGTAATGTTTTTAATTGGTCTGCTCATATAGATTAACTGAGATAATCCAGTAATATAAAACCATAAAGTTAGATGAAAGCCCCTTCTCTGTATTAACTTTTTACATGTATGTACATTTTACTTAATAACTTGAAACTTTATTAGAGAACATAATTTGAGTAATTTTTTGGGGGTCATTTTAATGTCAATATTTTAAACATATTTTATGAAACCGAATGCCGCCCAAGGCGATAGACTCAATATAAATAATTTAAAGAGAAGTCAATTATGTAAAACTTATTTTGCATGCATAGTATGAAATAATCTAAAAACCACAATATATAAACTGGATTTGAGTACAGTTTTTAAGAATTCATGGAGCGTTTTGTAATCCTTGCTCACGCCACGGGTCACTCCTCTGTGTCTTTGTTTTGGGTATTGTTGTTATCAGATGAACCTTGCACAAGTCAACACGGCTCACACCTTTGGAAACCTGTGGAAAGATTTCATATCAGTGTTAAACAAAAGCTGCAGAGATCAGATCTCCTGATCTACATATCAACACATTAAGTGCACACTGCAAACACTCAGCTGCCCTTCATTGGATAATAACAGTCAGTTGTTTGAATCCTTTCTTTCAGCAATTTAGTTTTTCTCAACATTTTCTCCCCGGTGTTTTCATGATGTGGAGACATCCCTGAACGTATACGTATTACATGAACAACATGCAAGCTCCACATTTCCAAGTTTTACAATGTTTTTCTATTTTCTGTTTGTTTAATGGGATATTTGCTGGTAGATAAGAAGCCATTCATCACCATATCAATAGCTCTAATCTCCAGCTGATAGAGTTAGGAGAAAAGGACATTTTGGAAACAACCTTGACGAGTTGTATATAAGGGCTGAACTCTGCCACTGGAACTTCACTCCTCTGAGTTCAACGGCAAAGAAACCAACATGATGAAGTGGCTCGTCGTTCTCTCTGCCCTCGTGGCCTTCTCCGAGTGCCTCGTCAGGTAAGTCTGAGCTGGCTGCTTGAAAAAGCAACCTGCACTTTCTTTTCTCTGACATTTTAAACCTGAATGGGCTGCGAGTGTCACGAGACAATCTCTTCATCTGGTTTTCCTCGGGGAAACTCTAAAGGCCATCGCGCTCCATCTTGCTTTCAGCGTTCGCGCCTTTCAAACTTGCACAAAGCAGAGGGTAGAGCCCATTGTCTAACGTGTCCAGCTGTAAAGTGCTGGACATCGCTGAGTTTGGTTGATTCTTTATACACTTTGTTTGCAGGACTCCCCTGATCAAGGGAAAGACTGCCAGGGAAGACCTGCAGGAGAAAGGACTCTGGGAAAAGTACAGGAAGGAGCACCCATACAACCCAATGGCCAAGTTCATCCAGACTGGAACTGAGTCCATGACTAATGATGCTGATGTAAGAAAGAGCAGATTTGACTCCTTTCACTTTTTCTGCCAGTCCCCCCCCCATGACTGAAGGACATCAACACGATTGTGTATCACATATAGCAAACTCTAAAGGCAGTTTACATTGCGTCCTGACTATATTTTCCTGTATATGTGTATTATCTTTTCCCTCTAGTTGGCCTACTATGGTGTGATCTCCATCGGCACACCTCCTCAGTCCTTCAGCGTCATCTTTGACACCGGCTCCTCCAACCTGTGGATCCCCTCAGTCTACTGCTCCAGCCAGGCCTGTGGTGAGTACCACTGAGATTACAACTGCAGCCCAGAATGTTGTTCAAGTATTCTCCTTCTGTGGGTTGGAATTAGCGAGTAATGCTTCCAATTTATAGGCAATGCTTAAGATAGTTGTCAAATGCAATTTACTGAATAAAAAAAAAAATATATATAAAAAACGTGGATTTTAGTACTACTGTTTCACACGTCTTTATTCTTCCTTTAATTTCCTCACCTTTCTTACACAGTACTGGGTGTATGTAAATAATAACTCTACCTTAAGTTCTAAATGCTTCATTCACCACTGGTTTTATGGACTGTAACAGTTTATGAATTCAGTCTGTGACTCACTACATCACTAGAAAGGGTCCAAGCTGCTTGCAAACTCTGAAAAGGCAAATGTTCTTCTGCAGAGAACCACAAGAAATTCAACCCCCAGCAGTCCTCCACCTTCAAATGGGGCAACCAGCCTCTGTCCATCCAGTACGGCACTGGCAGCATGACCGGATATCTGGCCAGTGACACTGTTCAGGTAAACAAACCTTCGGGAACAAAATGCACTAAATATTAAGACCTGGTCTGTTCCGATGTGACTGACAGCTGTGGTCTATTTCCAGGTGGGCGGCATCTCTATTGCCAATCAGGTGTTTGGAATCAGCCAGACAGAGGCTGCCTTCATGGCCAGCATGAAGGCTGATGGCATCCTGGGTCTGGCCTTCCAGAGCATTGCCTCGGACAACGTTGTGCCCGTCTTCGATAACATGATCCAGCAGAACCTCGTGTCCCAGCCCCTGTTCTCCGTCTACCTGAGCAGGTGCTTAAACAGGACGGAAATCTTCTGGTTTGGATGTGTGAGTTTGTGACAAGAAATGTAATTCATGTATTCACGTTTGTTTTTTTAATTCCTCAGCAATGCTCAGCAGGGCAGTGAGGTGATCTTCGGTGGTTACGATTCCAGCCACTACACTGGTCAAATCAGCTGGATCCCTCTGACCTCTGCCACCTACTGGCAGATCAAGATGGACAGGTGGGAGGAAATGCATTGGAAACCAGTGACACAGAGCAAAATGGATGATTTCCCTTATCACATGCAAACGTAGTGCTCTGTCTTGACTGTAATCCACCTTGTGCTGTTCCTCCTCACAGTGTTACCATCAACGGACAGACCGTGGCCTGCTCCGGAGGCTGCCAGGCCATCATCGACACCGGCACCTCCCTGATCGTTGGCCCAAACACTGACATCAGCAACATGAATTCCCGGGTTGGAGCCTCAGCCAACCAGTACGGAGAGGTGAGTCACACCATCGACAGAGATTTTCCCTTTTTTTCTGAACCCACAGTAAACAGACATGTAACGCTCTGACGTCAGCACTCTCTAATAAAAATAATTAAGCAGAACCTTGACTGCTTGCATCAGCTGGAAAACTGTAAAATAGCAATAAATAAAACTGGTTCTGCTGCACGGTCTCTTCAACTCTGCGTGTGATGTTCTTCTCCCAGGCTACAGTGAACTGCCAGAGCATCCAGAGCATGCCTGATGTCACCTTCACTCTCAATGGAAAGGCCTTCACCGTCCCCGCATCTGCCTACGTCTCTCAGGTCAGTTGAACGCTGGCTGCAACAGAAAGCTGTTCAACCCCGTGATGACGATTGATGGAATAACGTGTTGTTTTTCCTTCCATCTCACCACAGAGCAACTATGGCTGCAGCACTGGCTTTGGTCAGGGTGGCTCTAACCTCTGGATCCTGGGAGACGTCTTCATCAGGGAGTACTACGCCGTCTTTGATGCCCCGTCCAAGTACATTGGTCTGGCCAAGTCTGTGTAATCAGACGAGACACCTGACGGATTGCCTGTAAATGTGTCATGACTGAGCAGGAGACAAAGTGGAAAGTATAGATAATAATAATAAAAAGATTAAAGCATCAACATCTTTCTGTGTGCTTTCCTCTGTATCCATGGTGACGAAACCAAAGCTCACATTCAAGGTTTGTGCCACAGTGTTGCTCCGAAATGTCACAGGAATAAGAATAAGTCTAGTCGGCTCACTCCTCAGAGAAACCAGATCTTATATGGATGATAGAAAAAGGACTGACACCATGTTTTTGTGTAAAAAAATTTTTTATCGAGCGGCAGAATACCAGAGGGCAAGGTTGGGCTGTAATCTGGAAGAAGCTGATGAGAACAAACAGAGTTGCGAGAAAAGACAAGATGTCACAAGCTAACAACGGTATTTGACCATGAAGATTTAAAAAGTATCATACCTCAAAGAATCCACACAAACCTTTTGCCCTATTATAATGAGAGATAGTTTCTTTGATCTAATTATCATTAAATTTTTTAGGCCTTCAATCATTTACACAAAAGCTCATGTTGTATACATTTTAAGATTTAGATCAGAGGTTTAACATGTACATACACAAAAGTGACAAAGAGACAAATAAAGCTGCAGAGTTCAAGAAATCTCGTCCCTTGTGCAGTTCAAGCTCCAACAGTGCTGGTGGACCCCTCATCCTCCATTCATGCAGGGGGCAGGGGGATTATGTAAAAAACAAACAGTGGTGTATATAGAATCAGCCCCAAGTTATAATCAGAGACTTTCCCCTGAATTCACTGGTGGATTGCCAGCGTGGAGTACTCCACCGTCTCAGTGTCCACTGCAGGGTCCGGGGCTGCTGCTCGGGTTTTGGGAATCCTCAGGTTTGAGTACAGCTCTTTGGATTTCTCACGAGCTGTGAAGTTCACTGTTGTGTAGACGACGCCACTCATTTCCTGCAGGAGACAAACTTAGTCAAGAGACGTTGCCATGTAGAGGAAGAAATCTTCTCATAAAGACAAGTGACCATGAGTCACACGAGGCGGCATGTTCCCTGTTTAGCACCTACCGTTGCATCTTGCTTCCGTGACTCACACAGAGTTTCTCCACATTTGTCTGCAAAGAAAAACAACACGTTCATTTATATATAGAAAGATATATATATATAGATATATCTATATATATAGATATATCTATATATATCTATATATATAGATATATTTACTGAATTCACTGAAACAATGAACGTTTTAAGGAAACCGACCTGGCTGTTCAGGTTTTGCCTTCTTTCTGCAGCAAACTACACCCATAACCAAAGTGATCACAATCATCACTGTAATTGACACAATGACCAATAGGGGCAGGCCAAAACTCCAGGGCATGCTGTGAGGGGGACACAGAAATTCAGATGAAATATTATTCTTCTTAAGTAGGAAAACACCCAACATGAAACAGGAAAGCGAGTTAATCCACCTGGGACTGTCGGCGTTGTCCTGTGAGAGGACGGGCCCGGTGGATTCTGGTCGGATTGATGTGGAGGTGCTGAGGGTTTTGATGGTTGTTGTCGGGGGAGGCTGAGACGCACTGTGGGGAATTGAGGATTCTGCAAAATGCAAGAACATCATATAAGATGAGAAGCAGAGTTTTAAGCCTTTACAAAATGGTGAGAGGGGAACAATAAAATACAACTTTGCTAACAAACATGTATCTGTATAAACTGTATTATGGGCACACTGGAAGCTTTTGTAGGAGACACATTTGTAGAATCACAAAAATGCAAATTGTAGGAAAAACTTATCCTACCTTCGACCTCGAAAAACTTGTCGATGTAGATGTGGTATGGTGCTTCCAGCACAAAGCATCTGTAGTTTCCTGCATGCTGTAACCTAATGTTTGATATTTTGAACTCGATCCAGCCGTTCCCCTCTGTTTTGGTCACTCTTCCTCTCATCAGCTCGTGGGTGTACCCTGTGCTGTCCAGAAGCGGGTAACAAATCGTTTCGTAGAATTTGCAGCAGGACTTGATGTAACTGTCGAAATATGGATCGAATTCGAGTCTCAGAAGAATGGCTTCAAACTCCTTGATCCTCTCCTGCCTGTTGAGTGGAGGGAAATCTGGAAACAAACATCACTTGTCAATATGTCGCTTAACACACTGCAAAGTGCAAAAATTGCTGATATTTCATACCTAATAAAAGAAGAAGGACAAAGGAAAACTTCATCTTCAGTGCAATTATCACGTCTCAGCACGGTTTGACATCATTTTCAAGAGGAAGCTCCTCCTCACCAGGGGAAGATGAGGAAGTGGTAATTTCATCAGCTCAGGGACATGCCTATTTCCTTACTGGCTTCCTGTCAAATTCAGAAATTATTTTAAGAATTTATTGATTGTTTTTAAGATTTTGTTTATTTGGTTGAACATTTGCACTTTTATCCTCCATCCCGAGGTCCCAACATCATCATCATCATCATAATCATCATCATCATCATCATCATCATCGCTGGAGTTGAGTTTGAGCTATTGTGCATTTTAATTCCCAAATATTTTTGATGATTAACTTTCAATTGCTTTTTGTATTTCTTTTATTTGCATTTTACATTTTACTTTCGTAATTAAGCCTGTGGAGTTCTTTGGGCAGCTGTGTGTTGCTTTAAACGTGCAACATGTGTTGCAGAACATTTCCTTCATAAAAGCAAAACACACGCACACAAAAAATGTTAACCTTAAAATAGCAGCTTCAAAATGAGTTGAAATAGGGAGAATGGTTCCTCTTTCATTCCCATAACTCACCCTGGTCGTCTATTCTTGCTCAATGTAACTTTAGTGGGGGGCTCGATTTCCTGTGAGAAGTGTGGAACTGCCTGATTGTCGCAAATGTATTTTGACAGAATCCGGTGCAGCGGGTTGGAGGGAGCTGAAGCTGAACTGTAGATATTTAAAAACTTTTGAATTTATCTCCAGTATTCAGCAAGGAAACTTTTCACATGTGAAGAATTCTTAACAGAGTTTTTGTTATAGCGGCAGCTCTGATATGGAGCTGGGTATCATGGGTAAATATCCACAGTTTAGTTGTGTTTCAGTTCTTTGAGTGGGACAGTCAAAGCTCCAGTGAACAGATTGATGTTTTTCCCCAAATGAAAACCACTTAATTGCTCGGACACAAAGCCTAACAGAATTGAATCAACACATTTGGCTGCAGAGGGGGCTGTTACTCAGTAAAGGTTACATAGATTTTCTGAATATAAGGTACAAGACAAAGTATGATTTAACTGTAAAGAACATTTTGGATGTTGTATATTTGAGTTGTTATATTTGTATTTGTGTTGGTTATGATTGAATTGCATTCGATGAATTTGCATCATCTAATGTTCTATTGCAAAATTCTGCACGTGCATTTTCCATTAGCCCAACCTGTCGCAATAGAAAAAACCACAAAGCGTGTTGCATAATGACTGAAGAGGTGAATAAACTGATCCTGAAAAAAGTGTCTCAGGCGAGTGATTGTGTTTGGATAACTTTTTTAATGTCTGCTGCAGTAATTCAGTATATATACAAATACACAGGAATAGATATAAGAAATCAATAAAGTAAGCTCTGAGTATTTATGGATACAGAGAATATACACAAAGTGATTTATTTGGTGTCAGCTTTTAGCTTATTAAACACTTCAAATTCACTCATTCAAAACAAATCGCTCTTCACAGAACAAAAGACAAATGTAAAAGGTATGTACATGTTCATATTCAGTAAACATGAGGTTGTGGCATTCTAGCAATCAACATGTCTCATTACAGATCAAAAATAAACGCTCCCCTTTCCATTTTCTCCATCTGAAAACTAAAATGTTCATTTGGATACTCTGTATATTTCCAAACACACGATATAAGCCGTTTCATTTTCTTTGATAACATTGTCTTGCAAATCGAAGCAGTTGAGGCACATAAACACAAATACATTTTCAGAGTTACAATCCCGCTCCTAAATGCACAGCCCCTATGATTAAGTTAGAAGCGCTGGGTGCAATAATCTGAATTTACAAAAAGCTGTTGATCTTACTAAACAGTGCAAACACCCCCGAGCAGATGAGACCGTGGAGGACACGATGCTTTAGTTCACAGCCAGCTGGATGCATAAATAAGTTGAGGTCACTGCACGGTACTTGTCAGCTCATAGTGGTTTGTATTGGTCCTAGGCGACGCAGGTTTGAGTCCCAGTAGTTTTAAGAAGCCGTCTATTCATCAGTGAAGGTGATGACATCATAGTGGATGCCCTGCTGCTGCAGCTGTTCCAGCTGTTTAGGTGTAGCTTCAGTGTAGACCGTCTGAGTCTGCGCCATCTCTTCATCTGCTACTGCTACAGGAACAAAGATGATCCATTTAGTGTGATTTGTTGTCTGGTGCAATTGTTGCTATTAGTTTACATAAAGGTGATTTCATACTTCATGTTATTGTTAAGCCCTTTGGTAAATAAGATCATGAGCTGGTTGCCCACAGCAACCCGTCTGTAGTTGCTTATTATCTATGAATGGTGATCATCCCTACAGCATTAAACACTGTTGATAACCAGATTGTTCCCAGTCATTTTAGTCAAGTTTGTAAATCCACCTGCAGAGAAAAGCTGCGTTCTTGTCTCCTTGCAAATTTATGAAAATAGTCGAAACAATATTTAGTATTTAATCTGAGTGTAAAATCCAATCTGATTTATTTATATTTCATAGATTATGATTAAGGCCCGACCAATTAATCATATAGGGGATCAAAATCGGTCAATATGAGCCTTTCACATCGGTATTTATGTTAGATTTATAATCACTTCAGATATGTGTCGAGAGGAAGAATTACATTTTACAGACTAGACAATACAGGACCTTTGATTATTTTAAATATCGATATATTTGTTTGTATTCTTTTTTTGTGTTCATAGATATTTATAATAAACTTTACAATTAAAGTTAAATTGGAAAATATCAAAGCTCAATGACGTCTTCAATCTTAAGTAACATTGGCAATTTTATATATATATGATCCTATGTATCAGTATTACTAATGTTTACTGTCTAATATCGGCCCCAAAAATATATATATTGCTGTGTGGAATTGTGATGAGCCATTTCCTGCAGGAGACAAACTTAGTCAAGAGACGGTCCCATGTAGAGGAGGAAATCTTCTCATAAAGACAAGTGACCATGAGTCACACGAGGCGGCATGTTCCCTGTTTAGCACCTACCGTTGTATCTTGCTTCTGTGACTTACACAGAGTTTCTCCACATTTGTCTCGGAGAAAAACAACTCGTTCATATATATATATATATATATATATATATATATATTAAATTTTGTTTCTCAGTCATTGAAACAATGAACGTTTTAAGGAAACCGACCTGGCTGTTCAGGTTTTGCCTTCAGTCTGCAGCAAACTACTACACCCATAACCAAAGTGATCACAATCATCACTGTAATTGACACAACGACCAATAGGGGCAGGCCAAAACTCCAGGGCATGCTGTGAGGGGGACACAGAAATTCAGATGAAATATTATTCTTCTTAAGTAGGAAAACACTATACAACCAACATGAAACAGGAAATGAGTTAATCCACCTGGAACTGTGGGCGCTGCCCTGTGAGAGGACGGGCCCGGTGGATTCTGGTCGGATTGATGTGGAGGTGCTGAGGGTTTTGATGGTTGTTGTCGGGGGAGGCTGAGACGCACTGTGGGGAATTGAGGATTCTGCAAAATTCAAGAACAACATATAAGACGAGAAGCAGAGTTTTAATCCTTTACAAAGAGGTGAGAGGGGAACAATAAAATACAACTTTGCAAACAAACATTTATCTTGTGAAGCTGTAACACTGTATTATGGGCACACTGGAAGCTTTTGTGTAAGAAACATTTGTAACATCACTAAAATGCAAATAGTAGGAATACTTATCCTACCTGTGACCTCGAGAAACGTGTTGATGTAGACAATGTATGGTGTTTCCAGCACAGAGCATCTGTAGTATCCTGCATCCTGTAACGTAACGTTTGATATTTTGAACTCAATCCAGCCGTCCCCCTCTGTTTGGGTCACTCTTCCTCTCAGCAGCTCGTAGGTGTACCCTGTGCTGTCCAGCAGCGGGTAACAAAACCTTACAAAGAGTCTGCAGCAGGACTTCATGCTACTGTTGTAAACTGAAGGGAACTCGAATCTCAGCAGAATGGGTTTAAACACCTTGATCCTCTCCTGCCCGTTGAGATGATTGAAATCTGGAAAACAAACATCTCTTATCAATATGTCGCTTAACACACTGCAAAGTGAAAAAATTGCTAATATAATTATTTCATACCTAATAAAAGAAGAAAGACGAAGGAAAACTTCAACTTCACTGCCATTATCAAGTCTCAGCATGGTTTGACATCATTTTTAGAGGATCTGAAGCTCCTCCTAACCAGGGGAAGATGAGGAACTCATATATTTATGATGATTAACTTTCCATTGCTTTTTGTATTTTATCAGTTTTGTTTACATTTTACATTTTATTTTCGTAATTAAGCCTGTGGAGTTCTTCGTTCAGCAGTGTGTTGCTCCAAACGTGCAGCATGTGTTGCAGAACATTTCTGACATGTTTCATGAAAGCAAAATACATGCACACATATTTTTTTAACCTTAAAATAGCAGCTTCAAAATGAGTTGAAATAGGGAGAATGGTTCCTCTTTCATTCCCATAACTCACCCTGGTCGTCTATTCTTGCTCAATGTAACTTTAGTGGGGGGGCTCAATTTCCTGTGAGAAGTGTGGAACTGACTGATTGTCGCAAAAGTATTTTGACAGAATCCGGTGCAGCGGGTTTGAGGGAGCTGAAGCTGAACTGTAGATCATTTAAAAACTATTGCATTCATCTCCAGTATTCAGCAAGGAAACTTTTCATGTATGAAAAATTCTTAAAAGAGTTTTTGGTATATAGCGTGTTGCATAATCACTGAAGAGGTGAATAAACTGATCCTGAAAAAAGTTTCTCAGCCGAGTGATTGTAGTAGAATAACTTTTTAAACGTCTGCTGCAGTACTTCAGTATATACAAATACATAGGAATAGATATAAGAAATCAATAAAGTAAGCTCTGAGTATTTATGGATACAGAGAATATACACAAAGTGATTTATTTGGTGTCAGCTTTTAGCTTATTAAACACTTCATATTCACTCATTCAAAACAAATCGCTCTTCACAGAACAAAAGACAAATGTAAAAGGTATGTACATGTTCATATTCAGTAAACATGAGGTCGTGGCATTCTAGCAATCAACATGTCTCATTACAGATCAAAAATAAACGCTCCCCTTTCCATTTTCTCCACCTGAAAACTAAAATGTTCATTTGGATACTCTGTATATTTCCAAGCACACGATATAAGCCGTTTCATTTTCTTTGATAACATTGTCTTGCAAATCGAAGCAGTTGAGGCACATAAACACAAATACATTTTCAGAGTTACAATCCCGCTCCTAAATGCACAGCCCCTATGATTAAGTTAGAAGCACTGGGTGCAATAATCAGAATTTACAAAAAGCTGTTGATCTTACTAAACAGTGCAAACACCCCCGAGCAGATGAGACCGTGGAGGACACGATGCTTTAGTTCACAGCCAGCTGGATGCATAAATAAGTTGAGGTCACTGCACGGTACTTGTCAGCTCATAGTGGTTTGTATTGGTCCTGGGCGACGCAGGTTTGAGTCCCAATAGTTTTAAGAAGCCGTCTATTCATCAGTGAAGGTGATGACATCATAGTGGATGCCCTGCTGCTGCAGCTGTTCCAGTTGTTCAGGTGTAGCTTCAGTGTAGACCGTCTGAGTCTGCGCCATCTCTTCCTCTGTTACAAGAAGAAAGATGATCCATTTAGTGTGATTTGTTGTCTGGTGCAATTGTTGCTATTCGTTTTCATAAAGGTGATTTCATACTTCATGTTATTGTTGAGCCTATTGGTAAATGGACTTATTTTTATTTTATAGATTATGACTAGAGCCCGACCAATTAATCATATAGGTGATAAAAATGATAAATGAAAATAGAGAACCGACCTGTGACAGCAGATTGGGCCGCGGCCTCCAGGTCTTCAGGATTCACCATCTGTTGCTCCGAGCTGATGGGCAAATACTGGATCTGACCGTCATGACTCACGGCGATCTGAAAACATAAACAATATGGAGCAATGAACTTCGGTCAAAACAACAAACTGTTACTATGCAGAGCATTTCAGACGATGCTCCTCACCTGCTGCTCCTGCAGAAAGGTCCCGTCATGCTCATACTGGATGATCTGTCCATCTGGCATCTGAGGAACAGTTAGAGATCAGTAAGCGTCCCCTAGACACACAGCATTTAATAAGATCATTGTCAGTTAGAGGAACTAAAAACCGCAGTGGTTACACTGACCTGGATGTGGTTACCGTCAGCTACTACTACATACTCCTGAGGGATCAAATGCGGGACTCCGTCTTGTGAGATGATATACTGGACCTGAAACAGGACATGAAACGAGAAACTTGAGCTGAAAGTGGAACTGGAATGTTCTTCTGACATATTTATTTAACTTTCATTTTTGTCATGTACATTAGAACATGAAGTGGTAGAGTCTCACCTCTGTGACCTGGTTGTCTCCTGTCATCAGGTGCTGAACTGTCTGTCCATCTATGGTGGTTATCTGCTGAATGTATGTGCCCTCCTCCTGCAAAATGCACACAGTAATGCATTTAGTTTTGAAGTCAGAACTATCAAGTTACTGCATGAAACAACAACAAAAAAATCGAAGAATTGTGTGACGTTACAAATAAGTAGGGAACGTACCTGGTCTGACAGCGTCTGTTCTTGAGATACAATGATGTGTTCCTGTCCCAAGGCCTGCAGCCGCTCTGGAGTAATGACAGTCTGATTTGCCTGCAGGGCTGTTGTAGATGTAGACACGCACACACATACAGGTTTAGATTTATTTTCTGTGACTTCCGTTATATAGATCAGATGTGAACCTTAATACTACATGCATTGGGGTTCCTTCATTTATATATATAGGGTTCCTTACACTGCAGCGTGGCTAAAGCCTCCTCGTCACTGTTGACTATGATGGTTTGTTGAGAGGAGTCGCTATGTGTCTTGCGAGTATGATGATCCTGACTGTGGAGCCGCTCCATGTGAAACTTCAGATGGCCATTACGGTTAAACCTGAGGTATTGAAGAAAAAAATTGATATTAATTAACATGAACAGCTTTTCCTGCCCACTTTGTGCTGCTTACTAAACAGATGTTTTGCGTCGACTGAAACTCCTTCTGACCTTTGCCCGCAGAGTTTGCAGGTGAAGGGTTTCTCGTTGGTGTGGGTCATCGTGTGTCGACGCAGGTCCTTCTTGTTCTTGGAGGCAAAGCTGCAGTTTGGACACTTGTGGGGACGTAAGTAGGAGTGCAGCTCCATGTGATCCTAAAATAAAGCAGGATATCAATCAGTCAGAAAAGTCGAGGTCCAAAGAACAGAATTGCCTTTGAAATCACACTTCTGAAAAATACAACAAAAAATCTGACATACAGCGGGTAGAAAAAGTAATGAACACGTCATAATTTTTCACAGTAAATATGTTTCTAAAGGTGCTATTGACATGTCGGTCACAACCCAAGTAATCCATACATACAAAGAAAACCAATCAAACAAGTTCAGAAATTAAGTTCTGTGTAATAAAATGGAATGACACAGGGAAAAAGTTTTGAACACATGAAGATAGGGAGATGCAAAAAGGTATGGAAACCCAAGACACCAGCGGAAATCTATCAGTAGTTAGAAAGCAATCCTATCCCCTTGTCAGCGCAAATAAATATCAGCTGGTTTAGTGCCAACTGATTGCCTATGAAAAGTGTCTCATTACCAAGGTGTCACACAGGATACATCTCATGATGGGTAAAGAAAAGAGCTCTCTCAAGACCTTTGCAACCTTAGTGTTGCAAAACATATTGATGGTATTGGCTACAGAAGGATTTCTAAACTTCTGAATGTTCCAGTGAGCACTGTTGGGGCCATAAAAACATAATTTCACCATAAAGTGTGAGAAGAATTATCAGAAGAGTTGTCCAAGAGCCAAGGAGCACTTGTGGAGAGCTTCAGAAAGACCTGGAATGAGCAGGTACAATTGTTAAAAAAAAAAAAGAAAAAAGTAATGCACTCAACCGCCATGGCCTGTATGCCCGCTCTCCACACAAGACTCCATTGCTGAAGAAAAAGCATGTTGAAGCTTGTTTAAAGTTTGCTGCACAAAATTTAGACAAGCCCGTGAAATACTGGGAGGATATAGTCTGGTCAGATGAGACCAAAATTGAACTCTTTGGATGTCATAATACACATTTGGACCATACCAACTGTGAAGTTTGGAGCTGGGAACATCATGGTGTGGGGCTGTTTCTTAGCATACGCCTCTGGCAAACTTCATATAATTGAAGGAAGGATGAATGAAAAAATGTACCGAGACATTGCTGATAAAAAATAAAAAAAATCGACTGCCATCTACCATAATGATGCAACTGAAACAAGGGCGGACATTTTAGCAAGACAATGATCCCAAGCACACAACTCTCAATTGATTTCGGAGAAAGAAAATAAAGCTGCTGGAATGGCCCAGCCAATCACCTGACTTGAATCCAATAGAAAATCTATGGAAAGAACTAAAGCTCAGAGTTCAAAGAAGAGGCCCACAGATCCTTCAGGGTTTGAAGACTGTTTGTGTCGAAGAATAGGCCAAAAATCACACCTGAGCAAAGAGACTAGTTTCTCCCTAAAGGAGGTGTCTTGAAGCGGTCATTACCAACAAAGGCTTTTATACGAAGTATTAAATAAATTTCAGTAAGCTTGTTCAATACTTTTCCCCTGTGTCATTGCATTTTATTCCACAGAACTTAATTTCTGACCTTATTTGTTTGGTTTTCTTTGTACGTATGGATTACTTAGGTTGTTACGGACATCTGGTGAAAATGTCAGGTCTGTAGCACCTTTTGAAATATATTTATTGAGTAAAATGGTGATGTGTTCAATACTTGTCTTGTATGAGGGTGGAGAGGCTCTTTTTCTTTTCTTTTAAACTAATAATACGTAATTTGATGAGCTGGGAAACTATTAATATTACTGTGCCCCGTGGATATTCGTACAAAGATTTATGACTTTTGCAATGAAGACAAATATACTATGATGAAATAAGAACTCAAGAGGCCCATGGATTGCACATCAAATGGGATCAAAACATGTACTTAATATAGGTCGTCGGAGGTGTGTGTTGTGTCCGCAGGGCTGTCTACAGAGTAACATTAGCCAGCATGATGACGTAATGACTCACATACCAAAGTGCTGCATAACTTTGAGAGACACACCTTAACCTCAGGCCAGGAGGAGGAAGTAAAGTCACAGTCTGGACACTTGAACGTGTTGGGATCTATGTGCGCCCTCTTGTGGTTCTCCATGTCAGAGCGTCCATGGAAAGACTCCATACAGATCCGGCAGGAGAACCTCTTGGAGCCGAAATTGGCAGAGCTCGCGGCAGAGGGAGAGGCTGGAGCTTCACTGCTTAGCTGACAGAAATAAAAAAGACATAATCAAAGATTAAAAATACAGACGAGTACATCGCTATGTCCCGAGAATTGTATATTACAGTGGATACTTACCTCCACTTGTTGCAACACGCCATCGGGCAACGATGAAGTGAGATAGAACTTTTCACTTTTTGTGCTCTCTGATCCAGAGACATCTAAAGTCTGCGATGGACTGCTGTCATCATTACTGCAAAAACAGCCGTTTCATGAAATTACAGATTGTTGAGACATTAAAAAGTTGATTTACAATTAATCTCTAGTCATGTGACTATGGTTCTCTATGCAACGGCACATTTCTCATAATCAAAGAAAGTGAGACTGTGCGTTATGTTACCTGTATCCAGGGCTGTGGATTTCTTCAGCAGCCTGTTCCACCACATTGAAGTCGCCACCACTTTCGTAGGCTTCTATTGCGATCTGGGTGAGCTCTCCTGTTTCAGAGGTGGTGGCCTCGTAGGCCTCCTGTAGCACCGTGTCACCGTTCTCAGACACATGGAAGGTCATGACCTTTTGGTTCTGGCCCGGTTCTGTGGTCACTGTGCTCCAAGTGCCCTTCTCCAAAGCTTTACCTTCTGACTTGAGCACAGCCACCTGAGGAGCACAATAAGGACATCTTTAATTTGTGTTTTGTTCCAAAATGACAGCACACTTTGTGTAGAAAACTCGCCCCTTTTAATGCAAACAGAGATTTTTCAACCAGCACCAACCTGTAAGGCATTTCCAGCCAGTTCACGTGCGTTGCTCATGTTCAGCAGGAGGTCCAGGGCATTCTGGGCAGATAGTTCACTGGATTCAGCTGAGGAGTGGATGGAGACAAAGTCAGCAAAGCAACATAATAGACCAGAAATATGAAATCATTCTCATGTGGAATATTCGCTGACCTTGTTCATAAATAATGGTGGTGTTTCCCATTGCATCCTGGGACACAGAGGCATTTTCAATACCGTGCATGGCTTGTAGTGTCGCGGAATCCACAGCAACCTAAAGAACCAGAGAGCAAAATCTATGATCTCCCAATGCCACAACATGAGAATAAATGAAAGAACGAAATAAAACAGAAATTTAGAAAACAGACTCACAATAGTGCTCTGTAAACTCTGTGTGTCGTCATTTTGTTGTTTGAGATCCTCGATCTGCTGGAGGGTGAAGAAGGGTCTGCGTCGTCTCCTCACAGGCTCCTCAGGGTGAGCCGAAGACCACTCCTCAAACGCCTCAGGATGGCGACACTGAACATGTAGACGCAGGTTCTTCCTATGCTTGGTCGTGAAGTGACACATATCGCAGGAGAAAGGCTTCTCTCCTGTAGAGATTTTAAACACAAAATGAAGAGGTATCATTCATCCATGAGGATATAAATAGAACTGGTTTACAGAAACTTCATGAAAGTGTCTCTGATCACTGACCTGTGTGTTTGATGGCTAGATGGGAGACCAGGAACTCCTCTTTAGAAGAGGTGTATTTACAGTAGTCACACTTGAAGGGTCTGTCGTTGGTGTGGGACAGCTGATGGTTGAGCAGCAGCTTCTTGTTGTCACAACTGAAGTCGCAAAACTCACACTTGAACCTGGGACATGTACATCAACAAGTTATTCATTATGATATCTCATCCCACTAACATCAAAGTCATGACTTATTCTAGCCCGGAATTCCAAACCACAAGACATGCAAACTGTTAAATGAAAAAGGGGAGGAGGTATTGCTTGCAGTACTGACTTGCTGTCTCCAAGACTCTGGATGTGGGTCAGTAGGTGCATTTTGAATGTGTACCTCTTCTTGAAGGATTTACCGCACTGCAAAGACATACAAGCTTCTTCACCAAGATATTTCAGAACTTCAGAGCAGGAAAAATTATCGGTTCAATTTCCAGTATCCCAGTAACACAAAATGAATCTACTGGGCAGCAGATCATGCATTCGGAATCATGATAACAGTAACATTATTTAAGAATAATTTCATAGGAAATCCTTACTACCTTGAATACAACATTGAAATGTATTAAATTTTGTTTCTCATGGAAAAACATGTGATAATTTTTTTGGCCACTCTGCCAAGCACAGGCATTTTCCCATTGCAATTGTCGGTCATCACTTAAAAGGTCCAGTGTGTAAGATTTAGGTGAAAGGGATCTGTTGACAGATAATATAAAATAATCCTAGTGATGTTTTCACAATTTTTTTGTTTTATTTGCCCTGGAATGGGCCCTTTATATTGAAATACTTTATATCGACATCAGGGGGGCTCCTCTGTATGGAGGCCGCCATGTTTGTTGGAGTAGCGCAGACTGGACAAACTAAACACCTTTCGAGTTTTTATGAATAGTAAAGGACACCAAAGATTCTCTTCATGTTTGGAAGGGGAGGATGTGTTGAGGGGTATTCAGCTGCAACTTCACCACTAGATGTTCCTTAATTCTACACACTGCAACTTTAATACCATAATATATTTTTCTTAAAATATTAGTATATCATATATATATTTATTTATTAATGAATTGATTTATCTTTGTGTCTGACCTTGTCACACATGTGTGGTTTCTCTGCGCAGTGGGTTTTCATATGCTGGGTCAATCTCTTTTGCATAGGATAAACTCTGTGACACACAGGGCAGGGGAACTCTGACACCTTTGGTACCTGCGTGAATCAGCACATATAATCACAAAATGAGTTTATCATAAACAGAATTTAACCACCATTTAAATATGGGAAACTTGAGGTTTCTTACCAACTCTGTCTTTCTCTTCCTGTATAAAGAAAAGAAAACAGTAACAACATATGAAAATCAGTAATCAACAGTTCTTCACTTAATAACTTGCTGTACATGCTGTCTGAGTTTCTTACTTGTCTTTGTTATGGACTGCTGCGTGGCGAAGTACATCTTTCCTGTAGACACTTGTGTAATCACACTCCTCACACTTGAAAGGCTTGATACCCTCATGATTAAACATGTGTTCCTGTAAAACAGTGCCAATAATTATAAAACACAATGGAATCTTCACATAAACGGAGGTTAACCTGAGTGCTGTGCAGTTGTATGGCGACTAACCTTGAGTGAGGACCAGCGCTTGCAGCGATAGTTGCACTGGAGACACTTAAACAGCTCTGGGTCATTGCCCTCGTGAGAATCCACATGGAAACGCAAATCTTCCTGAGTGAGGAAGCGCGAGCCACAGATCCAGCAGTTGTGAGGTCTCAGGAGAGGTTTGAGGGATTTATAGTAACGACTGTAAGATAATGGTGGGACGGAAATAAGCATGGCGAAAGTACTGTGATATACTTTTTACGACACAACTTTAAACAAAAGTTACCTACTTTCGATTTAGGTACTTCTTATATTTCTTGCGAAGGAAGCGCTTGGAGGGTCGGCCCCGTTTCCTCTGGAAGAACTCCTCCTCTGGCTGAGAGTTGGATGAAGGGTCTTTGTTCTCAGAGTCAGATTGGCTTATTGTGGCCTCAGCAGTGTCCCCTTCAATCGCGACAGCAGAACCGCTGCCTAACCCGGAGGAGCTCGCCTCTTCAGGAACACTAGCATCAGCGCTAACCCTGGGCTTCTTAGCAATACTTTCCGAATCTGTAAAAAACACATGAGAAGGAATGAAGAAAATTGATCCGAAGGGTTAGTTGTCTATTTTAGGTCCCATTTGCAGTGATAGGCTGGTTTTTGTTTTGCTTGTTAAAATTTGCAAACCCACCTTTGCTGTTGTAACCGTCTTCTAAAGAGCTGTACTTCCTCGGACGACCAACCTTACGTCGAGGACGCCCGTGAGAGGACGAGGAAATAGGGGGAGTGGGCTTTTTCAGTAGGGCAGGTGGTCTTTCTTTGCAGTCCTCTTCTGTTGGGCTGTAGTCACTATCCTCTGCATATAAACAGAAGAGCAGGGACAGTGAATATTACTCTTATATTGTAACTGTTTAAACTGACTTAAAAAAACAATCCATTTCTATATGATCTGATTTGGGGTTCAACAAAAATCTACCAGTCTGACCTTCAGGATCGTCAATAGCACCAGCATCCACAACATCATCCTCTTCTTCCTCTGCCTGGTGAGGCTCCGCAGCCTTCACCTTAGCTGCCTTTCTTTCCTCAGCTTCCTCCCTCTCTGCCTGGCGACGGGCCAACGTCTCACTTTTAGGAGGTCGTCCACGTTTACGTTTCTTTGGCACGTTCCCTGAACAAGCAACATTTCATGAATAAGAAAATAATTCAAAACTTACAAGCAAAGTAAAGTTTCACTGTGATACATAATAAAATACCTCACCTGCAGGTTTAAAGTGTTTGTCTCTCATGTGGTTAATGAGTGTGTCTTTGGAAGCACTCTTGTATGGACACATCTTACACTTGAACTGCTGTACAATCACTACTTCCATCATCTCCTCCAGCTCAGCCAGGTTTGGTCCTCTGTCCCCTTGGACTTCTGCTACCGTTGATGTCTCCATCTCCCTGACCAGCTCAGCTTCACTCTGAGGCCCCTGGGAGCCCTGCGGCTCTTCTTGGCTGGGTGAGCACTGTTGAGCCGGTTCAGGCTCTGGATTTGAGTTATATGTCCCACTGCTGCTGATATAGGGCCCAGACTGGCTCTCACTGCTCTCCAGCGCCTCAGGAAGCCCGCCTGAGCCCGCTGTGTCTGCCAGAGGGTGGTCTGATGAGTTGCTGTCATCAGCATAGAGCGAGGCCTCAGGGCCATTGCTGCTCTCCATGTAACAGGAGTGCTGCGGCTGCTGTCGGGAGTGCTGTGGCTGATCCGGATCCTGGTTCTGATCGTCATCTTCATCATCATCGTCCCCAGCTTGGTACTGAGAACAACCCGGCTGCTCAGAGTCTGCAGCTGCAATACATTCTGCGCCATACTCTACCCCATACTGCCGACTTATCAGGGAGCGGTGGTCTGCACTGCTGTCAATGTAACTGCGTGAATGATGAGGCTGCTGTCCATCGTCCTCTGCACACTCAAGATACCCCGCGCTGCACTCTACCACATAGTGACCTTGGCTGGTAGCGTTCGAGTCAGCTCCGCTGCATTCCACGTATCCAGGCAGGTCCTGGTCACTGTTATCCCCACTGTAGTCAGGGAAGCCTGAATGGGAGCGTGTCTGGTCAGGTTCCTCGCCCGAACACTCCACATAGGAAGATGAGGACTCCCCTGTCTGGTCAGGGCCATCTGCACTGCAGTCCATGTACTGGGAGGGGTGGGATTGCTGGGGCTGGTCAGGCTGACTGCTGCTGTCCTCTGGGTAACCCGAGTGTCCAGGCTGATCATCAGGCTGGTCGAGGTTGCCCTGCAGGTCCCCCTGGTCCAGACAGGTGGATGTGGGACCTTCAGCGAGAGCTTCTATGGCTATACGATTGGACTGGGCTGAAGATGACATATGAGCTACCATAGGAGCACCTATAGTGGAAAATACAAACAGATGTATTGTACATAGTTGACTTAAAAGGATTCCAATATTTTCATTCCGAGGCTTACTTACATGTCATCACACTAAGTGGAGTTTATATCACTTTTAAAAGTGAAAACTCACTTATTATAGGATTAAAATAAAGTACCTGCATTATATTCTTATTAAATACCCTGGAAATATTCAATTAGTTATTTGCTGTGTAAAGAAATGCTGTATGAACGTGGTGGTCATATATTTTCTGGGGGTCATTAACTTTCTATGTTTTGATGTTTTGAAAGGGGCTGAAGTATAAATGAGTCAGAAGTAATATTGGCTCACTTACCGTCATCTGGTCCTTGTAATATCAGATACTGGGTTGTTTCTGCAGCCCCATCTTCTGCACTGGTCACAGCTACACAACCTGATAGAAAAGCAGAACAGTACAGTACAGTGTAAGTAGAATTACAAGGCTTGAAGCTGCTCAGCCTTAAACACAATAGATGTAAGAGTAACAGCTAGAGAGATACCAAGAGATACCATTCATAATGTCAGGCCCAATGGTGGACTCTATGATTTTGTCAATGGCAGACCCCAGGTCTGACGAGGTAGAAGCAGTTGAGTCAGAAACCATCATGGCTCCGTCAGACACTGCGCTGGAGTGGACCAGCACTTGGGCTGACCCAGACACCAGCACTGACTGAGTAACCGTGGAGACACTGGACACGCTGGTGGACTGGGCCACTGAGGAGGAGTCGGGGAGGTGGACTGATGAAACTCTGACATCTGTACTGGAGCTGGTTTCCGGGATGAACACCTTGAGAGGGAAGGGGAGAGAACATGACGTGTTAAAATATTTAAATAAAACACAACTGCCATATTGTTTATTTTTTTCTGGCTTGAATATATCACAGTTTTTACAGGCGTTTTTGCAAAGCTTACCACAACTCCCTCTGAGCTCTGTCCCACATGGCAGTCCGACTCTGGGGCCTGTGTATGAGAGGCAGCAGCATCACTGCTGTCTGCAGACATGGCCTCGGATGACTCCATCCCCATGCCGCTTTCGGATGGCTCCTCCATCCCCGAGGGGCCTGCATCACTGCTGCTCTCCACTTCATTCTCCTCTGAATCCATAACTATCTACAATAAATTTGACATGAACAAACACAGTTTTAATCTGCACCACACTTAAAGCCCGCCTTGAGCAGCATTACTGCAAGTTCATTGTGTTAAAGTTAACACAATTCATGTTTAACTCCTTGGTCGCTTGCCCTTAAGAACATTTGTGTCAGTAATTGCACAACTTAAGATATTCTATAATCTTTGCTGATGTTTCGCTGGATAACAGAAATATACAATGACTTTTAAAACAAATCTAAAGTGTTGGGACAGAAACAGAAACAGTTTGTCCAACTTGCTCAACTGTGAAGAATGAATGATTTTGAACAAGGTAACTTAGTAGCCTTGCTATCGAAAATAATAGGTAACACCTTGATGTTGTTGTACAGTGTGTGTCGCCTATGTGTTACTAATTCTGCCAGATGCTCATCCAACTGGATATTAACTTCAGTTTTTCTGTAATACTTCACTTTCCCAGTTTCCAAGGTCACCGTGTTTAGTGTGCGTCATGATGGGTTCGTGCAAGAGGATTATATTTCAACAGTCACGAGTTTGTACGAGAGGGGATCTTTTGCATGAAGTGATGGTTATGAACCACTGCATTAGGTGGCTGTTAATGCAGGTGAATTACACATTACTATGATATGTATGAAGAATGTATAGATATCCAAGGGGAATAACGAAGTTTAACTTTTTTTGTTTGACACTATTAGTTTTATCTGGTTGAACCAAACGAAAACTACCACATGGGTAGCCTGTTGTGTATGACATGATAAACATGGGCTTTTTTCATTATAAATAAAGTCCAATGTCTTTTAATATATATAATATATATATATAAAGACATTGCCCTTTTAGCTCAACACAGCTGAACAGCTCTTTTATTGTGTTATTGTTTGGTGCATGTTTGTCAGTGCATATCTGTATTTTGTTATTTTCTCTTAGCTAAAACCAAATTGCCTTCTGAAGTAATAAAGTTGTATTGTATGCGAAACTTGAGTTGTTTAGCTTCCATATAGGATGTTTGGGCTGTAATGAAATGTTTGGCTGTTCCCCCACTTGTACATCATTAATACACAGTTTACACCAGTTTTCTCCCAATTAAACATGTTTTGTTCCCCAATACTTTGCATTGTTGTGATATCCGGTACTTACAAGAAACATACACATTCTGTTATCATTGTATATAAGAGAATTTTATTGATGCCTGATCCAATGCAAGTACATTGTTTGTCATCCATCACTTAGTGGGAAGGTGTTTATTCCAGATAACTTATACACGAGTACCGCTGCCACTCCACACATTTAACCGACTGAAGGGACTGGTTTGTTTCCCTTCACGGATGTTAAGGTTGTGGGAAATACATCTCAATATTCTATGGACCATATTTACCCGCGATTGTACACGGAAAAACGACATCTTTGGGCCTCAGAGCCTCAATGTCATCGGACACTAGCGCTAGTTCCCCGTGCAGCAGGGCAGCTAACGCTAGCACGTAGCTGGCAGACCTGCTTTGTTTTCCTGCATCTGTCGTGGTCTGCTAGGCTTTAAAAACACACGCACGACATTTGCCCCTCGAGCCCGGAGGGTTTGAACGTTGGAATGAAATGTGAGTGAAGGCTGCGTCACAGATGTGTAGTGTTCGACACATCGGCAGAAACAGCCTCGGGAGTGACGTGCGCTAGCCGAGTTTTTAAAAACGGGCCTAGCTGCCCTTAACCCTGCCTGCACAGCGTCGCCATTTTCCGCCAGGCAGCCGCTTTTCCACTCAGGCATTCAGAGAGCTCTACTGGGGACCTCGAGGGCCTGAGCCGCCGCAGACCGTCCCGATTCTCTCCCTGAAGAAAATGAAAACCTTCCCTGCGCCCGCCACCTCGATCTCCACGCTTTTTCCTTACCGTGTGTTGTCGCGCAGATGGGTGTCCTCCGGTGCAGAGGCGCCAAACACGACACAAATTACTAACCGATAATTCTTGCCTCTTTCTAGTCGGGCGCCATGAGTATCTCCTTGCTTCCTGTCCCTGCAACCGGATCTTATTTATTATTTTTTGTTTAAACCCGACCTGTCGTCTTATTGAACAGTCATATATTCACTCGTTTTAATTTGATTTATTCTGCGATATTTTGGCAGTCGCGTGTTGCTCCAAATATTCAGTAATTGAGATGTTAATAAACACTCAGTGGACTATTGTTTCTAGAGGAAGGCACATTACGCAACTTGGTGCGGAGTAATATGTGTCCGCCTATGTCAATAGAGAGGTTTTGTTTATACCGGTTTAAACTTTGAATACGTTTGAAAACTCATTGAAATACATCAATCGTGATTGTTGTGGGTAATTAAGTCACATTAATCGTAGTGAAATATATTAATATATATAACATGTATGTTCAATAGAAGAACAACGGGGAAAGGGAAATAACAAGACGTTTTGCTGGACTGTTTGACTTTATGGTTTTTATTTGGTTGAACCAAACAATAGTTGAACTACCATAATAATGATAATAAGTGATAGTATCTTACAACCTGTTGATCTATTCTTACTGTAATGCAATATACAGATGAGTTTCACTCATTAACAACATTATAGGCATATACAGTACAAGTATATATAAAAAGTATGCTCAGTTTACACATGCTTTCTGCAGCTCAACCACACTGTGCTGTTGTTTATATCGTTTTAATTGTAGACTTTTATAGTTTTTTTTTTATAGAGTTTATACTTATGATAGGTTGACTCTTGCGGGAATTTTCATCCAGCGGCTTATAACAGGTGAAATAATAGAAATGACAATTTAATAATGTAATATCACGACATAGAGTTGGAGGATCAAACATGTGAATTTTCATGATATATATAAATGTATATATATATATATTTTAAAATACATTGCACTTTTAGCTCAACGCAGTTGATTAGCTGTTATTGTTTTGTTGTTTGGTGTATGTTTATCAGTGCATATCTGTATTCTGTTATTTACCCAAATACAGATAAAATTGCCTTCGGGATTGAAACAGCTGTTTTGTATGAAAAACTTGAGTTATTTTGATGCCAAATAGGATTTTTGGGCTGCAATTAAATTATGAATCAACATTGTTAACATCTTTTTTTCCCAATTAAACATGTTTCTGTTTCCCAATACTGGTCCCTGTTTTGATATCCAGTATTTACAATAAATATACAAAAATGTGCAAATTCAGTTATTAGAGAATCTTATTGATGCCCGACACAGTGAAATTACATTGTAAATCACAGTCTGCATTAACTTTTCTCACTAATGTGAGAGTGTGGTTTCAAAATTTAGAGAGTACTTTTGGGTGTGATGGAAATTTAAAAAGATCTATATGCTAATGGAAAAAGTGAGACAGGAGACAGTGTTATAGCAAGATTCCAAGTAATGTTTATTGCATTTAAAGTTACAACTTTTAATACAAGACACATCAGTTACATAAATAATTTCAGTGAAGGAGACATGTTTTGTCTTCCAGTGCAAGTAATTGGCTCTGAAGCCATCTTGAGAAAAACACAAATAGAATTATACAAAACAAATAAGCTTTAGGACACAAAAATAAAAGATATTACTATAAATATCAAAATAATCTAATACTGTTGAGAGTCCGAACCCGTCAGACACAAAGGTTTTGTTTGAAATCTGATCCAAACATCGTTTGAGAATAGTTAAATTGTGGTTATTGATCTAAGACTTTAGGCTACCATAACATTATGAGTTCACAGATAATCTGACTGAGGGCAAGTCAGTGTCAAAGATCACAATTTGCTTTCCTGTTTTGGGACTTTGACTGATTGTTGGGCTAGTGCTGTATGTTTTAGTACCAACAGCAATGATGGTCAATTATTTACATCCCAGAAAGCACATGCATCATACAAAAGGCGCTACACACAAATACTGCATCACATTCTCCCTGACACCCGATTTTGAGCTCGTTCCTGTGGGTTCATCATCTCAGTATTGGTAGCCTGCAGAATCAGAGCACTTGAGGAGGTCATATTTCACGTAGCCAACACGGTCCACCTGTCTGCGGGAGTTCATACGCCAGTAGAAGCTTTCCCGGCAAAAGTAGATGTGACCTAAAGTAGAAACAAGGGAAACAAATAAATTGCTAAATTCACATATACGTGCATATATCTACTGTTACAGTAATGTGATTTTGGTTATTTAGAGTAAACAAAGGTTTGAAGTTGACAGATCTATTTACTTTTGTACTGGAATACATCATGAGCGTCACTGGGGACGCCACCGAAGTAGACATCTGTGAACCTGGGGTACCCGTTGTCGATTTTCTGGGCCTTCACGTCAAGCCTGCGTTGATAAGACACAAAACCATCCCAGAAAATGTCACTAAAACTGTCAAAAACAAACAGTCGCTCTCCTCCTAAAGCACAGACTTTAATAATGTCGTAAAATTGTTATAAGTTGACAGTTAGTTTGACTGAACAACCACAGTGGGGTTGGGGTTTAACTGCCCCGTTAAAAAACAAACAAATTAGATGCTAAGAATAGAAGAAATAGTCGAATTTGAGCCAAACATCTTTCGGCAACAACATTCTTCCCATCTTAAAAAAAAAAATGCTCAAAGGCACAAGTCAACTCACCTCCAGAAGTTCTCCCCACTGAAGAGCAGCACTTTGCCCTTCCCTTTCTGCAGCGCTCCCTCCACCTTCTGAATGCTGCCGGGGAGACCGAGCTTCTCAATGCTGCGGGGCCCCAGAACACTCTCCCCTGTGTACACCCAGAATCTGTTCCCTACATAGATGGGAAAAAATGACAGCGTGAAGCTCTGCACTTCTGTTTTTGTTTGTTAGTGCATGGTACTTTTATATCTACACTTTATGAAGCTTCTTTACCTGAGAAGAAGTAGATCTTCTTGGTCAGTGGGTCCTGGAAAGCAGAGTCAATGACAGCTGGCAGAGCTGGCCACTCCTCAGAAAGAGAAAACGGTCCCTTGACTGCTCCATCACCACTGCTGGGCATCTTCCAGTAATTTCTGTCGATTAGTAGATAAAACCAAGACATCCATCAATGCTGCCAGCTTGTTGTCATTTATACTTCTCTTTTAGAAAAAGACAGATTTGCTCACCCGTTCTCAAAAAAGTGTAGTTCTTCACCAATTGCAGTGATGGTGTCAAATTTGCGCAACTTGCAAGCATCTCTGGTTGGATCCACAGGTTGAGGTGTGGTGGTGGTTCCAGTCGGTTTAGGTTCTGGCTGGGGGACAGTGGTGGGGGGGTTGGGCTGAGGAGGGGTGGGTTCCGGGCCTGTTCCGCCTCCTAAACACAGACATGGTTGAGAAGAGTTTAATGATTGAGAGTGTTTTTTTTTTTACTTTTCCAGGAAGCCTGTTGTAACCTCACCATAGAGATACTGAATGCCTTCGATGTCATCTTTGTTCAGGGAGAAGTTTTCCACATAGCTGTACATGGGGTACATGAGAGCCTCTCTAATGTTGGAGTGATCCAGGCCGAGGGAGTGTCCAAACTCATGGGCTGCCACGAGGAACAGACTGTAACCTGTTCCACACACAGTACGGACATTTCATGAATCATGAACGTAAACACACAGCCATATCACTTTGTCCATTCTCCACACTGTGTCTTATATTTATGTTCACTCACCCTGGTCAGCACAAAAACCCCATTTCGTGTCCTCGTCATAGTTGTCAGTGGTACTGCACCACAACTTGCCATCTTCTCGTCCCTCACTGGTGCAGGAGTCATACTCTTTTCCCTGGAACACAAAGGGGAAGTGGCAGGGCTCTCCCTCTGAATTGCCACCAGTAACAGCGGTGTCTGAGATGACAAGAGAGAACAGTCAGAACACAATCCGCTGTGGCTGAACTCCACACTGTTTACGTGATGTGGTTCCTGTCACTCACCTCGACTGGGACAGAATCCATACTTCTGGTCTTTGTCAAAGTTGCCTGTGGTGGCACACCAGCGGTAATCATCACTGCGGCCCTCTGTGGTACATTTGTCAAACTCCTGGTCCAGAAAGATGAAGGGGAAGACACACCCAGCTCCGTCTGAGTTCCCTCCAATTGTGTAGAGAACTGTGAGGAGGAGAATTGGGGGCAAGGATGAGCGGGCGAAGCGAATCCACATGTCACAAAAGCAAATGCCCTTATCAAGGTGACCTATGATTGCCCTAGAAGAATAAACTTACGTTCACTTGGGCAGAAGCCATATTTTTTGTCTCTGCCGAAATCGGCTGTAGTGGCGCACCATGGCAGGTTGTCTGTGCGGCCGTCAGTGGTGCAGGTGGTGTAGGACTTGCCCTCGAAAGTGTATGGGAAGTGGCACATGGCACCTTCCGCATTCCCGTAGCTGGTCTTCACAGCTTGGTTGAGTAAATGAAACATATTCATTTAATGCATGTATGATATGAACACCAGGGGGAGACACCTACATATGTATTGTTTAGGAGAGTAGTATATTTTGCTATGTGCTGCCAATTACCTGGTCCTTTACCCAGGGTCCAGTTCTCATCATCGTCAAAGTGAGCGTCTCCCTGGATCCCCTCCCCAGGGGGATAAGCATGAGCCAGAAGGCCTTCCTTACCATCGAAGGGGTATGGGTCTCCATGGTCTGAATAGAAAATCAAATCATACATCAATCCTTGATTTAGCTCCTAAATAACGTTTCAAATATGTAACATCAGTGTGTAGAAAACAATAGAAATGACCACCCTACACGAACATACCTCCTTTACCAAATGAAATCATGATGTCGGCTGTTCCGTCAAAGAGGCGTGTAAAAGTTAGAGGGGTCACATCACTCCACACCTTGAAGGCTCTGTGAAAGGCATCGTCAATCAGGGAGCTCTCCATGTCTGGAGAATAATTAAGGATTCTGTGGAGAGAGAGCAGAATGACAATGAGACCTCTGGATACCCGTCGGATGTTGTCCCCTGCATTACAGAGCAAATCATGGTGTTAAAATGTGTTAAAAGCTTGTGTTGAAATTGTCTTTCTTTCTACTCACCTATAAGTGACGTCCTTGTGGTCCCATTTGAGGTCTCCCTCAAAGGTTTGGAAGTTGGCCACATCGGGAACCCCACAGCGAGGACGCTTCATGACCTCCAGGGTGGACTTATCCAGCACTCCACTCTCTTCCAGCCCCATCTGCCTCTGCATCCTCTTCAGAGCCTTGGAGGTGGACACCATCGACTGGAAGCCACTGCGGTGCAAGGTTTCCAAGTAGCCAAACCTCTGCAGATAAGTCTGAAGGAGAAAATGACAATCAAGGTCAGCGGGTCCAGGTAGACGATTATATCACATGAGAAACAGGGTGGAGTGGGCCCTTAAGACGTTAACCATTCAGTCCAAATGTTTTTGTGATACTTTAGCTTAAATTGAGTGGAAAATATATTCTCTTTTTTTTAATATAATAACGATCATTTCTGTTCAGTAAATGACCTCCTGGCACAGCTTCATTGCATTCTGTTTTGAGGATTCCAGTCTATTAAGACAAAATGAACCATCTGCTACTCACGTTTGCCAAATCCGAATCATTCTTGTTTTTGAGGATGTCTCCTGGGAAGATGACACTGACAGTCTTGAGGGGAAGGCTCCATCCGTCCTGGATGCTTATCCCCAAAACCAAACACACAGCTAAAGCGCAGCATCTCATGATGAGACCTACTTTGGATTTCTGAAAAAATTTCAGAAAACAAACTAAAAGAGCCCCGCAGGGAACAAGTACTCAGTCAGCCAAAAGAAATGAGAAAGCCCCTTGAAGATCAGTGTCGTTGGCTTTCCTCCTCTTTGTTTTGACCGGTGGCTCCTGCTGTTGTCTCTCTGCCTTGTGCCCTTAGTTGTGGACCTTGTATTTATGCAGGGTAACTCCTTAGTCACATATCCTTGTCCCCGCCTACTACTGATCTCATACCTCCCACTTACATCTTGACAAACTGTCTAGTTACATGGAAATGGGGAAATTCCAAAATATCCACATTTAGCTTTACCAAATAGGTATTGAGTGGTTAACTAATCATTCTGTGTGGTGGTGGATATGACCAATTATGGCAACATTTAATAAGTTAATGCATGCCTGAAAAACCCACACAAATTATTCACTTAATGACAAATAACTTTAGAAGCTTTTAAACTTTCAGTTTTCTTAGGAACTTACATAATTAAAACTGGGAAAAAAAATAGGTTCGGGATAAAACCTAAAGATTCTAAACACATTGATATTATCTTTCAATTCATGGGAGAAGCTGTCATGCAAATGTATTTTTATTTCTACCTGAGTACAACACACTCATCATGGGACCGGGCCAGACACTTCTGTTATTTCTATGCTTAAAGTAGTGATATGGTTCCACTTTTTTTTATCATAAATAGAAATTTCCTCTTAATCTAAAGTTGGATTCTGAATAAAATGAGGACAAGTCAAAAGGGGCTCAGTTACTTTTTTGTTTTCAAAGATGACAAATTACTGAGGTGTTGAAGCCTTTAGATTTGATTGTTTGCAGTATTACAGTGTGGTTGTTTCTGGCCAGATTCTTTGGAACTATCTCCTTCATCATCACCTTGTGCTGATGCAACACCTCCACTGGCACGATCCCCACGAATGAATGCAATACATTGCATTAGTAACAACGCCTATGTCTCATTCGGTAATGATTAACCAATGTTTCTGTATTTTTCTCAAAAAGAGGACTTGTATTTTTCGTTAGAAATCTCTGCTGCATAACAAATTGTGCAATGGATAAAAAAGTCCAAACAATATATACATATATTTTTATTCCAGAGAACAAATTGAGTGTTGGTTAGTCTATGATCTTGAGAGAGCCTGCTACAGTGCCTTGCATAAGTATTCACCCCCTTTGGACTTTTCTACATTTTGTCATGGTATAACCACAGATTAAAATGTATTTCATCGTGAGTTTATGTAATGGACCAACACAAAATAGTGCATCATTTGGAAGTGGGGGGAAATATTACATGGATTTCACAATTATTTACAAATAAAAATCTGAAAAGTGTTGAGTGCATATGTATTCACCCCCTTTACTGTGAAACCCCTAACAAAGATCTGGTGCGACCAATTGCATTCACAAGTCACATTTGCAAGTCACATAATTAGTAAATAGGGTCCACCTGTCTGCAATTTAATCTCAGTATAAATACACCTGTTCTGTGACGGACTCAGAGTTTGTTGGAGATCATTACTGAACAAACAGCATCATGAAGACCAAGGAGCTCACCAAACAGGTCAGGGATAAAGTTGTGGAGAAATATGAAGCAGGGTTAGGTTATAAAAAAATATCCAGAGCTTTGAACATCTCTCTGAGCACCATAAAATCCATCATAAGAAAATGGAAAGAATATGGCACAACCGCAAACCTACCAAGAGGAGGCCGTCCACCCAAACTGAAGAGTCGGACAAGGAGAAAATGAATCAGAGAAGCAACCAGGAGGCCCATGGTTACTCTGGAGGAGTTGCAGAGATCCACAGCTGAGGTGGGAGAATCTGTCCACAGGACAACTATTAGTCGTCTACTCCACAAATCTGGCCTTTATGGAAGAGTGGCAAGAAGAAAGCCATTGTTGAAAGGGATCCATAAAAAATCCCGTTTGGAGTTTGCCAGAAGCCATGTGGGAGACACAGCAAACATGTGGAAGAAGGTGCTCTGGTCAGATGAGACCAAAATTGAACTTTTTGGCCTCAATGCAAAACGCTATGTGTGGCGAAAACCCAACACTGCCCATCACCCTGAGCACACCATCCCAACAGTGAAACATGGTGGTGGTAGCATCATGCTGTGGGGATGCTTCTCTTCAGCAGGTACAGGGAAACTGGTCAGAATAGAGGGAAAGATGGATGGAGCCAAATACAGAGAAATCCTTGAAGAAAATCTGATGCAGTCTGCAAAAGACTTGAGACTTGGGCGGAGGTTCATCTTCCAGCAGGACAATGAGCCTTAACATACAGCCAGAGCTACAAAGGAATGGTTTGGATTAAAGAATGTTAATGTCTTAAATTGGCCCAGTCAAAGCCCAGACCTCAATCCAATAGAGAATCTATGGCAAGACTTGAAGATTGCGGTTCACAGACGGTCTCCATCCAATCTGACTGAGCTTCATCTTTTTTGCCAAGAAGAATGGACAAACCTTTCCATCTCTAGATGTGCAAAGCTGGTAGAGACATACCCCAAAAGACTTGCAGCTGTAATTGCAGCGAAAGGGGGTTCTACCAAGTATTGACACAGGGGGGTGAATACTTATGCACCCAACAGATGTCAACTTTTTTGTTCTCATTATTGTTTGTGTCACAATAAAATTTATTTTGCACCTCCAAAGTACTATGCATGTTTTGTTGATCAAACGGGAAAAAGTTTATTTAAGTCTATTTGAATTCCAGTTAGTAACAGTACATAATGGGAAAAAGTCCAAGGGGGGTGAATACTTATGCAAGGCACTGTATGTGCAGTCGTGGGTGCATGTTGGGTAGAGGCTGATATTTGAGTATCAAGGTGTTGTGGGCTCGGATGTGTCTCAGTCAGCACATCATGAGTCACTCTGCTCCCACATGAGTGGCCACAGCTGCAGATGAGGGGCAGTGCATTTTCAGATGCAGCTAAATACACAGTTATTTTCAGCTGATAAGTCATAAGAGAGGGTGTTTCCTGCCCAATCCCCCAATAACACTTTTACAAATCAGACAATTGGTTGTAATTGAAACCAGACTTGAACTAAATTAAGCCCCTGTGTGTGTGTGTGTGTGTTTGTGTGTGTAATTGTATTATAGGTTTCTATTGTATGCTGCTTTGTTATTATAATTTTGCTTTGCCACGGTGCGGCACATTATCCCTTTTTAAATGTACAGCACATTGAATTTCTTTGAATTTCCTCTCATAGTAACTTAAATCTATTAATGTCCTAATGAGGAGGCTGCGTGTTGTTCTTGCGGTTTGATGAGGTGATGCATCCTTCCTCATTCTTGACTGCTTTGTTCCTGATGTGGTTGACACATCACACATATTGGAGCAATCACACCCCATTTGCTAATCCATTGTTGACGTGTTTAAGAGATGTGGTCATATATTCTATGAAACCGTGTGTAATCAGCATATGTGTACACCGGTTTCATTAGTCCTTATATGTTCTCAGACCTGATGACACACATCTGCAGTTTTGATGATGATACTCAAAATAGGTTGTAAATCTTTTATTTCCTGTATTTATTTATTTCCTATATTTACCTCAGATTTATTTCTTAGTTTGCAGGATTCTGCAAAAACTACACAACCGATTTCCATGAAATTCTGTGCAGGGGTGAGGCATGATCCAAAGTATAAGCCTTTGAAGTTTGGCATGGATCTAAAATGAGACATGTAAGGAGAGAGATATTTATGAATGTGTGAAATTTGGTGCAGATCAAAATAATTATCCGGTTATATTGAATTTAAATATGGTTTTATAAGTGGACTGTTTGCCCTTGGTGTTATGGGCTCTCCAGGTGCTATTCTAGTTTGTAATTTATATGCCGGAAATGTTAATTCTGCATTGAACTGAAAAATATGAATTGATTTCAGTGGTACAGAAATTAATTTTAAAAACAGATATTAGATATAAGATATAATACAGATACACACAGAGAATGCCAGCTAGAGCGTAGTTGTATTTAACACTTACACAGTCTGTGAACCATGTTATGTTACATTCAGACTAAATTTGGTCTATGCAGCCTCAAATAGAACAACAGCCCACTTCCATTTGACGCAAGGTTATTTCTTTTTATGTGTCTCATGGCAGATCCCTGGGCCTCCTTTGAAAACATCTGTCACTAATTTCCCATGGCGTCAAAGCCTTAATGAATATGGCTCTGTGTATTTTAACAAATGCCACATTTCACTGGGTTTCACCACTCTGCTCTCAGAAAGGAGTCTGGCAGAGACGCTCGAAAAAAACAATTTTTTTTGGCATGACCTTCTTCCCCAAATTTCCCCTCAATGGCAGCGCTGGCGGTTGGCACATGCCACGGAGCTGTATGGGGTGGCAAACTGCGTCATCACAGAACTGGATAATATCATCGTAGAGGAGCGAGACCCTCACTGCTTACAGGGGTGGGATCTTTATGATGAGGATAACCGTGTAACAACAGAGCGGTGTAATGTGGAAAAGGTTTTCCTGAGGCTGTTAAAACACACAGAGAGGCTGAATACGACCAAACACTGAATGAATTTTGGCATTTTAAGGGCAGTGATTGCTCAGGGTGAAAACTCTGATTATGTGTGAAGCAATGCAGTCGTGTATTCGCATGGAAATTCAATGTATTTCATGCTCTGATTTGAAGTAGCTGGCCTGGATCTTTCTGTTTACAGTCGAGCGCTGTACAGACAGTTTTGCAACTAGGTCCTTAATTGTGACATGCCCTGTTTAGTTTCAAGCTGCCTTGTTAAAGCAATCTGTTCACGTCTTATGGTATGTTTCTAGCGGGCAGTTATAAATGCAAAAATCCCTTCCTGTCTGCGGCAGTTAATGTGGCTCCCTGGCCGGCTTCATTGTTCAGCTGAGTTGAGTTTTACGGCGACTGGTTTGCTGACTTTGTGGTGGGACACAGCGACTGTGCAACTCGGAGGACCATCACAGTGTTTGATGTGGACGACGCGTTACCCCATCACCAGGTACTTTACCCAGCCCTGCTGAGTCTGCTGTGCCTTTGCAGTTATTCTGGGAAGAGTTTTGTTTTTATACCCCACTAACCTCTCACAACAGTTTATCTTGGCTTTGCAGGGAGTTCGCCTCTGTGTTCCCTTTGTTTTATTTTCGGTCACTCTGTGTTGTCGACTTCATTTTTCACGATGACAATGAAACTATAAACAGCAATGAACAGCATGTCTAATGTACTGTCTCTGAATATTTATAACACCTTTCTAATTAGTGAGGATACTAAGCATGCTTGTGGGTTACACTGATACAAACACAAACAAAACAAGGGACACAACCAAACAAGAAACTGATCAAAACAGGCAATGGCCAGGGAGGAAACCATATTGCGGCCTCTACAGCCCTCAAGTGTCACTCATATAACAGCTTGTCTGCAGTGACTCATAAGTCAGCATGATAAACGCGACACATATAATTCCATGAACACACTGTAAAGTTGTGTACAGTCATCTGAATGGGATCGTAGGAGCACAAGAGGCCACCGATTTGACTCATGTCTCCCCGGGGCTACAGACAGGAGTGTCACTTCTGCTTCATAAACCCTTTATCAAAATCTACAGCATTAGTCACCTTTGGGAATATTTCTCTCTCCCTGTGTTTAACCACTTAATGGCCATGAAAGGAATCCAACAAACATACAATGTAAATATTTTTCAACACTCCTAGACATGAGTCTCAGATGCCGAACGTGTAATAATAGTGATAATGACACTCTTCATATTTGTGCTGTGTCATCCAATGTCACAGCCAGCCCTGGCTGAGCAACATAAAATACGAGGTTAGCTTAAAGTAGGTCATTCCAAGTGCACTTCTCTTACTGTATGAAAATGGAATTCAATCAAACGAAAAGTAGATCGTAGCTGTTTTAATCTGATGAAACCTTCATCTGGTTCACATCAGCAGATGACTACTTCCCCCGATCTGATGTGGTGGAGTGAGGTTCCAGCACACTGCTGCGGATCAAAGCACAGTTCAACGTCAACTTGATCAAAGCTGCTCAAAAAACGCATGTCATATAAACCATTTCTGCTTATCGCTGTTTTCTTTCCCTCCACTCTGGCTCTGATTCTTTGGTGGAAACCACAGACCCAAAATGTAAACTTCCTCTGCTTCCACTCAGGTACTCTCCAGGATTGGGACACAAACTGATGAGTGAAGCAGGATATGACAGGACGGCCTTTAACCACAGGGATGCACATAGACTAATGTTTTGCAATGACTTGGTATATGTATATAAATATATATATACACACACACACACACACATATGTAAATGTCTATATAAATCTATAAATAAATGCATATATATAAACACACACACACAAATCTATATATCTGTGTATATATTTATGAAAGAGAAACAGATAGATAGCTTCACAAAGAAAGAAGAGAGAATGACACACAACAAAGATTCCCATGCCAGAGGCCGGTCAGGGACACTGTGGTTCATCGTCGGCGCCTTAACCCGAGGCCACCCGAGGGAGTTATACTTTTAAATGATGCTGCTGACAATTTGTATGACCTTGTGTAATGATATAATAACAGTATCAAGCAGCAGGCAAGTTTGGCCAAAAGCCGAGCGAGGGGGTAGAGTACTCCTGCCGAGGCGTGGGCTGCCCCTGCAGAACAAGTCCAGACAGGCAGTGTTGTGTTGACTTTACGGACAGCCATCTTCACCACCACCCTTAAAAGCTCATTACTGCCAGTCATAAGCAGTGGCCTCGATGGGCGTTCCATTCCCTGCCATCCAAATCGCAGCCACAGTGTGTCACTCCCTGAGCCACGATGTCAGCTCTGATTTCATCTAATATTATTATATTCCCATCTCACGTCACATGAAGCAAAGCCGCCACAACTTCTTTTAAAGAGTAGTTTTTTTAATCTTCTAGAAAAACAGAGAGCCTGTTAAGTAAAACAAATAAAGTGCTGTGTTACAGTTAACGTTATGTGAGCTGTAATTCAAACAGAGTGAGTAATAAGGAGGTCATGTAACTTACGCTCCATTCAACAGGTTTTTAAAAACAATCTTTCAGGGAATGGGAAGAGGTTGGGAATTTACCCTTGTTGACAAGGGACAAGCAGCTGATAGAATGCGGGAAGTGAGTCAGGCTCAGCACTTCAGCTGCCTCTGCACACTCTGGCTCAGACTTGTTGAGGCAGGCACTTATTTCTCCCTCTGATGTGTTTGCTCAAAGTTCCCACATGTGGGGTAGCCGTGGTTTGAACTCGCACGGCCTTAAATAAATGCAGCATTTTCCCCTCCGGGTCAACGACAGGTTGTTTTCCTGCAATGCAGAAAAACAACCTGTACCTTGACATTACTCCTGGTGGTTTTGTTAGACGTTGTAAAGCTGCTGACGTCACTGAAGCTGATAGCAATAAATCCAGCATAACACCTTCCCAGGCATTTAGCATTTTTACCTTAGGTTACCTGTTTGAAATGCCAGAGGAGAGAAGCAATAAATAAAAATCCAAACTGCTTTCACTGTCTTTTGATCCTCTACGTCAATCTGAAGTTCATCAGCGGGTCCCTGTGACAGCATGAGGTTGATCTTGGTGTGGGAACATTTTCGGGATCATACTTTTGGGATCTTTGTGAGATAATCAACAACCTCGACCAGCGGGTTTGCTGCTTACAAATCTGATAAAGTGATAAAAAAAAAAAGTTGTTTGTGATAAAAAGTGGACGATAAACGGTCTGGTCATTTCTACTGTGCAGCCCCTGAAGTGCAGATTCTTGTTGTGGTGTTTGCTCTGCTGAACAGTGTAAAACAGGCCAGATTAAGCATGTGGTCCAACTGAACAACAGTGGCTTCACAGTCTATCTGAGCACAGTGGATGTCAATTAAAATGTGGAACAGTGTTTTTTTTTAAACTTTTATCCCCATTCCAAGATCTCATTGTAGATATGTCTCTGGGTTATGATTAGTTTTTTGTCAAGGAGCTAAGCAGGTCTTAGGAAGTGCCATCAGAAGATTTTGAATAAAAGCCTTTGGATACTGAACTGGTCACCAGGACCCGTGGGAGAAGCTTAATGAAGGAACCAGATGTGACCTTCTTCCCCTTCATCACACACAGAGCCAGATACACAGTGCTCCTGGCCCTGCTCATATTTACCAGCAGGGGGCCCTCTCTCACAAGGACAGTCACTGGTGACAGAAATAGAGCTCTGGTACAGGGAATTAGTGTCAGGAGGAAAATGTAGCATCAAGCTTTGACAGCCACATACTGTACGTGGAAAATCTCTCTTTGACCCGAGGACGTGAATTATGTAGCAAACAATGCAGGAAACCTCGCTGCTCGATTTGTTACATAAAAACGTCCTTTTCAATGAAATAATTTGAACCAATTATCCCAAATTGTCTTCGTCAAGGTTGACGCAGGAGGAAATGTTTCCATATTACAACCTTCCTTCAAGGCTGTGCGCTCAAAATGCCTCCTGAGGCAGAGAATGGATTTAAGACGTGATTGATGTTGTTCTAAAAGCCTGTTTGGTGAATGACTGATTGTTCGGCTATATTTGTTTTCTTTGTTTTGCGCACCGAGGCCATTGCATCGAAGGGTATTCACACGTGCTGCGATCCGTCATTGCTGTTTTTGGTTCGTAGAAGACGATTAATCAGAGAGTTTCAGCACTTTTAGATTATATTCACAAGGACGACTGATGACATTAATCCCAGTAATGCTTATCTAAGACGCGTTGCATATTATCACGTTTTCATCTGCCCTGTTCAGTTGTTACAGCATGGATGGAAATTTCCCATCTGCTGTAAATTAGCATCCATCCCTCGTTTTCTGTACGTTTTCAGTTGCAGATTCTCATTAGTGACGATGTCAAACGAATGGCCCCACACAAACACAGATGCTCTCTCAGCACAATCGCTCGGTTTTCATGAATGATTGCTTTTCTGTGAAACCACACGGAAGAAAACCACTAGTCAACCGTATACGTGATGGCGGATGTTGCTCCGCGTTTTCTTGCATAACACCATCATACTGTAAATGCTGATGTGACTTAATCCAAGACAGATGTTGTGGTGGTGCATAAACTGTTCTGACAAGGGGCCTTGTTTCCAGTTGTGCGGCAGCAACGGGGGCCCTACACCTTTGCTTAGTCATGATGCCGGATCAAAGGCCAGGTAGATCAAAGTGCTCCTCGAATTTTTGATAGAGAAAAACCTTCACTGGGACATAAATATCATTCCTTGCATTTTACCCTCAGCCTGCCCCCCCCGTGAAAGAACAGATAGTCGTTGGGGAATTGAAACGTTTTTGTCTGTCAGAGCTTCGGCGAATGTACAGAGCAAAATATTGACCTGACACACGGTTGATATTGATCCAATTAGGAGAATTCCACCGACGGAGATAAGGGCAGGCGTGGCGGTCATTTGCATTCTTGTTATAACAACCCTTTGACGTCAAATTTACCTTAGTTCCAAAACACATGATTACCACGACACATTTTTCTTGTGAATTCCCTTTGCAAACCAAACACATGCAAATAAACTCTGACATCTTCACTCTGATCACAGCAGGCCAGTGCTGTGGGCTCCGCTCCTCCCTTCAGGATCTGCGGTCAATAGCTGCATTAGCACCCAGGGCAGTAGGTTCCCACAGGTAAAGGTCACCTCTGCTATATTAGAAATACGCAGCAGCGGTATTTCCTTTCCTCATTTACTTCTTATCTCTAGTTTCATCCTGATATCCTGCCCTGAAACTTTACATCTTTGCATCCAGGAAACTGAGCCAACATGATGGCATATGTAAAACATTCCAGCAGTTGAACCAGACTATTGATTTGCATTTCTTTCTGTTCAGTATAACATTGCATGAAAGTGCATTCATACTCAGTTTTCATGGATTCCGGACAAGCTATATTTGAAAGAGGTTACAGAAGTGAATAAATTGACAGCTTGACTCAGATTACGTGTTCTCTCCAGGAAAATCTTAAGTTGCCAGATATTAAAGGAATTCACACACAGAGGAGAAAGATGGGCTGTCAGAGCTGTGACAACTCTTGACTGTTATCCAAGAGCTGCTTTCTGCATTATTGCACCGTGGTAATGAGAATTCTGACAGTGCTGCTGAGCTGCAACAAGGTGCCAATACAGAGTAGAGATATCCGGGGCCTTATGTGTTGATTGCTGTGGGAAAAATAATAATACAGGGGGTGCTTTCTTGTCAAGAGGAGTGAATGGGTAGAAAGTATGACTGATATAGTGTTCTGTTTAGAAAGAAAAACACCTGCATTGATGCACCACGTAGGAGGGTGTTTGTATGAATGAGTGTATCATCAATTTGCAGACAGGAAGTGGTTTTGTAGGAGGGAAAGACTGAAAAGCATTTATCTTTAGACCCCCATTTCCTTTCTTGTTTATTCACCTGTTCTGCTGAGGACAGCAGAAATAAACGTCATCACATCCACTTCTGGCTGAGGGACCGTCTGTCTGTCTGTCTGTCTCTACAAGTAATGTCAAATAAAGCAACAAACTAAAGCAATGCAGACTTCAATCGACCCCTTTAGTGAGACTAACTGTTGACATAAAGTAGTTGTTCTTATGAAATTAGTGGACTCAATTTGTCTTCCAGAAGTTATGTATATCACATTGGTTTCTCAGTTACATTGTTGTGAGAAACACAACAGCATCAGGTTAAGGACATTTTTTGTTAAATTGTAATAAATACATGTCTCATGCTGAAAATCAGCTGAGACTTCTTTTGTGTTAAACAAGACTTTGCTGTGCCTTAAACCATACAAAGTTTAATAAAGTTGTAGTCACTGCGAGCAGTTACAGTGCAAGATTGGCAAATAAATACTTGATATCAACAAATAACTTGACATTCTGTATTTACATTTTTACCAGACCAGATGAAAACATTTTGTAACCAGGATATTTATGGAAATCATAATCCAACAAGTAGAGTGGATGCCTCCACCAAGGTCCCCTTAAATTCAACTCAACTCACAAACTTCCACAAACTCATTGATATCAAACCCCACAGTGTGACTGATATGTTATATTAAGATCCAGTTATCATTTCCCTCCCAAAATGGTGAAAATGTTGAAAGAAGCCCTATGTCCCAATCTTAAAAAAAAGTGAAAAATGTCCACACTAAAATAGAATGTGTGCTTCTCTGACCCATGCCACATCCTTTCACAAAGTTTTGTAGAAATTCGTTCAGTTTTCTGTGTGTCATCTTGCTTACAAACAAAAAAATCAACCAACAAACAAACAGACAGGGGTAAAAACGTAGCCTCTTTGGCAGAAGGAATCCGCACTACGTTTCTTAGCCCTGCGATTCGCTGGAGACCTGTCCAGGTGGTACCCTGCCTCTCGCCCAATGTTAGCTGTGATTGGCTCTAGCTTCCCACGAGACCCCCTAAGTGGTAAAGATAATGGATGCATGGACTACGTTTCTTTCACATATTTACTGGCAGACAGGTTTGGATTGTGTGCTCAGTCCTAACGTTTGCACCACAAGTCATTCATCAAGCGCAGAAAAAAACATATTGTACTTCCCACTATGGGGATAAACATCGTAAAGGTCACCTAGAAGAAGAATTAGCTATAGAAAGCACATGATTATCATACATTTATTCATCCACTGTTTTCCTCACATCTGTGATATGTACAGTCTACCTGGCCTGTATGATTTGTAGACAGGTGGTGTGGATTGAATAAAGGTTTCAGTTGACACCGTCACGTCGGTCGTCAAAATGTTCCCTGCTCGTCCCCGACAGAAAGATGTTGGTTCAAGGCAGCGAGAGAAAAAGTCTTACATAAGAGATTGTCACCCACTTAGGAGAACATCAGTGAGACCAGAGCTCGGAGGCTTCACAAGAGACACAGCAAAATGACTTTACATTCTTACACAGTCTTTTCTTTTCAAGCCAGCGACACTGACCATAGTTTAATCTCTACACGCTCCAGTTTGGCTGTATGCAAAAAAAGTTGAGCTTGTCGTGTGGTTAAGACACTCACAATCTTCAGGTTATCCTTTCTAGTCCAGTCCCTCGAATTGAAATACTGAATAAGGCCATGGAAGCCACTGTCTCTAGTGGTCAGTTGTGATAAGGTTATCATCAGTCCACGTGGGGGGAACAGAAAAAACACAGGAAACAAAAAGCCTGATCATAGCACCAGCTGCCATGTAGGCTGGATAAACAGGGGCTTTAAGTGCATCTGGTCTCTCTCCCCTGTGACTTGCTTTCGTCTTGCAGACACGAGTTTCCTGCACGCAGCTTCTAAAAGGTTAGAACCTCCCATTCCCTCCAGCTGTTTGTTTCTTATCCCTGGCCACCTCCGTTTTAATGGATCCTTGCTGCTGGGTGACTGAAGGTCTCCGCTCCAGTGGGGAAGAGTTATGGGAGTGAAAAACATGCACACAGCCTCGCTGCAGAGATATATATCCCATAGCTCTACTTGCTCTGCCACTGTTGTGCTATTAAGACCCTGAAGAAGTGATGAGCATTCACAGCTGTGCTGCCACAGTCTCCTATTTACATAATTTTTACATTCATGTTCTTCAGCCACTGTCAGTTGAAACACACACACACAGTAGTACAGTAGTAAGATGAACCTGCTCCACATTGAAACTCATGAATGTTCATTCTACGGCAAGTTTTGATAATCTGATACTGCGCAACCACGATAACTTACATTGCACGTTTTTGTAATGTTCACACCAAGTTGTTTCACCAAAAGGAACCAAACTGTTAAAGCTTAATATCTTCAGTCTGTTACTAAGATAGACGCTGTCGCTGTCAATACAACTTCCATTATTGCGAGGTTTATAAATACCCTTTTTGCCTTGTTTTTCTTTTCTCACCAAGCCTTCAGTAAATCCTCTCCTCCTGAGATACAGATAAATGACCTTCCTGTATTTATTATAGTATTTATTTCAGTCACTTCATCGTAGCGCTTCAGACTCCCCACTAGATTACATTCAGGTGAGGAGCGAGCCAATGCATGTGTACTGATCATTACTTTTTCAGCCCAGTAATCAGTTCCATCCCTTGGCTTAGACTGTGTTCTGCTCCAGTGAGGGAGGATGCTCTTTAGGCTGCTGCAGTGGTTCGGGCCTCTGGTTCTGCTGCTCAGGTGGAGACGGCAGCTGTGGTGGTGGATCCGACTTAGGGACGTCCTTCTGCGGTGGCAGGGCTTGCAGTGGCTCTGAATCGGGCATCTCCTTCCTGTCGCTGGGCTGAATCTCCAGAGCTGGCGTGTCCTTGCAGCAGAAGTACTGGTGCCAGATTTTCCGGAAGGCTGTGCGGAACTTCTTGATGCGAAAAGCGTAGATGATTGGGTTGACAGCGGAGTTGCCGTGGGTGAGCAGGATGGCGATGTAGATGACGGATAAGGGCTTCTCGCAGTCGGGGCAGAAGAGTGTGATGCAGTTGATGATGTGGAGGGGGAGCCAGCTGACAGCAAAGAGAAAAAGGACCAGAGCCAGGGATTTGGCAAGATTTAGCTCCTTGTCGTAGTACTTGTTGGGGTCGGTGTGGCTGGTGGTGAACTTCTTTTTGTTGAGTTGCTTGTGGATCACGTAGAAGATCTCTGCGTAGATTATCAGCATGAGGAGGAGGGGCGGCAGCACCCAGCTGAAGAAGTTAAAATACACCATGTAGTCCATGCTGATGACATTTTCAAACTGACAGGTGATCATGAGGTTGGAGCTGTTGAGGCCGTCCTGCTGGAGGCGCCACAGGTTGTTCCAGCCCAACATGGGTGTGAAGCCCACGATGAAAGCCACCGTCCAGCATACCACCACCGCCAGCCCCGCTCGCCGAGGGGTCACCACCTGCTTGTACCTGCAGGAGCAAACAACACAGCCTCGTGTCAGCACTTTCTCTAACAGCACTCAGGGGGAGAGCGAGCTTTCTTTTCTGCCTCGATTTTCATTTTTTGGCAGTGTCCTTGTATTTACAAAAATCGAGATTCAGAGGAAAGAGCTATCATTTAGAGCAGAAAGCCCTGGACTCCCTCCACAAAGCTTCTTGCAGGATATTTCCGCTGGAACAAGCCAGCCTCTGAAAACCCTTGTAAGTACCTTACCCTTTTCAGCTCTGCTGGGTTTCATACTTCTTTTCTTCAGAGGAGAACAGAATTATAGTTGCTAAAAGTCAATATCATCTACTAATTTACTACAGCAGCACGAAAAATACAAGCTGCAGTGTTTGGCATGCTACAACCGACTTTCATTGTTACCAGTGTTTATGGATAAGAAGCAGGGGGTAGAGGAAGGTCAAAGATGCAGAGACACTAAAATCGTATCACCTCTTGTGACCCATGAATGACACAGAGGAAGACTCAGCCTTATACTTGCCTACAGCCAGAGAGGAAAACAGTTATCTGATCCGGCACGTTTGGAAAGTGTGAAACAATTAATTCCACTTGGATAGTGAATGGTTGATATGTTGCAATTATAAGAGAAACCCTAGTAATGATAACCTCAGCTTTGTTTAAGTATAGCCTGAGGAAAAGTCTTGAATATAGTATTGATTAGGGATGCATGTGTTAAGTTGTGTCTATGGCTGAAGATCGTTATTCACAGTGAGCCTGATAAAAGTGCTATCATGTGCCTGGAAGAGCTTCTGGTGTCTTAGACATGAGATTAAAGTCTGAGGCCATCACAGACAATTTTCCCAGACAATATATTCCCTCTCTTCTACTACAGGCTTATCTGTGGAGCCTTTCAGCTCCACTGCTCAGCCTTTTGTTTCAGCCTGGCATGAGAAACCACCACTGGTGCTGTGCATCAGATACAGAAAGCGTAGACTGAACAGTGTTGACAGCAAACCTGACCCTCTTTTGTTTTCTTCAGAAACACAAGAAGAGATTCGTGTGAATACAACATCCCTCCGAAACCCCAGAATGTTCTAAATCTGTCACTATTGTACTGTTCCACACATATTAGAGATCCTGGGGAGGGAAGCACTAATCAGAGCTGTTAGGTGATCAGCCATGTTCTGGTTAGCTGTCATGTCAGCACTGGTGAGTCAGATATATGTGCATGTAAAGGGACTGGCATCCTGTGAAGTGAAACAAGACCCATGAGGGAAGCAATGCAAACAGCACAAGAGCTGTGAATGACTTCTGCTCTGTGTGCTTGTGTGTGTGTGTGTGTGTGTGTGTGTGTGTGTGTGTGTGTGTGTGTGTGTGCGTGCGTGCGAGAATCGAGAGAGAGAGGAGGCTAAATTCGCTTGCAAATAAAATAATCTTAATCATAATCAAACATCATCATCATCATCATCAGGATCATCTTTTCATGTGGCACATCCATGTCTCTCCACATAATGGGCATGTGCTGTGAAACCCCCATATTACCTGGTCGGGATCTTGACCCTGAGATAGCGGTCAATTGCTATAGCCAGGAGGGCGAGGATTGAACTTTGCGTCAACACCAGCACCGTGCACGCCACGAGCAGGCAGCTGTAAAAGTGAGTCTGAAGTCCGATGCTGATGGTGATGGCCAGCGGGATGACGAGGGCGCCCACTGCAATATCCGCCAGAGCCAGAGAGACGATGAAGCAAAACGTGTTATCTCGAAGCGACTTGTTAATTTTCACCGCCCAGACCACCATCACGTTCCCGATCACAGACGCGACCGCGATCAGCACCTCCATCCCGATGTAGAAGGGTGGTGCTCCGGGCATCCTCGCAAAAGCACCTATGTCCTTAATGATGAGAATAAGATTGAGTTCAGTGAAGCCAACTGAGCGCTTTTGTGCGTAAAACTGTTTTCCCAACGTGGTATGCGTCCATCACTTCGGTTATAAGTTGCAAGGGGAAGAATCCAGTAATTGTTTACAACAGGATGAAGGCTGTTTCCTTTGTAGCAGGTGTTGAGGTCTGCAGGCTGCTGTGCTGTGCGTCGCTCCTGCTTCTCTGCGCCCCGCGTGCGCCTCTGCTTGGCCAAATACACCTGCCCCGTGCACCGAGTGCAGCGTCCGTCCCGTGCGCTCCGGCTCATACAGTGGAGGGCTTTGTCTTCAGCTGCGGTTTGATTAAAAAAAATCTGCTCTTTAGCAAAGCAAATGAGATATAGTGGTAAAAAGGCACAGTTGCAGCTCCATGCACGCACATGCAGGCGGGCGGGCAGGCGGGTACTCCCTCCTTCTCTCCCCCCCCTTGCAGCGATCTCGGTGAGAACAATGATGCAGTTGCCTAAAATAGCAGTTAGGCGATTTTTCTCCTCATTTTGTTCGTTCCGTTCAGATTTGCTGTCTGTGGGACATATAGGCCTCCTCACTTATCCTTATCCCACTCGATATTTATCTATTTGCTGTGGTGGTGGGCGCCACAGCCTCATGTTCGGTGCAGAAATATAAATGGTGCCGCGGCAGCCTTCTGCAGGATCGTCCCAAGGAAGTCAGGTGCAGAGTTCATCCACCTACTGCCACTTGATTTCTCGCCTTACTCCCACACCCTTGCACGTTTGTGAACCTTGCTCACCTTGTTCAGATAAGAGGTCGGGAAGAACAATAACAAGAGAGAGGTATTACAGGTACAGATAAAGGTATTATAAATGGCAGCAATCATTGTGGCATAGTTACTGAGTGACAAAGAAATGAGTCAACGGTGGTGCAATTGATTTAACAAATCAAAGCCCACATGATTTCCTGATTTAGCCAATAACCAATTCAAAACATCTATAAGAGAAGAAAAAGAGATATTCAGGTGATTCTAAATATATCTTCAAAGACATCCACTCAGAGCTTGAAGCCTCCGAACTAATGGGAAATCTACAGCAAGGCTTGTAAACCTTGCAACGGATATAGACTTATTGATCAGCCAGGTCTGTGAAAAGGACATTACTGCCTGCCTATGACACTGAACATTCTGGAACAGGACACCAGTGACACAATAAGCCATCCTGTCACTCCCTGAAAAACCCCAAATTAACCTCAGGCAACATCCATACTACTACGTTTTGGTTTGAAACCACATTTGAAACCACATTAACAAAAGTAAATGTTTGGAAACAACATTAGTAGACACTCGTAACCGCTTGCTGATTGGGTCTTTTTTCCGGATAATGACGTGTGGCCTTCACTGACATGACCCTATAACATGACCCCCCTTTGAAAGACAACTACCGGTCTGTTGTTTTTGCTGACAGCTGCTGTGAAGTTAAATTCTGCATTTTACAATGACAGAACTGCTTCAATGTGTCAGAGATGATCTATTATTCAACCAATTCCTGTGTTCACAGGAGCCTACCTAACATGCCCTCCTGTTTACACTGGCACGAGCATGCCCAGTGTATGCGAGTGGTCACGTGATAGCTGAGCGTGTTCAGGTCGAGGATTAAAACTGATACAGACCCACTACGCCTTTTCCAAATGAAAACGATGTAGCCTTAAACAGCCAAGCACTGAAAACATACAGGAGGAAACAACAGCACTGGTGTCTTGAGTCTTTTTCCCGCTGGGGTTCAAAGGTCAACAGCCGGCAGCAGAGTGAGCTCTGACCATGGCATGGATCTCTGTTTTCACATCCAGGAAGGGATGACTGCTGGACGTAAGGGGGTCCCAGGTGGTGCATGACTGTGTTTGCTCACAGTTACTCATCTAAGATGCAGGAGAGGGGAAGTCAAGAGTATCTGCTGAGCGTCGGCATGGGATTCAGAGTGAGACAAAAACAAATGGCCCGAAGTAGGGTAATACTGTGGTCGTGAGTTCACACCTGCAGGCACTGTGATAGACGGCCAACAGTTAGCAGAAGCTCCAGTGATGACAGCATCCATCTGGGGCCAGCGTCCCGGTCGGAGGCATTAGCGTGAGGTATGAGGTCTGCCAACAGGCACAGTGGGAGGAAGCAGCCATATGGTCTCGTTGCAGTGATTGGCACAAGACCCGCTTTTGACATTTTAATGAGCTTATCATTGTTTAGGCATAACACATGAGAAATCAGTCATTATGGAGCAAATGCTGTGAGATAACACACTTAGGCTAAAAAATAAGGGATTTTTTGTTTTAAATTAGAAATCAGTCTTTATGACAGCCACTGTTATAATGAGTCAAGCCTCAGTTGAGAGTATTACTCCATCATCTCGGACTGTTGTTTTCTCAATGTGTCCTTTTTGCAGCTTAGAGACTCAGAGCCGGCAGCTCTACACGGGGTGAAGCCAATACCTCATGATGCTGTTAGTGCTGGTCAGTGCAACCAGACAATGAGAAAGAAGTAAAACTATCCTAAAAATAACTTCATCCCAGCAAGGTTGGAATTTCAACCACCCTGAAGTTCTTCTTAGGCAGACAATTCATGGACAATAGCTGCCTTGTGCACCGAGGCTGGAGATAAGGAAATGCTTCACTAGATGTTTGTCAGATTTTGCCACTTGGGGCCATTGAGGCCAGTGAAGTGCAGTGTGCATCAGTTTTATGAGACAGATTATACAGTTCAGTGCTCTCTTCCTGACTGAGCCCAGAATCAAATATCTCAGCAACTTTTCAAATCCAAAATTTATGTGTGGCCTTCACAAAAAACACTATCAGAGTTTTTGATGTGTAAAAAAGACGCTGTTAGGTTATTCAGTTAACTGGCTCTTAACAAAACCTCTTCATTGAACCTAAATCATCCAGGAAGATGACATAGAAATCCCTCTAATGGGCACAGGCACAGTGGAAAATCCTGACAGCTTGAAATGCACATCAACCTTCGTACACTGACAATTTATACGAAGGTCTAAACTGCCTGGACGGAGAAACCAAGCACTGAGCCAGGTCCATATTCAAATGAGAAAAGATCACATAGCGTCCTCTTTTCCAGTCTCCTCTCTGCTGAACTGGCTGGAGAAACAATATTGCTCAGTCATTAGAAAAAAAGCCCCACAGATGAACATCCGTGGTGTTCTCAGCGGACGGATGAACCAGACGGCAGCAACATTACTAAAACTGACATAGGCTTGGGACCTCTTCCTGTTAGCCAGGACTCCTTCCAGGAAAACAGTTTAAACATTTCAAATTAGACCGGAGACACTGAGGAATAAAGGTGCAGCGTTATTGCACAGGACACTGGAGGGGGAAACAAAACACACAAGATGGATAGCCCTGGCTCCGTTGTTTAGAAAACCTTCCGTGAAAATCTCAGATAGGGGGGAATGAGAGAGCACTCAAGCTTTCATGTATTCCCTGGACAATCCAACAAGCACCCTGATAGCTGCTAAACTAATACAGCTGCTGGGAATTTGTGGCCCTTTGTAATTTATCTGGAGACTGGCTCAAAAGAAAAAAGAAAAAAACTGATATGTTCCAAAGCATATGAATCTTTTCTACACTAATTATTTTCTCAAACAAACAGCAATCAATTCACCTTATTTCTTCTACACAATTAAAATAAATTGCCATAAAAGTAATGGTGGATATAAGCAGGATCATCTGTATACACATGAGAGTGAGTACAGGAATAATAGATTTCAGTGCTGAATCGATGACTGCATGGAAAGACACATTACTCATTTCATTCCAGGACAAATAATATTTTTATATTTTTTTCGATATCATCCAGACTCACAAGAATAATAAATACATATTGCTAATGTGGGGATAAAACAACCGTATACTGAGGACAGTAATGTTTTCAAACCGTGTGAGCACATGTTGGTGTTCGAGCTCCTCTCAGAGCTGCCAGCTGGCCGCTCCACATCGTCTCACCTGCTCATGGCCCATAATGGGTCTGGGAAATTAAAAAACGACACTCTCCTGAAGCTTGAAGGTGAAAATTTAAAATGTCAACAGCTAGTTGTCATTCTGAAGAGACAGTCGGCCTTTTCTTTGAACTCCAGCAGGCTACCTCTTCCTGAGGTGACTGGCGATGACAACTCTGTGTCCATGGTGTCCATGGAGCTGAGAGGAACACTTGGTATGCGTTGCTAAGCAATGATATTATTCTACCCCATCCTGATGAAAACGCCTGCTGTGTAAATAAGCTCATAGACGTTCACTGCACTTCAGTTTGAGTTAGTTTCAGGGATTGAAAACATGGTCATCCTCTAATAGAGGCCACAGGCAGCTAGTTAGCTTAGCATAGCAGTGGAAGGGGGGGGGGGGGGGGGGGGGGGGACGACAGCTAGCCTGGTGACAAAATCCACTGACCACGATTACTCAAAAACTACTGACCTGATTTCCATGAGTCTTTATGAAGGGTTGGGTTATGACCCATGCAGGATAATATTGATGTTTAGCTAGGGTGACCATATTTTCATTTGGGAAAACCAGGACACCTTGTCGGGGGGGGGGTGAAGGTGGGGCGGGGCGGGGGGGGGGGGGGGGCTGGGGGGGGGGCGGTCATGTGGAGGATGCTGCTGCTTTAATAGTATTTTATTATTATTCAATTATACCGGTATATTATATTATATAGATAGAACAAGATATTTACAGTTGGTTTATTAACAATGCTTTTCAGTAAAAGTCAATAACAATAACTCCAATAATGACTGAATCGGGGAGGGTCTTTTTGAGCAATGCACTAGTGCAGTCCATGGATCTGTAACTGTTGTGGTGTTTCACTGTGTGAAATGACCATGCAGCCTCCGCTGCATTCGCTGCATTCACTGCATCCTCGTTCCCTGGTCTGAGAAAGTACTGTGTGATCGAGCTAGCACTACCCTCGCCTCGGACAGCTGTTTTGTGCTTCTCGGTGTCCAGGTGGATTTTCAGATAAATTGCACCTCCATTGGACACCGAGACATATGTGCCTGCTTTGCACACTGTGCACAAGGCTTCCCATTTGTCTCGACCCGGTCTGAAAGCCGGGAAACTCTTTAGTAATTCTTCGGTAAACGAGCACTTGCGCTTCGGCATGTTGCTTGCGTATGACTGACAGTCACATTGTCTACGTTCTGATTAATAGGGCTGACAGCATAGGGGCGGGGATTAGGCTACGTCGCACGCAGCGCCGTGGGCAGTGCCCTAGTGCATGTAAATGTAATGGTCCAAAGAAGGTAATTTTAAAAACCAGGACATTTCCTCACTTTCTAAAAATAACCCGGGACACCCGGGACAGGTCGTGAAATACGGACATGTCCCGGGAAATACGGACGTATGGTCACCCTAGTTTAGCGGGTAGGTATCGAGCAGTGTGTGCGATTCCTTGCATATCCAGACAAATATTTGAATCTAGTGCATTTAAATGTGTTTTTTATCTATGTTTAGGCTTTTTTCAGCCACTATATGGTAACAAATAGGGCCAGAAACTGGAAACTACCAACAATATGGATTTGAGAAACATAATGTGGGCGTAGCTATGAGGCTTGTTCAAGGGAAATGTCCGGCCTTTACAGAGGTATGTGCTCTACTGAGTGCTATCCTAGTTCATACTAAAACCAAAGACTTTATTATGTATAAATCACATCTACCCATTCCCATACAAACTAATACAGAACTACACTTTCTCTATCACACACCATACAATGTCGGCAAAGCCATCGAGGACAATTTTGGGTTTGATATCTGGTATTGAACCACCAACCTTCTGGCCCCAATACAGTCCCTTAATTGCTAGGGATCACACAAGCAAGATGATAATTGGTGAGCTCTATATTGCTTTGTTATATTTCTGTTTGTAGGACGTCAAGCCAAAGTTTTAATCTTCTCCTTTAACAATATCTATCCTCTAAGACATTTTCAGTTGATAGAAGTCTAGCATGCAATATATCTGTCTGTATTTTATGTCTGTACTTATTCAGGTATGTTGCTTCAACATCATTTGTTCTCCTTCTGAAGGTTTCCTCATCTGGGCATTTAAGGGGATTCCCAAATGTGTTTCCTTCCCCGTGTGCTTAAATGTGAAGAAGAGGGCGATTCCAACTGAAACCCAAACCCCAAGCTCCCTCATGCAGCTCTGTGGGGAGGGCATCTCTACGTCATCCAACTCTTTGCCCCAAATAAGATTACGCAGCATAAAATACTGAGCTTCTGAAACGTTCCACTGTATCTCCCACGGCGCCGCTCTACATCCGTCTGCACACAGAAAAACAGACGGAGTCACGCTTTCTGATTCTTTCAAAGTTAAATGTGTAACACGTCCATACCTTGGATGTTGAGATGTTCAATATTAAGTGAGCGTTGCACTGAGCTGCTGCTCCCACAGATGATTTTACTGTAGCCTACAAACCTTTCACAGATTTGCATACAGAGCTATATGTAATTATGTGTTGCTCTGTGCTTTTTTATGGCTTACCATGACTTACCATGTGAGAAGATTTATGATTAGCCTCAATTTCTCCTGATGGCTGCGCACATATCGAAAGGGGTCTGGATAATGAGGAGGAATGTTTAATGTCTTTTCCCAACATGTGCTCCTGTTACTGCTGCAAAACAATAATTGGAAGCACTTTAACACCAGCATGTACACTAACATACCGCCCATGATCACAGCTTAGACATGAAATATTGATGCTTTATGTTATATCAGCCGTTGATTTCAATTTTCTAATTTGTCAACAAAGATGGTAATTAGGGGGAGAACACTGTGTAATGGCATAGGGGCTGCATAAACAAGTCTCACAATACAATTAGATCAATTTGAAATCAGTAGAAGCGAGAGGAATAAAAGTACACCTGAATAATTGTAGTTTGAAAACACAAGTCAGCGTTTCCCTTTGAAATCAGACCCTTGTTTTGCGCTTCAGCAGCAGTGAACTGGCTCTCTGCGCCAAATATAGAGGCAGTACAAAGGAAACTGGTGGAGTTCCAGCGAAAGAGAGTGATAATATAATTAGTTTTAGGAGTAGGAGAGAGGCATCAGTTAGGATCAGATAGAAGAGAGAGCAGATGAAAGGAAATGGAGGGAGAGGTGGAAAAATGTGTGGCTTAATGACAAAACTCAGAATCTAATCTATTTTCAGAGGTGTGGCCTATCCAATCTTCCTGTGCCCTCTTGAGCATTTATCTCCTACCGATGTGTCTTTAAAGCCACGGACATTGTCTGCCCACTTTTGCTGCGATGTTACTTTGAAAAGACTCTTTGCAAAACTAAGTCCTGAGGAGCAAAAAGAAAACTGGGTCAAACGTGTAGTTTTAGTTCTGTGTGATGCTCCAGCTCCTCTTTCATGTTGGGTCAGTGATTTTGGATGTTGTCAGGATCCAGTGGTGTAAAAGACAGGATCAATAATAAAGTCTAATTCTAGAGCAGAGTACATTAAGAGGCTTCACTATTCAGTATGCAGTCTGTGTACAGAAGACTGTTTGAATTGTGGACCTTTGTTCCCGTTGCTCTAATGCTAAATAAAATTGGGCTGGGACCATGGATTGGTCCGGATCTATCATGCACAACAGTCTGGCTGCCACTAATCACACGCTGACAGACGATGGGGAATGATGCATCATACGCAAACATATTCTCGTTGCTGCTGATTAGACGGGTTGGACGCATTTTTATCCCTTAAATTATTCTGATTTGAGTGCCTCTGTGTTTGTCTGATTGTCTCCAGCATGATAAAGTGGATGTCGTTGACTTGATTTGTACCAAAAATCATCCCCTTCATTGCCGTGATCTATTGCTTTCTGCACTGATTGGCCAAAGTAGGCACACGACTGTTTGTTTTTTGAGCTTCGCCGAAGACATTTTGTTGCCAAAGTACATCCATTTGTTCATTCTGGGAATAAAGTCTGTGACCCTCTGTGTAGCGTTTCAATTAGTTTTATTATCAATGCAAAAACCCTATTGAGATCTATTGATTTGTTGACCGCTTGGCCTCAAAAGATTTGACAAATCCCGAATAACTACTGCCTCGAGCTATACTGACTATAGAAATCCTAAGACTTCCGTTTCTGTCAAATTGACAGCAGAACCTATTGATTTCACATTCAGATTTTGTATTGCTTTCACTCAAAACCCAGAGCTGGCACTCAAACAGCCACTGTTTGTGCCAAGATTTACTCTGCTTGTTGTTTGAACAGATTTCCTTCGCTCAAGCTTCAGCTCCTCTCCTCGTGCTCACGCTGCTTCAGTGCTCTTGGATTATTTTTATGTGTGCGCTTGGATTTGTTAGTCTGTCCTAATTCTTCATTGCCAGGTGTAGTGTTGACAAAGGAAATTGCCCCTCCCTTGTTGTGAGTGCGTTAGCTTTACATGAAGAGTCTCATTAGCTCCTTTAACAGCGTGCATGACGTTTTATTTACACAGCTATCACACCAGAAAACAATTTAAGAGAGCGGAGGTTTCAGATGCAACGTGAGAAGCTGGAGCGCAGGAAATCTGTCGAAGCAAGTGCACGATTAGATCACAAGCAGAGCGAATCTAAGCACAAGCAGGGGCTATTTAAATGTAAGTGCAGGGTTTTGAGTGAAAGCGTTAAAAAAACACGAACATGAAATCAATGAGCCCTGCTCTCAAACTGAAAGATCACTCCTAAATAAAGACAGGAAAAAAACAAAGGACTACTCTGCCATGGCTTCTTTGGTGGAAATTATTTAGAGTCTCTCTTTACTACATCTGTCACACATCTGTACATGACGAAGATCTGTCGCCCTTTCTCCTTAAAACAAAACCCACCCTCAACAACCCTCTAGGGGGATTAGCTGGTGTGTGTATAAGTCCCGCCTCCAAACCAACATCGGCACTGCCGACAGAATTCACGAGGCAGGAAACTTTCGCTTCATTGAATGTGCGCTGCCTTCCCACTGCATGCCAACCTGCATGGTTCACTGCAGCACTTTTCCTCTTCACCACCTCTCAGTCATAAGAATCCTCCGAGTTATGTGGGTCCTCTGAGGCTTTTGGTATATCCAACACATGGGATTAACGCTGTGGGCAAGACAGCATCTTCTTACATTTTCAGCCTCCAGCAGTGACACATCTCAATGAATAAGACATTGTGTTTTGTGCAAGACGCAGTCTGCCTGCCTTGTTTTTCTACTCCTATTCTCCCAATAAAAAAAAGAAAGAAAGAACATAGCTGCATGGTTAGATTGGTTGTTATTGGACACACTAAATGATTTCCAGAATTTCACCTCAGCTTGACACAAATGTAGCCACTCCAGAACACAATATTCTCTTTGGTCTCTCGATTAAAATGTAACTGCCTGGGGGAGAGAGAATATTACAATCTGCAATATTTGAAAACAAACCACCACTGAGGAAAAAAGGCTTTTCTTCCTTGTCAGATTTATACAGCATGTGCATGTCCATCTCCTTAACGCTCCCTGTAAGAGACACTGGAAATGTATTCTAGTGGTTGTCTTTGCCTTCAGCCACCCTGAGTTCCTCTCACTCATCTGAGGCCTGAATGGAGCTAGATAGTTGATTAATGTTATAAATCGCTGCCCTGCAGGGCACATTTGCCATTTCCATTCAAGTGCAATATTGCAAATTAAGGAAATTGTTGGTTCTGGGATTATAAAGCACCATTTTGAAGAACCGCTAGTTGACACAGATGGGATCGCTAAATATTGGAGCCACAACAGGATATAATTACAGCAATGTGAAATGCATTAATTCTCACTTATGTGTGTGGATGTGGGAAAACATCAGGCAATAAAACTTCTGCAATGTGAGTGCTTGTGTCACATTGTGAGGGGATCAAATCCCAGTGAAATACGAGGAGGCATTATTAACTTGCAGAGAGGAGTGAGTACAGGCATCGTTTTAGTCTGTCATTTGAACTGTGGTGATTAAATTATCAAGGCAATCATGTGGTGCACTCTGCCCTGCATCTTTGAACCGAGATTGACTTCACCGGCTTCCGCTTTGACGGATTTAATGTGAGCAGGTTTTCATTAGCTTCATTAACAGTTAAATTGAGGAGTTTTAGCATCAAGGCACCCGAGTGCAGCTCCTGGAGATTAGGATGTAAACAATGATGTAGCTGGTCATCATTTAGCTTGATTTATTTTCCGCTGATGTTCAAGCCATCCATCCATCCATCCAACCATTGATTTAAATGGATTCTGGATGATTTGTGTACAATTTGCACGCTTCTCAGAGGCAGTTCAGTGAGCTATTGCTCCTAAGTCACCGATGAATATTCACCGACACGTTGCCACACATTGAGTGTAGATTGATGTGACTGCTCCCCACTCAGAGGTTACAGTATACAATGTTGCAGATTGCTACATGGCTTGTTCATAAGAAATTCTCTCTGATTACTTCTTGACCCACAGTGCTTGTGACAGCCATGCAAAAGCTCTTGATTACATGGTTTGTTCAGAGTGAAATGCATTCCTTATGCACTGGTGCATGCATCCTCCATCATCTCCCACCCCTCCATATGGGAATTGGTGTGTTTCTATGGTAACAGATATAAATATGGGAACGAATGCATCTTAAACATTTTCAGTGGAGAAAACATTTGCAGTGTTTAGTGATACAATCACTCAAACAGACTGAAGTCACACTCAGTTCTTATTAGCTGCAGTGAAGTCAAGCTGGAGGTTTTCTGTGGAAAGGAGCAGGGACTGCATTTCCAAAACCACTCAGTTTGCATTTTGTCCCTCATTTGCCCCAAAACCTTTTAACCCAGGCTTGTGGAGCGTGGCTGCAAACAACTTAAATGTTTTATGCCTGGGCAATCCCAGTCTATTCACACAGTCCTGGAGAGACTGGGTATGGCCCGTGAAAAGAAATAAAGTGAGAAGGTGAGGTGGTCTTCAGGGCTCAAGACCTCATATTTGCAGGTGTGTACAGGTCCATAGAGAATCACATAGACGGTGGGTGTTGGAATAAGAAACCAGGCCAAATACGAGGACTGCTGCCCGGTGGGATACAAAAAAAGCAGAACCTGTCATAATATGTGACGCAGGGAGGAAAGAGAGGTAAGTGAAACACCTCAGGATTCAGCCAGAACTGCTGTCGACGGGAAGAAAACCACATTGGCATTTACTTGAAATGACAGCTGAGTTTCCAGTGGCTATTGGAGTGCCCGTGCCTCATTACACAGAGAGAGAGAGACAGAGACCGAGTTTATCGGTCACCACAAAGAGCCGCTGGAATGCATTAGGACACTCCACGCCTCAAAACCGATCAGTGTTAACGCTGGCAGCAGACAAACTGCTGACGGACTCAGTGTTCCTAAAGCAGATGTGTTACAAGGCTGTGAAACCAGCCAGTGGCATAGCCCTCCCCCATTTGCATATTCATGTGCAGGAATTGATTCTGTCTGACACAACAGAACACAGACACACTGACGTATACACACACACACACACACACACACACACACACACACACACACACACACACACACACACACACACACACACACACACACACACACACACACACAAACACACACACACACACACACACACACACACACACACACACACACACACACACACACACACACACACACACACACACACACACACACGCGCACGCATGCATGCACACTGCAGCTGCAACCTGAGACTCTGTGCTGCATTATGTGATATATTAAATTCATTAACAGGGGCCTGTGTTATATTCTCTGGCCACAGAAGTTCTGAATAACACCTTTACAAAAGTCTGTTTGTCTTGATTATAAGTTTAGACCCACTTAACTGATGTAAAATACCTTGTTCACATTAGTGCATCACCACTTACATCAATGCAATTTCATCAAGATAAAGACTCTGCTGGCTTGAACTGAACCCCTCAATCACAGAGGAACCTGGCTGACACACATTAATTATACCTGAGATGAGATTGATTGACTGCCTTGGAGGACCTTTTACCCCGTCTCATTAAATCCAGACACTACATTTATAACATTGCCACTTATAAAGCTATTTCAAGCATCGTGCTAAACTAAAATTACAATTTCCTTGAGCCACAAACAAGTACAAAGTAAACAAACAACATCATCAGAGGAAATACATTATTAACCGCATAGTCTACATGGGCCCAAATTCTAAATCTTTTAGTGTATTTGGCTTCACTCTACAGCTTTGGAATCACCAGAAAATCTGTATCCGTGCATCTGAAATTATATAATTTTTTCCACAGAGATATATCAATTAAATAGTGCAAGGATTTACAAGGTTTGATTTCCTGTGATGTATTTCTACTCCTGGAGACCAGAGGACGTTTGTCATTTAAAGCCTGTCTCCATTCTAAACTAACTAAAAGTCAGAATAAAGAAGAGTTGAAATGAGATGAGACAAAATATTTATTTCATCCAGAATAACATTCACACTAACATAATAAATAGGCGTATTGTTGCTATGACATAAAAAATACAACAGCAGAGTGTAGTTTGCACCCTACACCCACAAATCCAGAGCACAAACCAAAACAAGAGTTTGCCAGAGTTACATTTTCACACTTGTGTCATCATCTTCTGTCCCTACAGGCATTTTAAATTCGGATAAATGTGCTGCAGAAGTCTTTGCTATTAAATGCTCCTTAATTCATGATACATCGTCAGGAAAAGAGTGCACACAAGATGAAAATTTGCCAATATTAATATTTCATAATTACATTTCCATTCACATGGGGGGGGGGGGGTCACTTTCAAGGCTCAGGAGGGCACGGACAATATTCCTGCAAACAGTAATGTCCACGTGTGTTTCATGTGCACTGATCAATATTCATTGCACAGACTGTCATCCCTTTTCTTGTTCCTTCACTTTCCCTTGGTTCCGTCTCATTGGACTGAGTTTTACTAGTCCATCAGAATTAAGTTTCAGGGGATTGCATGAACGCTGACAGAGATTAATTAACTTTTTTTAAAACATGCATTTTCACAAGGAGACAGTGGGTGAAACATGACAGAAGATATGAGCTTGACTAACATGACATGTAACATAAAGGTCACTGTTTGGAAATTGAGGGAATGTAATAGTTCACATGATGAATTCCATTCTATCTCAAAGGCGTTCAAAAGATGCCCCCCCCCCCCCCCCCCCCCATCAAAAATACCAGATCCTCAGGTCAGCGTTGGTCTTTGGTGCACAGAAGACATATTGCTGAACTATGTTGATGAAATTATTGCCTTGCCTGTTATTTTAATAATCCTGATATGGATTTTCTCAGGGATCTGGCGATTTTAAGACATTTCCTAAAACCTAAAAAGCCTTTCATTATCATATTGCTAAGAATTTGCTGGATGATGGGCAGTTGAATTAAATGTATATTGATCTCTCCATGTAAAATACTTAATGCTTATTCAAAAGGTGTAATATGAATGAAGTATACTGTTATCCATTCAGCATTTTATTTATAGTTATGGCTCCACTTCAATCGTTTGGTGTGTATATTTTTACATAAAAGGATGTAATAAATATTTCAGCCTGTAGGAGCCACCGGTGGAGCTTTTTTCCTCTGGTCTCCTCCAATGGAATGTACAGCACTTTGTTGATGTCTTTGATTAGTCCTGATGCAGATGGTCAACTCTATTCCATTATTTGTTTTGTTTGTTTGATTTGTCTTGCTTGTGTATTTTTTAGCCATATTTCTGCCACACAGAAAGATCTAAATGATCCCAGTTTTATAGAAGCCCATTCGTCTCATTGACAGGGTATGGACCAGTTATGTTATATTGGCTTCAAACGTTTCGTTATATATCAGAAAAAAAACCTCAGTGACATGGCATACTGAGCACTTCCTTTTATTGAGGGATGAGATTGTCTCGACTGGAATCATGTTGTGTGGTTTACTGACAAACGAGGGCACAGATTAAACAGGCAGGCATGCACACACACTCTCACACACACACACACAGCCACCCACCCACCCACACACACACACCCACCCACCTTCCCCCCCCCCAAACCCACACACGCACACGCACGCGCACACACCCACCCACCCACCCACACACACACACACACGCACGCGCACACACCCACCCACCCACCCACACACACACGCACACGCCCTCGCACACGCTCACCCACATGCACACACATACTAACTCATGCAATGCCATGATGGTGGGATCCGGATAATCCCATGTGTTGTTAAGACATCTGCTGAGATACTCTCTAATCTGGCCAAGTCTGTCTCAGCCCTTACACTCTGCTGTACACACTTCTACAACACAATGAAAATCCCTTCCCCTCTCCTGTAGGCTGGAGCTGTATGATAAATCTGTGCTCCCAGGTTGCAATTGTAAACAGTTCTAGAGGTGTCAACAATAAATGCACATGAATAATACATGCCAAGGTCATGTCCCTCTATTAAATCTCTCTAAAGGATATACCGAGGGGTCCTTACCCAAGGGCAGGACACCTTGCCTCTGCGCATACTGATCACGAACCAGCACTACAGTGCACCACCTCTGGCTCACATGAGACACTGAGCACAGGTTTAACTCCGTGTTTGAACATTCATACCAGATTTTTTTGACAATGGGTTGTTGTTCAAATAAAACCACGCTTGAAATATACATATATATCCAATAGGGACATCAGATTAGATGTAGCAAATGTGTAATCCTGAAGGTTGATTAGTATTTTGTTGATATGGCTGAATTAGTTAGAGCAGCAAACAGTGCAGAACATGGCTAAAGGGCGAGATGTCAGCTCATTCAGGATAAAACAAGCCGTGTTCAGCTTTTAAGACCGAAGACGAGCCGAATTGAACCCTTGTTAATTCCTTGTTATGACCACAGCTGTGAATCTGGCTTTCTTAACCTGCACCGTCCATTAACATAAAGGTTAAACATGGATTTACTTGTTGGTTCATTGGGGCAGGTATAGTTCCGCCTGCCCTTTTCACAATTTGACAGAATCCTTTCCAATTAAGCACAGTCACCATGAATTATTTTTTTATGTCCATTTCACATATTTCCAGGGAAAAGATATCTGTGTTAGACTAAGACAAAGGTTTGTCTTCGATACCCATAGGTCAAATTGACTTAATTAGACACCGCACCCTGAGAGCACTTGAGACACGCTGGATCTAAAAATCAAATCAGCAGCACTTGGCGAGGGCCACTCTGGTTGTACCACAGACTGAGAGAAGAAGAAGAAGAGCACACACACACACACTGTCTAAAGTAAGCAACTCCACGGGACAAGTTTGCTAAATTATACATGACCTGGACAACTGGAAAGGCAGTTTCTCTTAATGGAAAACATTTTAAGTAAAACAGCGCGATGTGGAGAGCGGGAGAGAGAGGAGCTCTTTTAAAAGAAAAATCAGAAGCTCTATATTTCAGTAGAGAGGTTGGTTAGAGATAAATATTTCATTCTTCCCTCCCTCCAGATCAACTCAGTCTATCTTTCTGTATCTGTTCAAGACAAGATGATTCTGCCTGAGCAGAGTGTCTGTCTTTTCCTGAGACATTTCATGCACGACCCTGGCCTCAATCTCAGCCCCTAGCTCAAGCCACACCTGCCTTCAGCTTATGGCCGCCCTGTTCTGACACTCAGTTGAGTCTAAGAGGTTTTTCTTGCCATCTCGTCAAACTGTTCTCTTTATAATCACCACACCTACATTTCCCTTCCTCTTGATATTTTCTCTAGGTCCTTTTTCTCCTCTGTCTTTCACCTTTTCTCCAGCTGTCAAATGATTTTTCTTTCAGCCTGAGATCTCCACTTCACCGACCCCTTCGTCTTTTCTTTCAGCCCTCCATCTAACGATTCCTGCACTTACACAACAAACCCCACCTCCCACACTCAGGAAACACAGTAATGATGCACTTGTGTGTTAACCCTGTGTTTTTGTGTTTCACCCGCTAGTGCCATGCAGTGTAAGCATTACACTCACGCTGTCACATGCGTTGTAATGTAGAGCTATGGGGGTGCTCTCAGCAGGAGGCTAAGCTCCATTTCAATCAGAATACAATCAGGGACGACACTCAACTGACGCCTGATCCCTGACATGTCATCAGAGAAGTGCCTACTTAATGGGGATGGTGGAATTTACTCCCTGTGTCTTTCTCCATTTGAGATTGCCACATAGTTTTGTTCATTATTATGCAAATGTGTGTGTGTTTTAATTTTCTCCTTGCGCGCGTACGTCATGTCACTTGCTAATAGGTATCGGATGACACACACTAACATTGTGAGCCTTGACTTGGTGGCAGTTGTAATGAACAGCAGAATTCCTCGGAGAGACTCCATCACCAACAGCTCGGAGAGTTGTCTGGCTTTCTCTGAGGAGCGCTTCTCTCGCTAACCTGGAGGAACCTTGCTTTTCAAAATAAATGTCTTTCCCCCTCGAGGCAGGTAGACATATCGGGGCTGATGAGATGTCAGCGCCTCATTCTGCAACTCTTTTCCTCTTTGCAGGTTGTCCATTGGCGGATGAGGTGGCCAGGATTGTTTGAAGAGTGTCTGTATTTAAAAAAAGCACAGTCAATAAAATAACAAGCAGAGTTAAGATTAGCTTCAGTCAAAGTGTAATATTTGTTATATTTCTATCATTTCTGATGCAAAATCCAACACAAGCTGTGCAGCTACAAATGAAACATCTGTATACATAAGATGCATACATACAGTAAGTGCTCTATATCCTCATGAATAATGAATGTCCGCTCATGCTGCTCTTAAAATAGTCGGCTGTCAACATGCCAGCCTGGCATGACAGCAGAAGGATGTTGAATATTGGATTGCATCTCTCGTTGCTGTAATCAATAGCTGGTAGGTCAGTGTTCAGACATTATCTGACACACCAAAGGAAAGAGGATATTCAAGGTTATAGAAAGGCTGGAGTGCACCTTCCAGCTCCGGCTCAGCTTGGAGAGAAACTCGACGGCCTTTCTGAACTCGATCACTCACAAATTTGATGAAAAAAGGACCAAAGCCTCTTTTTTGCAAACATATGTGCTTCTGCCGTCTCACTGCTCGACTGTACTTCTTACTCTCAATGAGAATATGTGGCCTCAAGAAAAACATTAGAGCAAAAGCTCGCTTTTCTCTGACCATTAATTACACAAGCACTCCTTAATGAGTCAAATGGAGTGAGGGTAGATTTGGGACTGTGGGAATCATTCTTTTATTCTTCTTCTCATTTTCTGCTCACTCACTTTCATATACAACTCAGAGAACTGTCTTAAAGTCTGTGTCACTTTTGAAAAATGTTTTCTGTGCATGACTTTGCACTTCATAACCCCTAGCAAAAACTATTTCTGTTACTCCTGTTTGCGCATAGCTCTGTCTATCTGCACAATAAGGAACTCAGTGAGTTTCACACAATCCGACCATATTTTTTGGACACAGGGAAAAGATCAACAGACCCTTTAAAAAGTGCTGAGGTGCGGAGTTTTACAGCAGTAATGGCCTTTCCCTCTCTGTTCGAGTGGGCTTATCTTGTTCAGTGAAAGCTGCAGCTGATTTGTAAAGTATATCACTGGAATGATTTGTCTTATTGGTGGGAGTAGTTCATTCAAGTCTAATAAAGACTAAGCTTCCAGGGATACTGAACACAATCATACTGGACAGCAGCATCTCAGCAACACCAGGACTTTTTACTTGTCTTATCAAAATGATTGTTCTAAGGGATTTCATTTTAAAAAGGGAGAGAAATACTGGACTTAAGTTTCACACTGGTATTGATTTTTCCTGCTGCAATCAATAGTGGTTATGTGGTCTTTTAAAACTTAATATCTCGCGGACCTGGACGCCAGATGTGGTGAATTTCGATCCTGAAGTTTTGTCTCTGTAACAGGGAGGAGAAGAGCAATAAAGCAAAAGTCAAACAATCCACAGACTAAAACGTCTCAGTCCTGAGCTGCTATCCGCTCTGCAGGAGAGGTTAAGAGCAGATCTTGAATTTACTGTCTGAGCTCTGGACACTCTGTCCCTGCAGCCTCCGCCTGAGAGAGACACTAAAAATATCTCGGACAAATGTCTGAATCCTGTTTTAGGCTTATTCACTCCAACTGAGTTCTTTGGGCAAATAGCACTCTGCCAATAACTCCCTGCCAACTGAGCCTCATAAAATGGTAATGAGAACGCTGCCGTCTGCTGACAATGAGAACACAAATGACCTGGCAGCAGATCGAGATTGGCTGCTTATTTCACCGTTTGAAAAATGCTGAACGCTGGAAAAGAGAATCGTCTTGGAATATTTTTTTTAATCGTTTGTCTTGCCGGCTCAGTGTCTAAAAATGCAAAGAGCCGTTTCTTTTCACCGACACCTAGAGAGTGCCGTGCGTCCTACTTCTACTGCGGTTGCTTACGAGAATAATATATATTTGACAGTAGCAAAAAAAGAAAAAAATTAATTAATTGTCTGTTTAGGAATAGCACATGCGCAAGTGCTCCTTTGGCTCCGATGAGGAGGGCTCCAGAGCACTCTAGCTGCTATTTCTTTAATCTTGCTGCTCTTTGCTGCAGTCCCCAGTGAGTAGCAAACATCTTTTGTTAACACTACGAGCCCGGGTGTAAAGCCCCAACTCTCCGGGGGGCTGCTGAAGGTATGAATATTTCACTCCCTGTACATAGGATGAAACTTGAAAGACCATCGAACTGCAGAGCGCTTATCTAAAGGGTCAGGTGACACAACAGATGGAGAAAGATGTGGATCCAAACCTTTTCGGTCTCAGAGGAGGAGAGGATGGAAATCTGTCTTTGCTCCTTGTGCAGCAAGATGCAAATGATTAAGTCCCCGCCTACACACAAGATGCTCTTACATTTAGAAGGAGTGGAAACTCATAACACTGCTTCATTCCTTTCTGACCAGAGATCAGTCTGTTAAATAAATAATAAAGCAACTCTGTCAATAAAAATTTTTTTATAGAATCAATATTTTTAACTGGCATTAACAGGGGGTCATATATAAAAGGGTTCACTTGAAGTCATTAACTGTAGAAGAAAACATTTCCCCTGAGGCCTACTAATCTTTACTGCCTCTTTTAGCTCATATATTTGACCTAACTTTATTATTTTGGTTCACTCTCCATTAACATCATCACTTTGAGCTAAATTAGCTTTAATAATAACCAGTTTCCCCCGCCCAGCACCAAACAGAAGACAGACACAATTGGAAACTAGATAGTGAACATACTGTAATGGTTTATTTAACAGCTTAAGAGCCAGATAATTACTTTGGGTGATGGTGGCGACCAAAGCAGTGTGAAAAGGAAAGGAAATATTGAACCTATCAGGTGAACCCCTCTAAATGAATGCAGACGTCTGTTGTATCTGTAAATAGGCAAGAAGTTTAATGTTTATGTTTAAACCTTTCTGATTCCCCTAAAGGGGTAAGAGCTGTTATTGTAGGTTGAATGATTATCAACGATTGTTGTGTGATGCATTATTATTATTGTCATTATTACTATCAATAATATTAATAATAATGCATTTTATTTATGTAGCAATTTTAACAATGTTCAAAGACACAGTAAAGCAAATAAAAGCAAATAACTTGACATTTAAAATGCACATAATTAATCACACATTAACAGCAGTTCTGAAGAGTCATATTTTGAAGGTGGACGGGTTGGTGCAGTTTCTGATTTATTTAGGGAGAAACTTCCAGATGCAGGAAGCACACAGCTTTGGAGAGGGCTCTATTGCTCCAGGTGCGTTGCTTGGTCCTGAGTGGAGGTGACAGGGGGTTAGAGAAGAGCGGATGCCGTGTGGTGGTGGAGCATGTTGGTGAGGTCGGACAGGGCCAGGTTATGGAGGACATGTGAGCAAGAAGAAAGACTTTAAATCGGAGCTGAAGGACAGGGGGTGACTCGGTCACGGGAGCCGGCGTGGGTGAGCAGGCGAGCAGCAGAGTTCTGGATTTTCTGAAGGCATGGATTAGAGTTTCAGCAGCAGGGAAGGAGAGCGACGGGCTGAGGCGAGCTATATTTGTGAGATGGAAATAGTCAGTTCTGGTGATTTGGTTGATTTGATGTCTGAGGGAAAAGAGGTTGCTGTCGAAAACGACTCCAAGGTTTGTGGATGTGTGGTAAGGGAGAGAGAGGAGAGTATCGGTGGTCGGTGAAGGATTTGGAACCGACGATGATCATCTCTGATTTGTCACGGTGGAGTATGAGGAAGTTGACTTGTCGGTGATTTAATTTCCTTGAAGCAGTTGGTGTGAGTGGAGTAAGTGATGAGGCAGCGATGATGGATTTTGTGGAGAGCTGGATGCCATCAGCATGGCAGTGGAAGCAGAGTCCATTACAGCCTCCCTCTGTGGGATCTGTGTGGTCTGTTGACATGGGATCACACAGTTGAATGTTGCACTGCCTTAGTGGATTACTTCATTTTAGTTCCCTTTACACTCGGTTAAATACCAGACAAGAGGTAATGAAGACAAATGAACGCTCGCTGTTCGTGCTCATTATTGAAAATCAATCCTGTGAATAAAGGCTCTGTGCATTTAGACATCGGAGGGAACAGCTGTAGTCATCTGGTCCGTCCAGGATGCAGCAATTTGCTTCATGGCTGAGTCACAGTTGTAAATTCAGTTTGTCTGAACAGCGTACACTGATACCACACCTAATTGGATAAACAGTCAAATGCATTACAATGCAACAACCCTGCAATAAAAACGTTATCCCAAAAACTTGATTCATTAATTTGGTGATGTGATGTTTTGAATGTTTTATATAGAGGGGGAGAAGGCGGACAGCAGACAGGCGTCGCAAAAAGGGTTATGCTGTAAATGCTGTGGCATGTGTGTGTGAGGCATTGGTCATCGTCCATAAACATTGAGTGAGATGAAAACACCTTTCAGAGCAGCACAGTTGAGCCCAACGATACCACTAACTGGAGCTGTAAAAGTGACCATAAAGGTGAATCATCACATCTCTACGCACAGTGGTAATAAAGTCTGAACATGTTATCCTTGACACAGATATTATATAATCGCATCAATCACACAGATGTTCCAAATGAAGTGTTTACTCCGGAGCTTCAGACGCTAATTATGACCACGAAGATTCCACTGCTCGTTTTGGTTCACTTCCTTGTGGCAGACTGCATCACCATTACCACTAACTAGAGCACTTTATTACTTGTATTGAAAAGTGCTATACAAATTAACTTATTATTAGTACTATTATTATGCTGTGGCATTTTCACTTTCGGTCAAGTTCTTTTTGGGATTGTGGTTTATGTACACCCATTCCAGATGCCCTGGATTTCTCTTCCCATTGACTCTCACCCACACTTTGGTTGTTTGGGTCTGTTGTTGGTTTCTTCGTTGCTTTGCACTTTTACTGTTTATCTGAGGACGTTCACTATTAATATTCTTTGTATAAACAGATGACGAGCGGTCGGCAGTAGCAGCAGCTGGGACCTTATTAGTGTAAGTGACGTTGTCGATCACAACAGCGTGTTCACGACAACAGACAACAACTGACTCTCTGAATTCGTCGTAAACCGGTGAACAGCTCTTAGTGCAGCAGCCGTAGCTTCATGGCTCTGCAGACTGAGGTAAAAGTCGGATGAAAACATCCCCTGCATCACCTTTAAAGCCACTGCATCAGCTAACTCGATCTTCTGCGAGGCCACGTGCACTGATCAAACTCACTTTACGCCGATGCTGAGCAGGCCATCCGTAAGCATTAAATATTGGCATCTGGGCTGGGGCACTGAAGAGGGAGCGAGATGAGATAAAAGAGCATTTTTCATTCACTCGTGTCCCTGTGGTGGAAACACTCGAGGATGTTTACCTGAACATGTTTCAGTTTTTTTGTGTGCACACATCTGCTCATTTAAAAATTAAAATGTTGTCAAATATCTAGAGTTCGGTTCGAGGGTTACCATAATTTTCAAGGAGAAATAACAGGGAAGAAATCAAACGTATCCACAGATACTTGAATGTAAAATGTAAATGCATGCAGCTCCTACGATTTAAACATCCTTTACTGTAGATAGACAGATTTGTGATTTTCTCTCTAGTTTATTCCACTCTGGCAAACACGCAAAGCAACAAACCCTCACAGCCTGTAAAATAATATACAGCATAATATTTAGCTTTGTGCTTTCATCTTATCAATTACTTCGATCGCTTTCATGATAACATTGGGAGTCATTGTTTGTATAAAGCAGTGGGGATACTAAAACTAAATTGGTTCAAGAACTGAGAAAACTAAAGTTAGATGAAAAAGGCTGCTGTTTGAAAAAACTACACACGTATCCCCCAAAAAACGAGGGCAAGAACAGAAGCAACCTGGGGGAAAAAAAAACAGGCAGAGATGCCATAAAAGTGTCTTTTATGTCAGCCCAACTGGAGCTGCATGAATAATTTCAGCCATTTTCTATTCCACTATCTGAATCCAAAATTGTGTAAATGATAGCAAAAGCATCACAAAAAGTGGGTTACCTCGAAAGCCAACTAATGGGGAATCCAAAGGTTTTCGTCTTGTTATTTTTGTATGGAAAACCTTGCTGTTACTCCTTTCAGCTCAGCCATCTATTATCAGCCCCAACAAAGCACATCCTCTGAGGCTGATGGAGCTGCAGCACTAATGTGGTGACAGCCTCCATCATTTATACTTTGAAGACACTATTTAACTCGTATATTAAAAGGCGATGTCCAACTGAGACAGAGGACGTGAATCCCAACATCGTTTAATCTTTCTCTTGTTTTTGTTCTCTTCCTGACTTTCTCTGCAAATATACTCAGCTGCCTAATCCTGCAGGGGGAGTTGAGTCAAGCTGCCATCAGAGTGTGTGCTGCTCATCTCATATTGGATATTTACTGACTGAACTTTTCCTCTTTAGAGATTGTAAACCCTCCACACAAAGGTCGCGCAGATCACCACTGGAGCAGAACATTTAATAAAGGATGAATCTCCACAGCATAAAAGGCCCCTTGACAAATGAATCATCGCGCAGCCTCCCTGCTAATCGTGGCAGAAAAATGTTCTTTCATTGATTATCTGAGAAATAAATTAATACTGCAGAGACAGTGCATTGATTGTCTTCCCGTGAGAATACAGCTGCCGTTTCATTTACTGATAATCAATCCAGCGTCACGGATACATGGCATCCAGCAGAATGGCTGTACTGCCACATAGTGCTGATAATGAGGCGGCTAATGAGGAGTTGTTACCCACTGCCTTTTTACATATTGACACGCTGGTACCTGCATTTTCACTAACCTGCTGTTTTGCCCTATTGGCTATAAGCCTACTGGGGGAAACTCACACTTAATACACTCGGGCTGTGTGTGTGTGTTCTAGGTTTTGTTACATTTTTAGGACCTTCTCTGGACCAGTAGACCTCATGGGGACCTCCTAATGAGGCATTTTCGGAGGTCCTGGTTCAGGGTTTGAGGTAAGATGTCAATTATGTTAAGGGTTTCTCTAGGCTGTCACAATGAATTTAAGTAATTGCAAAGTCCTAATAAAGATAGATGCGCGAATGTGCATGAATGTGTGTGCGTGAGTGTGTGTGTGTGTGTGTGTGTGTGTGTGTGTGTGTGTGTGTGTGTGTGTGCCTCATTAGCAGCTGTGCAATGTGTGGTTCCAACATATGTCTGCTGTTCCAGCGAGACTGTAATAAGCCCAACCAAGGTTACCCCTTTTTTTTCTGCTGCTGCTCAGTGTCAACCCCTTCAAGGCTGCTGTCAGCAAGAATCCAACAAAACGCACCACACCTCCACAGTCACCCACAATAACAACAGAGCATTTCTCCTGTCTATTCCCATTGGGCGCTATTACGAGGAATGTTTGCAGCGAGAGGGGAAGCAGCCCTTGTAGCCTAGTGGGTCTTTGGAAAACAATACAACAGTTCCTCTGCAGTAAATGCAGCTCTGGAACCTGTTCCATATACGCATTATATACATGGGGGGGGCACTTGGCTTAATGATGAGCAAACAAAATAAAGTGTAATGCACATTGATAGAGTAAAGCACATTGCAGTCGTGTGAGCACAGTTTCTTTGGGGCCTTTATGATAAATTATTTAGCCAATCTTTTATTACGACTTAGTGTTCTGGGTACTATTGGCACGAATAAGCACTTCTTTAGATCTGTACCATCTGTAAAGCAAAATTACAGTCGTCACATCTGAAGAAGTGGAATCTTCAACACAGCTTGGATATTGATTTTCTCAGACTTTCTGTAACCATCCCACATGAAGACTCGACATATGTGCAGTGAAATCGTGCTTCTCTCTAATAAGGCCCTTTGCTGTACCCTGCTCAGCCATCTTGTGCTTCCACCGGAGCCTGAAGCCTGCAGACTTGAAACTACTTGAAAAACCATTTTTCCACAAGAGAACAGAAGCGCTCCTCTTCTTTCTTCCATTCCAAGACTTCCATTTATCTGACCATCATCCAATCTCTAGTGATTTACGTTTTACATCACTTCTCCTGTTGTAGACAGAGGGGTTTCTAGGTGGAGGTGTTAAAATGTGTTTTCTTCTTTGTTATATTCTAAATGCCACAAAACATTTGTGAAATCCTGATCCACCTTAGAAAAGTAATAGCACAGAGTCAACAGAAGTGACACGAAGGCAATTGAAAATCCCTCCTAACATCGCACCAGCCAACCAGTCGTGCAGAATATTGTATTTTTACATGGATAGACTGAGGCAATGTGTATATATCTGCTCACTGCATCACTCCCCTTTGCTGATGCGGAAAAATAAATGATACGCAGCTGGTCGTTCTTGTTGTTGTTGACGGTACATTTGTGAGATGTTGAGATATAGTTGTATATAATATCTGCTAGCTTCAGCCAAATGCAGCAAATCTTGTGTGTCAACAAAACAATTTTTTTGCAAGACAGCTTTTGTCTAAAGCTCAGGGCAGAGGAGTTTTGGTAATGGCTGCACTGGAGATAAATGGACTATATTACACAGAACATCACACATAATCAATACAACATAGGAAACTGCTTGAGTAACCCACTTGGACCTTCAAGCCCTCTGGTCCCGTGCATGTGGGGACAAAGTGCAAAAATATATGCATGAAAAAAACGTAATTATTTTTTATTTTTTTTACATTCAAGCCCAGACACCACCTGAATACAAATAAAGCGCAAAAATATTCCATCATGCTTCTTGTGCAATTTTCACATCGTTGATACTGTGGCACATTCCTGTGAGGCAGAGGATTCCATTCTCCTTCAAAAAGCATGGGTTGCATTAAATGGGCCGGGCCTGTGCTTCAGCATTTAAGATAACAATGGATGTCTCCAGCCTCCTATGACGCTTATTAAGACGGCTCCATCTGAGCTCTCTCTACTCAGCCATGATGCACACGCCCAATACCAGCCAAGAAGATTTCTAAAAGACTTGGAGCCCTCCAGGAAGACAATTAGAGTCGTCTCTCTCCCAGTATGCATCGTTGCCGTGACATCAAGCGACGAGCACATTGCCATGCATTATGCAGCCCCTAAACCTGCACCCTTTGCTGGTCCATAGAGGATCTTCAGCAGGCTCTCCCTGCGTGCCACACCACGCAGCCCAACCCCAACTGAATTTCTAATGAAGCGAGCTAATCAAATCCGATGAGTGCTCTCGTAACCCACTGTGTGCTGTGGCGTGCCATGGCTGGCAACCTGGCTGGAAATAGAGGGTGGTCACCAGAGCTGGCAGAAAAGGGGTTTAGACAGTGACCATGCTGCTGGACTGTGGTGATGTGTGTTTGTGCCAGAGAGAGGGCAAAAAAAGAGACATCATGAAAACCCTACTGGGGATGACAGAGTGGAAATGGATAGCATCAAGAAAACAAAGCCTAGACACATCAGTGCAGAGGAGAGAGAGTGTGTGCGGGGGATGAAACCAGAGAGTGACAGAGAGATAAACAGAGAAAGACAGATGAAGTAAGCGAGGGCACATGCCAAAATAAAAAATATGTGTTACTTCTCAAAAGCTCGTTACAGCCAACAACTTGCCCTTTGTCCTCGAGGGACAACTTTGACTTCTCCCACACGTCCATAAATGTCTCTGCAGGGGTGTGTGTACTGCGCCGCTGCAGCATCCCTGGGGACAGGAGGCTTTGAGAGGGGGTGAGGAGGCTGGTTGCTATTGCGCTGTACAAATTTGCTGACTCAGAAATGAATGGACCCAATGGAGATTTTTCGCTCTATTGTTCATGTGAGGTTGATAAATATTGATACAGCAGATAGGGGCAGAGTCCTCCGATTCAATTATATTTTTAATTTCACTGAGTTTCAACATCACAACATTTTCTAAAAGCTTATAACCACATTCCTATAGCATAGAAATAAATATAGAACAGGTCACTCCGCTCTACTGAGGCCAGCTGAAGTGAACTAAAAGCAGAGGGGGATCACAGGCTGTGCACCCATCTGCTTTCCAAGCATCAGTGCTGCTGTCTGACTGCACTTTTGTTTGCCTCTGCATAACAACATGACAGATAAGACAACTCATCCCCCCCCCCGACCTCAGCAACCTTTGGTTTGACATGTAAACAGAGCTGCTGTTTTCTATTCCCATAGCCTCGCTCATATTCTTATTATTCTGGAGAATGAAGAAGTGCGCCAGGATTTTTACTTCCACCAGGGTTGTCATGTTTCCTTCCTGTCAGTTTGTTTGTTTCTAAGAAAGATTACACAAATAAAAATGAATGGATTTCTACAAAACTTGGATGGAGAGATGTGGTACGGGTCAGGGAAGACCTCTTTACATTTTGGTGTGGATCAGGATGAGGGAGTAGATCCAGGATTTTCTTTCCATTTTCATTGTGAGGTATGGTGTTTTTCAGTTTCCCAGTGAATATTTAATTGAAGTGGATTTTAAATAATCAGGCATGTTTAAGGAACTGATGAGGTATGTGCTCTGTATGTGCAATTCTAGTTTATAATGTGGTTAAACATGAGCTGTGACTCTGTAGTAATGAGGGCGCTAAAAGTTAATTTGTTGAATACATTATCCGTGGAATAATACATAAAAACTTTATTTTTTTTCCTATGTGTATTACTACGCAGTCCTGTGGATTAATACGAGGAATATTTTCCAGATGAAAAATATTTCATGTAATTACCTCCCAGCTTGACGGCATAAAGTCACCCCACTGTGCAGCAATCCACAAGGCACTCAGCTGTATAAGTTAACATAAAGATGTGAATAGTAACAGGGGGTCCACTGATTTCCCTGACTGAACTCAACCCACTCCTCTTCAGTTAATCACATACATTTCATCTCAAGCACAAGGTTTCAAAGGGTGTGTGTGTTTGTTTGTGTGTGTGCACTTGTGTTTGTACAAACACAAACTAACTCATAGGAATGTCTGCGCCGCAACAAAAAAGAAGAAGGTCCCCACAGGTTCAAACTTCTGAAGGGCTTAGGAGCACATTACCCCTATGGAGACACAAGTTTGTGTCTGTGTGTAAGTGTGTGTGGTGTGAAGTGTGTAGTGTGTGCTGAGGAGAGACAGTTAATTAAGTGTAAATCAGAGTATGATTAATGTGGTTGTGGGTACGTGGAGAGGAAGCTCACTGTGTGATAAAAGGAATGTGCAGTAGTCCCAGGTATAATCCTGAAAAGGGAGCAGTGTGCAAAGGGGAGGGGGGGAGGGGGTTACAATGGGATCGCTGTCACCATAGCAACGACCCCATTTTTGTTAAATATCCCAACACACACACCCTTTCTTAAATCAATCCATCATCTAATATATCACAATCAGATAAACACATTTCATTGATTGTACCTCAGTTTGTTTATATTTTGGTAGTGAAGCCATGAAGACTTCGTAAATGTCACCTTGTCGAGAAAAAAAAAAATTAATGTTGTGCTTTATGTTTATAAGTAAATTTATATTTTTACAAGGACGTTATTAAATCAAACTGAAGATGAAATCTATACTTTCTCCTGATTCTGTTGAAAAAGAAAAATGAAAAATTAAAGAATCAATCATAAAATGTTTAAAATTAAAAGTCCTCCACAGACTCATTTTTCTTTCCTCTAAGATGAGAGTGTCATAACATAGCAGTTTCCTCTGTCTTGGCTCCATCTAGTGGAAAACAGCGAGAAATTCCGTTTCAGTGAGATGAAGTGTGTCCTCATTTCTTGATTTGGGCTTTTGGTATTTTAAGAAAAGGACTTTAAAACGATCTAAATGATAAGAGATGTATAACTGGTGTCGATAAATCCTACAAATAAAAGACTTGTTCCAATGGTGTCAGAAACAATTTAAAAGTTCTACCTATATCTAAATTTACATCCAGATTTTGTATGCACCTGAAACAGTTTCACTCAGCAGTTCCTCACTTCAATGTCTGAGTATCGATTGGTGCTATATGCTGCATTTCTAGTTGCTTGTGATTTATTTTGTTTGCATTCATGAAAAAACACTGATATCAGAATTTATTATTGTATATTTCCACACACATTTGACGTTAATACTTTTTAAGTTGGATTTAGTCAGCATTCAGCAAATGTTTTTTTTCTTGAATAAAGCATGAATAAATGGTAAATGGCTTTGTATTTATATAGCGCTTTTCTAGTCTTGATGACCACTCAAAGCGCTTTACAGTACAGTTTTACATTCACCCATTCACACACACATTCATACAGTGCATCTATTCGCAGCACTTTGTTATTCTATGGAGGGCCATTCAGGGTTCAGCATCTTGCCCAAGGACACTTCGGCATGTAGATGGGTCAGACTGGGGATCGAACTGCCGACCTTCAGGTTGGAGGACGACCACTCTACCCCTCATCAACAGCCGCCCCGGTTTGTGCATCTATGAATGTGAAAAATGATATAATACTGATTTAACAAAAGCTGATTTGATGTTGCTAAAACTGTTTGAGGAATTCATGTCTGAATCCAAGACTACTCGCAGGTTTCTGGCCTCATCACCGATCTAAATCTACATCATCTCTCAGTGACTGTACAACACTTATAGATCTACCACTCTGTTTGTTTTGAATGTGCTTCATAAAACAAACATGTCTTGACCTTTACTGTAGGATATTACTTAAATATTAAAACAGTCCAGCTGTTATTGCCACTGACTCAGCGGGGGATTTGTAATGCGGCCAGCATGATTGCCCTGTGTCGTACACGCAATGACCTACAGGTGGCAGTGTGATTCAACAACCACTTTGAGACCGAGGGAGAAGAAGAAAACGCGGAACAAATTGTAAACACAAATGGCGGGCAAGTGTGTGTTAGCAGGCCAACCCGACAATGAACCCAGAAGAGGAAGTGTTCGACATGTAACGACTGAGGAGCTGTGTGCGTGCTGCTGCAGGATACAGAGAAGATGTTTGCTCGCCTCTCAACGCTAGCTAGAGTTAGCTTCCACTGCTTTGTACTATTTGTCGTGGACTCAGAAACAATCTGAACTTTTCAACTCGTTGTGTTAGTGAGAAACTTAAAACAAATATACAAAACTCGAAACTTGCCTTCAGTCGTCGCTTAGTGTTGAATTTCCAGTGTGACCTCAGACCATGGCCGTCAATGGGAAAGTCATCCCGCACACGCCGCTGGCCGTCGACTTCTGGCAGGTTCGGAAGTGTCCGGGTGCTCGGCTGTTTTTCTTGACCCACATGCACAGCGACCACACGGTGGGATTGACCTCGACGTGGAGCAACAGGCCCATCTACTGCTCCCCCACCACCGCCACACTGCTCAGGCTGAAGCTGCAGGTGAGGAGGGTCACACGAGCTCCACCTGTCATTCCTCTGCCTCCTCCAGGACAGTGTACTGAGGGATGAAGGGACATAATGCACTCTGTTTTTTGCATCCAGATGTGGTTTAAAGTTTTCTACACATCTGTAATATATAGCTTTGTAGTTTGTTAATTGGATGGACTGGTTTTGGAATCTACGAGAGATGTGCTACATATAAACTTGGTTACCTACTTAACTTGTGTGATATTTGTGTCTATATGTCTGGGTCTACAAAGCCACTCTGGTTTCTATGGTCAGGAAACTGTTGAGGAATTTTTGACCATCCTCACATATGACTGTATATATGCCACTATATATTATTGTATATTACATTATATATGTACAAGAGAGTAGTGCCTGTCTAATTCCACAGATACTCCATTATCTCTCTAAGCAGTACCCAAGGTCAGGTTATAGCTAAAGGACCAACATACAATGCATTTTAGTGTGTATGCTTCGGGACTTTCAAATCCAGCTCAACTCTCTAGTGTATTTCACCAGTGGCAAGACGTAAGGACACAATGTGATTAGGATGCGAACAGCTACATGTAACATAGAGAGTGACAGCAATTCTAGCCATTCGTGAGTTCTCAATTCAGCAGCTCTAGAAAACTTCCAGAACAAAAATCTGATCATCATTGAACAAATCCTCTTCAAAACATGTCATGTTCGACAGTGCTCGCGTAAAAAAACACGTTTTTTAATATGACAAACACTACAAACTTGTGTTTTGGTTTGATGCGAGATGTCCAATAAGGTACACCGGCTTCAAATGGCTTGCTTCAAATCGCATGCTTCAAGCATGTCAGGATGAACAAAAGGGAATGATGCAGGTTAGATGTACAGTAGCAGCAATTGAAATTGAATCATGGATTTGAATAATCTTTGAATGGATGACAAACATCATCTGTTGTTCTGATGGTGGTGGAGAGTACTTATATCTTTTATTGGTGTTGAGATGAACTGAGATCTAATGACCGAGGATCACATTATATAAACGCATCTTTTATGGGTGTATAAAAAATCTACAATCATTTACTCAAGGTTTTCCTTCAAAATTCTGTGTGTGTTGCCTCACTGAGGAGTTAGAATAAGCAGATATGGATATACCATAATACCAGGTGCATCATTTTGGGAAATTACTTGTTTTAGTCATAAGGGTAACAATGGTTGTGTGTGTGTGCAGTCCTTTGCAGTAACCTGCTGCTGATCATTTCTGATTCTGCTCAGGTAAAGGAACAGTGGATCCATCCATTAGAGCTGGGGGACCCACACCTGCTGCCGCTGGATGACATTGGCAAGGAGAAGCTGACAGTCACCCTGATAGAGGCCAACCACTGTCCAGGGGCGGTGATGTTTCTCTTCGAAGGCTATTTTGGTTCTATACTGTACACTGGTCAGTGTCTGAAGCCACTGGAAGATTAGTTTCATACAATGAAAACATATGCACTGGTTCTATATTGAGTTGAGCATTGCAGGAATGAATTGTGTCCCTATTTATTTCAGGTGACTTCAGGTATACTCCCTCAATGCTTCGTGAGCCATGTCTTAGGACAAACATCACTATTGACGTCCTGTACCTGGACAACACCAACTGTGACCCCAACCGCACGCTCCCTTCCAGGAAGCAAGCCACTCAACAAATCAAAGAGATCATCCGCAGCCACCCCAGCCACAACGTTGTCATAGGTAATTTTGTATGGAGTTCTTCGTTGGGATGATTTTACAACAAGAAATTATTACTGTAAAAGAGCAAATATATAATTACAGCCTGATGTGATATGAGATTTAAAAAAGACGTTGTTAGTTATCATGTTATCCAATGTTGCATTGTTATTTTTGCTGACTTTGGGATTCATTACAGGTTTGTATGCACTGGGAAAGGAGTCCCTGCTGCTGGACCTGGCAATGGAGTTCAAAACCTGGATTGAGGTGAGTTTTGAGAGGATGGAGACCCTCAAAGCTCTGGAGCTGCCTGACGTTTTCACCACTGACCGGGGTGCCGGTCGCATCCGAGCTGTATATCAGTCAGAAATCTGTTTTGCCACTTTGAACCAGTGGAACATACAACATCCCACTTTGGCCATCTTGCCCACCAGCAGGCCCCTGGTCTCCTTCCACCCCGATATCCATGTGGTGCCCTACTCCGACCACTCCTCTTATCAAGAGCTGGAGGATTTTGTCTCTGCGCTTAAACCTACTTCCCTTGTACCCATCGTGGGAACTCGCGCACCTGGAAATCTCTCTGCCTTACTGCCCAGCAAAAAGCGCCCTGAAATCCTTGTGCCCGAGTCAGTCCGACAGTACATGCTGAGACAGCCTGAGATCCAGCTCAGATCATCAGCGTCTACCCGCCTTCGCAGCGGGCACCTCAGACCGGTTGCTCCCAAGGGGGTGATATTTGAGTCTCCTCCAAAGGGGTCCACGACGCCATGTGAAGAAGATGTCTGTGGACCAGAGTGTCTGGAGCAGGAGGCTTCTGAGGAGGAGATGGACATGGAAAGTAGTGAAAAGGACTCTGAGAGTATCCTTATCGACATTAGCAAGAAAGTAACCCCTAACAAAAACAGGGGAGGAGCTGGAGACACGTGGAGCCTCAACATCGTCCAGACAGTCTCAGAAGACATGCTAATGGAAGAATCTCTGCCACTCAGTCAACATACCCAGAGAAACCAGGCTCCAGTGGAGATTTTTACAAACAGAAGGCCTTTTGAAACTAATGCCAAAACAAGGAACACAGCATCAAGTGGAAATTACAACAGTCAACAACGGGGACACAGAAATGTTGAGAACAACCACAAACTGTCAGACGAGGACGGCATGAGTCAGCACAGTGGATGTGGAAGTGATTGGGACAGCCTGACATTATTGCAGAACAGCTCCAGTAACATTTCCTGTACTTCCTGTCGTTCCTCCACTGAGCTGAAGGAGAAGTATTTAGAGGAGTATGAAAAGAGTGTTTTAAAGAACCTCCCCTTCATGGAGGAGGATTATAAGACCTGGGGCCTCCTGCAGCACAGCTCTGTGCGGAGTTTCCCCTCTCCGCTATATGATTCATAATGAAATCTCAGTAAATAATGTGAGCTGAAGTTTTTTACCTTGTTTTCTATGCGTGTTAACATAAATACTTTAAAACTGACTATTTTCTGTCCTATATATAATTTTCCTTGTGGTGCTGCCTTTTTGTGGGTGGTCTGGAGTTAAGCTTCGGGTCTGTAATAGAAATTTATAAATTTAGATTTACCTCTTTCTATCCTCCCACTAGTCATCAGTGTTTCAGTGCCTCTGTTCGTCTTCTATAATTTAGTTTGTGGAACACAACTCAGAAACCATTTGGAATTTAGTAAGGACATGGTGATATATTTGGGGCGGTTAGGGGGTTGAATCAACTCCTGATGACCCATGTCAAGAGCCATGAGTTATGAGCAAAAATCTGCATTCAGTTTTAGCCTGAAAGTTTAAACGAATTGATCAAATGTATTTGCCATATTTCCAGTTCAGCCTTTTTAACTTACACTTTATTATTTTACTGCATATGATGCATACTTTATAGTAGAAAAGAAAAACTAAAATGTATGATTTTAACAGCAGTGTTCCTTACTGTATTAGTCAGCCAATTATGAAAAACTAGAGTGAAACCCTGTTCAGAAAAATCTTAAACACTTGAATAATTTATTATATATTTTGTCATATATTCGTAAAAATATGTGTTCCTATATCGCTGAAAATATAGATAGGAAATTTATTAAAATAATACTTTGTTTATCTAATGTTTTAAAATATAATGCTGTTTGAAATAAGGTTAATTTAACCCTATGAGACAAATTGTGATTTGTGAATATGGGCTATACAAGTAAAATTTGATATGGTTTGGTTGATATGGTTCAAGAGGTGCACATGGTGACAGTATTTCATTTGGCCAAATCACTTAATTTCAGTTAAGAATATAAAATTATGTATATGTGAATCCTTGGTTCTTTAATTCTCTTGTAGTTTATATTAGAACTACAAGAGAATAGAGAGAGAAATATGAATCTTCAAAGGCCTTCAGTATGATTATAGGCCATTATTTCAGTGAAGTGATGCAGCTACAAAAACAATTCAATTAGAATTGTAAGAAATGAATGGATATATGTGTAAGAAATTGCAGTATTTCTTCTGACTTTGTTCCCTCCACAGTGTACTGTGTGTTCTATATTGTTTTTTGTTTTCCATTATTTTTTGGACATTTTTGATAAAAGGTGACAGCAGCCTGAAAGCTGAAGCCCCCCTAAAATGTGCTTCAGCCCCCCAAAATAATTATTGTGATTTTTCTTTTTTTTAAATTAAACTATTGTTTTACACATGGACAAGTTATTTATAACTCTAACATGCTACATGTCATTTTAAATTGACTTCAGTGCCATGAACATGTCTTCTGATCTGATATGACCTCAACCATGAATAAATTGAAATAAATGTGTATATATACAGTAAATATATAAATGATAATGACTTGTGTGTGTGTGTGTGTGCGTGCGTGTGTGTATGCCTGTGTGTGTGCGTGTCAGATGGGCGTGGTCAGTGTGATGGGTGGGCCCTCAGATGAGATGATAGTATTATTATTGTATTGTCATAATTAATATATAGATTTGACCAAATGTAAAAAAGTTAAGAAACATTGTTTGTCTATGCTCTGCTGTGTTCGTATGAATAGTAGCAAACTAAATGAATCACTCTTATTTGTTTCACTCCAACACTGTGTTAATTGATCAATGAATCCTGTGTGTATATTCAGAAAGACAGAGGTAGATGTTACTGTACTAGTTATTTTTATTCAAAAAGTTTAACATATTTACAACACATCATTAGATCATTTCAAATATGTACAAAGGGGGACAGGGGAGGGGTTTGTTTTGAGGAGTAGAAAAAGGGTGAGGGCGGGGGCTTCTCCACCTCTTCTCTCTCCTCCAGCTCATCTCGGCCTCCTCCTTTCTGTAGCTCAGTCCCATAGTTGGAGTTTTCTCCTGCTGCAGTTTCGTCTCCTTTCGGCCCTGAAGCAAGCACCTTCTCGTTCTCCTTCTCCATGTTGACCTCCACCTCACTGCTCACTTGTGCAGACTTGCTTCCAGAATTTTAGCCTTGGCCTGACAGTCAGTGAGCTCCGCCAAGCAGTCAACATAGGCCCTGAGGCGAGCATGCCCTTTCTCTACCTCCTTCGTTATGACAACATCTTTGTCTTTCACCTGGTTTTCCAGCTGCTCCACCTTCTCCGTCAGGGCCTGGATCTCATTCTCCTTCTCCGTCTCCATCTCCCTCTCGGTCTCAGTCTCAATCTTAATCTCCTTCTTCTTCTCCTTCTCCTTCTCCGTCTCCTTCTCCTCCTCCTTCTCCTTCTCCACCGCCATCTTTATGATATCATCTCTGTCTTTAAGATGGTTTTCCAGCCGCCACACCTCCTCCTTAAGAATCAAAATGTTCCTGTTGGCTCGGAGGATTTCGACATTGTAGATCGTCACAAGTTTCTCCTTCTCCTTGTCCTTCTCCTTGTCCTTGTACTTCTCCTTCTCTTTCTCTTTCTCCTTCTCCTTCTCCACCTCCACCTCACTGCTACATCCTGTATCAGGCTGAGGTGGCTCCTGGTGCAGCCTTGCTTCCATCAGCTTAACCTTGGCCTGACAGTCAGTTAGCTCAGCAAGGCAGTCGAGATAGGCCCTGAGGCGAGCGCGCCGTTTCTTCACCTCCTTCGCTATGACAACATCTTTCTCTTTCAGCTGGTTTTCCAGCTGCTCCACCTTCTCCGTCAGGGCCTGGATCTCATTCTCCTTCTCGGTCTCGGTCTCAATCTCCTTCCTCTTCTCCTTCTCCTTCTCTTTCTCCTTCTCCTTCTCCTTCTCCACCGCCATCTTTATGAACTCATCTCTGTCTTGAAGCTGGTCTTGCAGCTGCCACACCTCATCCTTAAGAGCATTGATCTTCCTGTAGGCTGTGAGGAGTTCGTCATTGAGGATCTTCAGAATATCTGGTTTCTCCATGGTTCACCACAGAGAGTAGATCTATCTTTTGAAGAAGCTGTTGGATGAGTTGATGCACTATTTTCCGAAGAAGTTTCTGCTCTTGTCTGAAACTTGAAGTCAAAAGGCTTTATGTCTGCAGGTGACAAGATGAAATAGTGTGTAAGATTTAGGTGAATTTGATCAATCAAACATTCAATATAAAACAATTGACACAGATAGAGAGACACCCGCAGAGAGAAGGAGAGAGAGGGAGAGAGACAGACTGGCTGGTTTATGCGAGAGATTGAGAGAGAGAGAGAGAGAGAGAGAGAGAGAGAGAGAGAGAGAGAGAGAGAGAGAGAGAGAGAGAGAGAGAGACTCCCCTCCTGCTACGTGTGTATCTGGTTGCCATGGAAACTCAACTGAATGCAACTGCTCTCTCCTCACTGGGAAGAGAGAAATCTAAACTCTGAGTGCACCACTCAAACAACTATAATTCAGAAACTATAAGTCCTATCTGTGAAATAAAGACATCGGGAGAATTCCAAGACTTTGCCGGACACACAGATATATTTGAAATTTGTGAGAGTAAAAAAATGGGGCCGTGTGTGCAAGTTATGCAAGTTGATGCTCCTTCCAGAAAAGTTTTCTCTGAAATAACATTAGACCCAATAGAGAGGGATTGTTTTTTTCCTCAAAGGAGCTACACACCTCATGTAATGTGCTCCTAGCATTAACTTAAGCTTCCGTCAACTTGTCCTTCAACACATTCAAACTACACATTAACCAAAAAATCACCAGTAAATTTTTGAAATAAAACTTCCCTCATCAATCACCATGGCACCAAGCCCCTTCGATTTGAATTTGAATCTGAATTTGATTGGCAGTGATGGAAGCTGTTGTTTTTTTAACTTGTCTTAAATACTAAAGTTAAACACCAAGGTTAATCTTCCCAATGTTACAAAACACATCGTTTGGTAGAATAAGCTGTGAAATGGGAACATTTCCTGCTGCTACAGGTGTTTTGTCCACAATGCCTCGCTCTGCCTGGCCTCGGCGACTTAAAGCTACTTAGCATCACGTTAACACATATCACTCATTAAGATAAGCAGCAGAAAACACAAAAGAAGCCAGCAACAATATTTTCACATTTGTCATAAAAGCAACAGAAAACACCACATTATCAACATGTAACAGCAGAAGCTTCATATTATACAGTGGTTTAATTTCCAAATTGAATAATGAGCCTGAATTGTATCGGTTAGCATGCTGGGTAAATACAGAGAGAGGGTGAGACATGACTTACCTCAGTCAAGGTCAGAGTGCAATAGCAACTGTCTTAAACTTTAACAGTATTTAAAGCAATCAACAGCCAATCAGAGGTCTCCTATCAAAATAGCAACTATGATGCTGTTCATCAAAGCATCAAAGGAGGTATTGAGAGAGTGTCCCTGTCAATCAAAAACATCTTCTATTTCAAATCTTAGCATCTGGTTGCTATGGTGATAGAATCACCTACTGATGATGAAGTTTTGCGATCATTTATTTCTGTAAATAAATTTGTTTCATTTTGGTGGACTTTTAATTGCGTCATTCTTGCAGCATCTGATCTTTAATTTTTTAATGGCTCCTGTCTTATCACCTTCTTGTCTTAATATTAATATATATATATATATATATATATATATTATATATATTAAATATATATATATATACAATATATACCTACATACATGTTTATATACATATACATATGCATGTATACATACATACACATACACATTGTGTGATGGTAGAAAATGTATTTTGTTTCATTTCATTCTCTATTGTTCATTTCGTCGTGTAACCAGGGGTGGACTGGCCATCTGGCATACCGGGCATCGTCCCGGTGGGCCGTTGACCCAATGTGGGCCGGTCTGGTCCGCTATGGGTTTTTTTCCGTTTTTTTTTCTCTTCTTCCTCTCTAAATTCCCTCCAATTGGGCCGGCCAATTGGCTACAGAGGGCTAGCAGTGTGTTTCCAGCATCGACACATATTATTGGTCTATTGTTTGTCATTGTCAATCAATCATGGGCTGACAGGCTCAGAGAGCCCTGACAGTGCTGTCAATCACAACACAAACCAGGGTGGGGCGGGACCTCACGGCATTGGCGGGGGAGTCGCGGGACGGGCTGCTGCGGAGACAGAAACTTAAAATGGATAATAAGAGTTAAAAACGCCCGGGTGGCGCTGAGAAGCATCGGGAAAAAAATCTGAAGTCTCTGTAGGTGGAGGCTGCTACATGAGCCAAACTGACGGACCTGTTTGGAGCCGGGTTCACCAGCCCAGCAGCAGCAGGTGCGCCGGGAGACGAGCGAGGAGGACTCGACAATGATGAGCGAGTGGAGGCAGACATGGTAAGTAACGTTGGCCTGGGGCTGGCTAGGCTACATTTTTGAGACATGTCCAAAACAGAGTAGAAAACGTTTTTGATTGTGTTTTAATATGCCGAATTGTGATATTATGGGTTATTATTGTTCAGATGATTTAGCTAAGCTAGCTAAGAGTTGCTAACGTCGTTTACTGTTGCCATAGCACCAGTAAACTTTCTGAGCTGTAAATAGAGATGAGAGTGCTTATGTGTTGATCCTTAATGGTGTGATCATGTACACTAAATGATCAATTATTCTCCATTACAGGTTGTTGTGATATATTTGAGTAGTCGTTCTCCCTCTGTTTTATATGTGGACATTTGGGACCACTGTTAGAATTTGGTAAGTTTATCATGTATTTTTTTATGTATAAATTCATACTTCATAATTATAATAATTTTCAAAAGGTTTTAAAAGAAACACACATCCAAAAAGTTGTCAACTCTAGGTGCAGGACAGAGGAAAACATTTTCTTTATTTTTCAGACATTATAATGTATCCATGTCCTTCTCAGGTTGACCACTTGACATGTGAGAGCCTGAGGAGTTGTTCCCCCTCTGTCCATGTTCGAGGACTTGCTCTCTGTCTGCCTCCACTCTCTGCCTTCACTGTACCAAAGTTTGTCTGTTGAGTCTCCTCTAGTCTGGTGAGTTTATCATTTTTTATGTTTTATGAAATCATACTTAATTTGTGATGATTAGAGACATTATAATGTATCCATGTCCTTCTCAGGTTGACCACTTGACATGTGAGAGCCTGAGGAGTTGTTTTCCAGACACAGGTAGAGCTGGCAGGGGCGTCACCCTGGGCCGGCCCTTTTGGGCTGGGCTTCAGCTGCAGATCTAAAGGCTGCTTCCAGGGGCATGGGGCCCTCAGCCTTTGTTTTCTTTGCTTCTGCACCTTACAACATACATCACACCTTATTTTCACACATCCAAACACTGTTAACACCACTGACGCGTAACATATTTTACACATCCCACTACGTAGTTAGAGCTATCTTGATTTGGGGTTAAATAAACTTACTTTTGGCTTGAGAGGTTTGTGTGTGGCCTCCCTTCTTGTTGCCATCTTTGAGCTAGGTGGTAACAGTAGTATGCATGAGAGAAGACGCCGCGAGATTTGTGGACTTCTATGTGGTGTCCGCTGAAAATGTAGTGGGCTGGTCTGGACAGACAATGCCAGGGCTGAATTTTTGTCCCAGTCCATCCCTGCGTGTAACTCTTAGCCGCAGTATTTCATCACAAACGAACATGTGAACATTATACAACCCAGGATATTTCCAACCAAAATTCAGACTTAAATAGTTTAAATTTATTTTACCAAGAGGTTCATGTCACACTGTATGGAGAATATTTAAGAAAAGACGATTTTCTACAACCACAAATTCCATTGCACAAGTGTTTTGCAGCAGAAAATACCTTCATAGGTGTCTATGGATGAGAGTAATACGAACTCAGAGCTCAAACAAAACCTAAAGAATCACGGAGACTGATGACCAATTACAATACATATGATTAACTGGATATGAAATGACTTCTACAAGAGGATATGACATTTTGATAATTTTGCGCAGCCCTAGTTTTCATTGAAATGCTTGTTCTCTCACATGAAAATACTTTGTTCTTTAAAATGCACAACAATGTTTGTCAGTAGGACTTGCTGATATCTTCCTCAACGATGAATGGACACACATTCTGTTCATCCACCGACTGCCCTACCTTACACATGGCATGAGAGTATGATTTTGAAGGTCAGATTTCAAAAACATCTCAGAGTTAATTTTTACTGTTTTAGATTCTTAGTACTGGAGATCCTTAACATCTTTCTGTCTAAAGTCGATTTTAGGTCTATTTAAGAAGACGTGTACTGTTTGTAGTGATCTATTAATGCAGAATGCAACAAATTGGCAGCTAACATGGTCTATCAATGAGGCCTAACTGGTTTGACCGCTATAGAGGCTTTTGGAATATATTAACTTCATATGAACGGCATATCAACGACAATAAAGAACCAATGTCTGCTGCAGATGTTCTTTAGAAATTTGTATTATTGTACAAAGATAACAAGAACTGTAGGAGTAACCTTTTGTAATTCATTTCTTTGTCAACATAACACACCATTCATTATGTAAGAGAAGTTTTTTATGAGATCAAATTCTGACCTGATGTTTTGACAGATTCTTCTTCAGCGTGTCTTACAGTGCAGGGCTGTAATATTAATGTTGCTCTCTGTCCTGCACCTCACATCACCTCTCTGTTCCTCTGGTAACTCAGACCAAATGCTTTCCTGAAAATCCATGTCATATTTATTTAAATTAAGCATTTAAATCCAGAGCCTAAATTAGCGAAGTAAATTGTGAAATTTAAAAAATCTATTTTACTCAATCAGCTGAATGGAAATATTTTATCAGGTGCATGTAGAATATATATGTAGAGTATTTCTTTCTTTCTCTCTCTTTCTACATTTCTTGTCTGTTTGTAGTACTTTTGTGTGTCTCTCAGTAGCCATGTTGTGCCACTTCAGACTTGTGTTGTGTCTCTTAGTCTTTTTTTTGTCTGTTTGCAGTGGATTTGTGTCAAATTGTATTTGTTTGGTTAATCTTTATAGTTATTTTTTGTTTCTTGGTAGTTGTTTGTTCTGCCTTAAAAGATATAAAACAAGCACGACGATCTCCATGACTTTTATAACTTCAGACGACAAGAAATAGCAAATAACGATTCAAAGGGAGCAAACAACATGGAACCTCGAACAAACACAGGAGAAATGATACATGTAAAATGATTTAGAACAGTCAATTATATTAATGATTAGATAATAAGATATAACAAATACGATTCTTAGTTTCAAAATGTACTCAAAGGAGAGACGTTTAAATGTGCAAAAGTATTGACATTGACAAATGTGACAACTGAAACAATAACATTTGTATTGGAAGCTATCAAATCTGCACCATCAGCAAATGTAGTCATCCTTATAAATCCTAAACATCTCATTTAATTCAATTCAAAAATATATCAGGCAGCACTATTTTGACATGTGACCATGAAATACTACAAATTGCAGCACTGACTGAGCTTTCTCATAGGTTTGACCCAATAGTTAATACTTTCTCTGGGCTTCAGAAGAGAGTTTCCCTTTACGTGCCACAATAAGAATCCTTTTCCAACATGAACATCTGTCTGGTGTCAGGAGTCAGAGAGAGCGAGGGAGGGGGCAACTCTAGGACAGAGGTTGACAGAGAGAAATTGGGGGAAAAGGGGAGAGAAGATGAGAGAAGCAACAGAAACAGTCTGCGATTGAGGCTTTTCAGACGTATCCTGGTTTGACGATTGGTCAATCTGTAATGGACATAACTGAAATAGCCACATATCTTGACAAAATGTCAGAAACAACACAAAAACTGAGATGTGTTTGGCATTGTCAGAAAGTTTGGACAACCAATCAGGGATGAGTAAAGTCATTTGAAAGCAATCCATCGATGTGTCTGCCATTGTTACCTCTGCCGAGGTCAGAGGTCATGTTTTCACCCCTGTCTGTTTGTTTGAAAGGAAAATAACACAAGAACAACCCAACAGATTTGCATGGAACTTGGTGGAACAATTTGGTTTGAGTCAGAGAAGAAGCCATTATATTTGGATCTTCCTGTAACATTTTGAGATTCTACGTTTTTCAACGCTTTCACCATTTTCCAAGGGAGCAATCTTGAAGGAAAAAGATCTGGCACATTTATGGAACTAATATCTATGAGTGAGTGTAGCAGCTTGATTGAATTTAAGGGGACTGATGGGCCTTGGCGGAGGTGTGCTCCACCGAATGCCCTTCTAGTTTTAACTGTAAATCTCCGCTGTCTGTGAAACTTCTGCTCTCACTTATTGTGATTTGCCTTCAGCTGTACTCTAATCTCCATACTTGCTCGACTGTAGTCTCTAAAATCACCTGTGCCTACACTTCACTAACAATTATACATTTAGGAAACACCCTTCTCACGTGATAATCTGTCAAACCAAGTCAAAATGAATTTCTCCAGTAGGGGTCAGATTGCCTATTTAATTCCTACATGAACAACATAAAACCAACAATGTATCTAATGTTAGCATGCTGTGTCCTGCTCACTGTTGTTAAAGCAGGACAATGGCTTCACATCTCACAGTGATGACATAGGATTTTATAATAATGAGACATATTAGCATTGAGTAATAAAAGGGTGTAAATTATGATGACTTGCTCTTATAATAACCTTGCTGGTGCAAGGACACTAATACTTTTAAAGGTAATGGTAGATGGCTCTCTGATTGGTTTATTGCATGTTATGCCCAAAACCCACCTCTGAATAGTAAAGAGACAAAACAAATCTTGTGTCGAGTGCAGCAACATTTTGTAATAAATCAAGTACTACAGGGAGAGTTGTGTCTGTTTTTGGATTCAATGTTTGGCAAAAAAATGTATGACTGAAGATATCCTATAATTAATATACATTTTTTTTGACAGTTTTACATTTTGAGATTGACCTGTCCGGGGTGTACCCTCTCACCTAATGTCAGCTAGGGTTCGCTCCAGGGACCCTCAAAGGGGTTTTCAACATTGTATTGCTGCTAAACACAGTCAGTCATGAAGCCAAAATAAGCTTAAATGAATAAACAAATTTAAAAAAAAAATCTTCTGACAGTTTCTGATCAATTAGAAATAGTATAAACCATGTTTTGACCCATGATAGGGAGGAGTAACAGAAGCTGTTTTGAGGAAAATAAGAGCCTCTATGTGTCTCTGCATTAGTCAGTTTGAGAATACACAACCTCTGTACTCATCTGATTCGTCCTGTGCAAAGCAGAAACCTGATGCCGCGCTGCAGTGGCTGCAGTCGTTGCTGCTGCTCACCTGACACTCCAAGCGAGACTGGCCGGGCCTTTAGCTCAACCTCAGTCCGGTTCTCCCGACACTCGGCTTGGCACCAGTACCTGTCGGCCTTCTCCCATGTTACCGCGGTCATGAAGTAGCTGTCACCAGAGACCAGGTGCCTGGGGGGGAGCCCTGTGTGGTTTGGACCTGAACCACCAGTAGCTCTTCACAAAAGCAGAGAGGGACTCCACTGTGCACTGCAGTAGCACACGCTCACCCAGGTAGATGTTTGGCCCCGGAGGCTTCACAGAGACACTGGCCTCCAGAGATCCTGCAGGAACAGGGGGGGCTACATTATGGGCTTTTTCATGCCGGGGTAAGGGTTAGGGTTAGGGTTAGGGCTGCTGCGCTGGCTTTCTCACTCTGCCAAGTAACGTCTCTCATCAAGACAGCAGGATTACAGCCAAGGAGTTTAGCTCATAGTAAATGATCCACGGAGTGAAATTGTAAGTACAGTATCTGTAGTTGTTAACGATTGTTACCTGCTTAAATTTAGGTTTACTTGAGGCAAATGAAAGGGAATATTGTAATGAGCTATGTTAACACTAAGCTAGCTAGCTAGCTATTTTGTTAGAAAATGTCTCCAATGAGCAAGAGTGTGAACGAGCAAATTTGAAATGTAAGAAATAACTATCGACAGCTCTCTATTCTTTGCATTAATATCTATCTCTAGTATTTTAAAACAATAATATCAGTGCCTATAGAATGTTGTTGTATATAATCAGTTCATATTTGTGTTGTCAAATTTCACAATGACCCTGAAATTCTGTCTCTTCTGTTATCTTATACTGAATGAATGCAAGCAAAGATACAGAGAAAAATCACACTCTTTCTGATTGAACCAATCTATGAACTGTATGAAACATGGATAATATCTGCAGCCCCAAATGAGCCCCAAAAAAAAGCCTTAGGGGCTAAACCCCCCCTTTCTTTCAACCCTAGAAACGCCCCTGCAACAAAGTCAAAAAATCTGAAGGGGTCTCTCATATCTGAAGGTGTCTGCCATACCTAAAGTGTATAGATGCTAATTAAATAACTGTTGTCAAAGCAAGGGGATATGGTTGACTGTGTTTTTTTTTCCTCCACAAGATGGCAGTAGTTTATAGCAGATGTCACCTTTAACTTGAAGCCTTGCTTCTCATTTAATTAGTCTTGCAGGTCTCTGCAGCATGTCAGATTTTTATAAGAAAAAAAACCCTCACATATATTCAGGAGCTAACGACATGTTGCAGTGCAATGACTCAGCTATCAACTGAACACTATGAAGCAGGGATTGTACTTCTATAGTTCTGCCCATTGTCCTCACAGCTTTAATAGCCTTGTTATGTCTCAATAGGAAACTAATTTACTGTATTACAAAATCTCCTCTTCACCACCTCTACAAAACAGCCCTTGCCTCGAGCAGTGTAATCGCTGTGGACAGCATGGTCGTATAAAGTCATCTTTAGTTGGCTCTGATCCTAGCACGTCCCATTAGACTGCACTCCGAAAAAGTGCCTCTGTGTGAGGTTGAGAAACCTCAGTAGTGTCGTGCTGAGACATCGTATAGTCTCCGTCAGTGGGTTGTCAGATTGACACGAGCTGCCAACAGGAGTCTCCTCTTGTGCTCATAAAGGATGAATGATTGGCTGCTGAATGTAGGAGGAGGCAGATCTGGGATTAGCAATTAGCTACAGGCCCAGAGTCGACTGTGTGCAGCCGAATACTGATGAAGACCAGTGGAACAAGCACAACAAAATACTTCCATACAATAACCCAGTAAAAGTGAAAGTATTCAATGTAGATTTGTTTTGCCTGTGGCTATAATGCTCTTAATTGTTGAGTAATTAAATAATAATGACTGCTGTATTCATGTAAAGGTAGCATTTTACTATTGGAGACCAAAGGGCAGCATCTTCTCAATAAATCAAGCTTTTGTTTGTTTACACCTTTACAATGTTTCTTTTGTCCAACTATTATTCCAAACCTGATGACATAAAGTAGAATTAAATTACTATTAGTATATGTAAATAATTTAGAAAATGATTCTAATTAATAACCGTCACATTTAGCTCTGTTTGTTTGTCACCACAAAACATGGTGGAAGGAAGTAGTATAAGTCAGGAAATGTCCCTTTAAACGTTGGTGCTTATACAGATCAGGGGAAAGATCCAGGAATGTTTTTTGTATTTCACAATGTGAGAGATTGAGTTTTTCAAAATTTCCCTCGATTTCTCTGAGAATAATTCATGGATCACAATGTTCAGGAAATTAATAGTTATGTATACCTGTAATACAGTGTAGATCCAAATAAAAACCTTGATGTAGTGAATTTAAATGTGGTTTTTCATGAGGGGCCTTGGAATGTCATTTTAGTTTTTATATGCATAGAGCTGAAGTTGAAAAATAAAACATAGTGGAGTCAAAAGTCCATTTTAAAAATGTTCTAGAAGTATAAAGAAAGAAGTATTCAAGTAAAGTAAAAATAACTTTACTAAGCTCAGTTGCCATCACTCTTGCAACCCATTGCAACCTCAATAGCCTCGAACATCGCTCACCCACTCCACTGCCACTTTTCTATAATGCCACCAGGACACACTTAATAAGATAACCCACCATAAGCCCATCTGTTGTCTGAAGGCCAGTTGCGATCTATAAATGTTTATGAGTTGTCTTTTACGCATTTATATTGTTGTTGAATGATGTTCACTGTAGAGTTGTTTTAGTATTTGTTACTAGAGACGTAATTTGTGAAGATGAAAGCACAGTGTTGTGGAGCTGACTAACTGAGTACCATTGTAAAGCGAATAAGAAGTATATGCTCACTGTGTCAACATTCCTCCAGTGATAATGACTCCACTGCCACAGCAGAGGAGCGCCACAGGGTTGAAGTCCAGCCTGTGAGATGCTCCTTCTTATACATGACCAGGGATGTATATCCTGCTCTGTAGTGTTTCCAGATAATCAGATTCACATTGATGGATTGTTTTGCATGCCGATTTTGCGGTTTACATTATAGTCAGTCATAATCTTTCTTGAAAGCAATGTGGGACGAACTCTTGTAGTACTGAGCCTTGCTGAATGGTAATCGAGAGAAAACAACACCCGAGACTGGATTTGCATAAAGATTCCTGCATATTTTACACAAGCCTGCGTATTCCCCCCCTCTGCATCCCAGCTCCGATGCTATTTTAAGACAGTGCACTTGCATTGCAAAAGCAGAAAAACATGTTTGGGATGAAAATAATAATCTGTGGGGGAAAGACTGCATTTCCCCTTTTTTCCCCCTTTGTTACACTTGGATTGAATACAAAGCCCTGGGAGTGAGGTGGGGAAATTAAAGGAAATGGAGTGTCACATACCCCTACAAGCTTCACAGCAGGATATAAGGGCTAAGGTCATGGATTCCTCACACACACACCATTACCTCAAAGTGGAAATCCTGAGGATGCTGCTACCTACAAGGCCAATCCCTGATACCTACACTAAAACTGCCTATAGAAAAAAACTCTCCCTTTAATTTCTCTTTGGAATATTGATCTGATTAATGACATAAATTATCTCATCACGCAGGTACAATTGTGCAGACACAAAGAAAAGCTGGGCAAAGTGTAAGAGAAAAAAATGCCTCCAGGCAGCCCCTGTGAGTCTTTGGATATTTCTCTTTTCTTCGTGTGCTGTAAAAAAGACAGGAGCGAAGGATCCAGCTGTGTAATTTATAGCTCTGTCACAGCACAAGCTCTCAATAAATTCTTCAACTGTTGCTGGAGACAAAAAACAAATTCAGTTTCCCTCAAGACCCACAAATAAGAAAAAGTTAATGCACATGACAAGCCGGCACACCAAACTTCTGTTCTGAGTAGCAAAGCACTAAATCACATCGAGTCCCAGATTGTTATTGGAGACTGGAGATTTTTTTATTGCAGATTCGCTGCTGCTGTGGCAGAGTCGGGCTCCTTGTATCTGTGAACAGAGCGACAGCAGGATTTGTCAAGAGTCAAGATGTTAAAATGATTGTATTATTGTTGTTTCTGTATTGTATATCTGAATAACTCATTGTTTTAATGAATTTTGTAATCTAAATCTAGATATGCAGTGGTTAGCGCTGTCGCCTCACAGCAAGAAGGTTCCTGGTTTGAATCCCAATTCTTCCTGTGTGGAGTTTGCATGTTCTCTTCGTGTTTGCGTCGGTTTTTTCTCTGGGTACTCTGACTTCTTTCCTCACAGTCTAAAGAGAGGGTGGCACATTGAAGACACTAAACTGACTCTAGGTGTAAATGGTTGTTTGTTGTCCCTGTGATACACTGGCCACCTGTCCAGGGTCTATACCCCACCTCGCCACAATGTCAGCTGGGATTGACTCCAGCTAATCCCTGCGGGCCTCAAAGGAGAAGCTTTTGATAATAGATGGATGGATGTTATTTTTACTTTTGTGTCACTAACTCAATTAAGATGTGACCTGACTTGAGATGCTCGTGAATAAAGACAGCTGACTCTCCTTATTTTCATGTTTCTTTTGTGAAAATAACTTCATTCGGGTTCAAGCTGAGGTTTAACCTCACAGACCGGTGATTTAAAATGTTTTTTTGTCCGACGTACCCTTTCAACACGTCTAGACGGACTCAAATACCTCACCACTGATAGATGCATGGCCTTCGAAGAATCCGTCAATAGTATTTCACCACAGACCACGCACAGCTTTTGCCATTGGGTTTTTCAAGCATTTATTACTTTGATCCATACATGTTGACTGACTCAAGTCTGACTCACGGTCGAGGTGTGAACTTGCTGGAAGGTTATGCTTATTTTGACAATGAATAATTTTAGTTTTACATACAAAATGTACAATGAAAATAGCTTGCTAAAACCTAACAGCAAGGACTTATTAAAATGAATAAAGTGTACACTTAAATTTACAAAAATGGGCTTGCAGTAACATGAAACCAAACTAAAAGAGTTCATCATATTAAGATCTGCAACAACAAATGTATAACTTATTTTGTGTTTATTTACCCCTAATGCCATAATATTTATATGCAAATATTGTATTACCTCCAGGAGGTTATGTTTTCACCCCTGTCTTGAATGTTTGTTTGTGAGCAACACACAAAAACTACTGGAGGGTCAACACATGGCTTGGTGGTAGGAAGCGGTACACATCAGGGAAGAACCCATTAAATGGCTCCTACGCCTGTCCGATCAGGCGTAGGAGCCAGGAAGTTTTTATCACTTTTGTTAACATTGCAAGATTTCATATATTCTGATTAGATTTATACTGATTTCCCAGGGAATTCATGGGTCTTGATGAAATAAATCAGATATATTTAGGGAACTGATGAGTGTGTGATATTTGGTGCAGCTTGATTGAATTTAAGGGCTACTTTACATATACTCATATATCTATTCTTAGTTCAGCTAATCTTTCCAAGTCCCCAGGGGTGCATGTACTGCTGGTGAATAGAATCTTCTCAAATATTAGATAAAAATGAATAATTGCAAAAATGTTTCATACAAGTGAACAATCAGTGTGGGCGTTGGGTGGTAGAATCCCAGCTGACCTTGGGCGAGAGGTGTCCCCAGCTTATCAAAGGGACATTTACACTCTCATTCATCTATGGTTCTTGTACTTTGGACTGTGGAGGAAACTTAAGGCACTGTTTGCAGGGAGAAGATGCAAACACCACACAGAAAGGGCCGTGCTAAACCGGGGTTCGAAACCAGAACCCTTTTGTTGTCTTTCAACTGACAGTCCAGATCACTTTAATACTGTTCTACCCTGATTCACGTTTGCCAACTGCAGAAGTACCACTGAAGTACAAACACAACTTCACCATACAGAATACATGCATAGTATTTGTTTCTTTTCAGCACCATGGACAGCACCAAGTGAAATCTATTACCATGAATCTTCCCTGAACAGAAAATCAACCTAAAACTATTCCAACCATTTCGTCTTCCAAACACATAAATAAATGTAGAAATACAGAAACAGCCTTTTTCATTGAAAACATATTTATTTTTCATTTATTTATGTATGTATTTATACTTGTGTCATGCCTTTCCTCCTTCATACTCTGGGGAGTAAGCTAGGATGGAAAATACCTCCGATGAATGCATATTTCACAATGTTATATTTTGTATGTTTGAGAGAAAAGTTCATCCATGATGCAGAAGGAGTCCTCCTCCCCCCCAGTGAAGCACTCTCTGCTGTTAAACCAAATGCATCAACTTGACAGACCGCTTGTCTTGACACAGCTGAAACAAGAACTCTCCTGGAGGCAAAAACCAATGAGCAACGTTTCAGCCTTTTAACTCAGGCCCCTGAGAAAACCTGATTCCTTATTTCCTTTGCACTTTAAAGTCTCAAAACGCTGAGTTTGACAGTTTTTTTCGGCGCGGCGCTTCAAAGAGAACACCTTCCTGACAGCGCTGTGTGGGAGACGAGAGGCGGCTCGGAGCTTAGCATGGGTGATAGCACAGGAGCAGTGTGAGTCCTTCAGCCAGCTGCGGCAGACAGTAATAAAGCAATTGGTTTCTGCACTTTGTAGGGATTTCTCTCAGTCCCCCTTTCGCCTGGTCTGTCGTAGAGACTTGGAATGACAGAGCTGAACTGTGTCAAACCCACACAGCAGCAGAGGCTGTTATCTTTTTGCTCACAGTCGACTGCTTTTTCTGCCAATGTTTTGGCGTGTGGGCGTGCACTCGCACACGCACACACACGCACACACATATGGCGATGTTATGTGTAATTGTGTGTCCTCAGAGGGAGAAACACAAGGCTGAGCTGGAGTGAGAGGGAGGGGAGTTATCACAGCAGTCACAAAACATCGCTGTTGACTCGAGAGAAGATAGAAAAGATGGATTTTGAGAGCAGAGGTTAAAAAAAAAATTGGGACGTTTCCATTTCCCACAATCCATCATTAAAAACAGATTTTCAATTTTTCACCTCTTCACCGCCGGCCGGAGACGTATCAGTTGAGAAGGGTTGTCACCTCATCGTTAAATGTCGTACAGGGTTTTTTCGCATAGAACCGGCTTTTTGATTGTCCGTGGAAAACAACAGCGGCGCAGCCAGACAACAGTCAAAGCCATTCATCACAATCATTCACATGAAAATAGCCGCAATCAGGCAGCCATGGATTCTCTATTTTCTCTTCACCCAAGGAGCCGTCATTCATCACTCCCTCTTTGTTAAGATCCCAGAAGACCCTGGGAGGGAGTCTCTGGTTTACACAGGCCCACATCCAGCTATACTTGTGGATGACTAACGGGATATTGACTCCATATGGGGGGGCTCCTCCTCACTCCTACTGTAGTCCTCATGCTCTCTCTTGCTGACGCTCCTCCTCCTCCTTGCCACACTCTTCCTCCCCTCCTGTGCTCCCTCTAATACCCTTTTCTCCCTCGCTCCAGCCTCCCGCCCCCTCCTTCTGTCCCCTCTCCACCTGCCAGCTTCCCTTCCCTCTTCTCTCTCATCTTTGAAGTCTCCCCTCGCCTCTTTCCCCTTCATCGCCTCCTGTGCCTCCCGTGTTTTTTTCTCTTTAACTGCCTCTTCTCCTCCTTCTCCTCCTCCTCCAGCCAAAAAGATTAGAGACCTGGCTGAGAGTCGAGCAAGGTAATCTGAGGTTTACAGTAAACACAGGGGCACAGCCTAGAGAGCTGGATGTGATATCTAAAGGCCTATGTGTGAAACTACCAACCTCCCTCTGCTTTTTTTCTTTTTCATTGGGGATCTCCAACGCCTTTTACTGCATGACAGGGGCGGTCAAACCAGGCATCGTGTGCACTTTTCAGTCTGCTGCTAACTGGCACAGATCAACCAGGGAACGGTTCTCAGGGCCGAGATGGTTTATAGCTGCTGGCAGCATCAGCACTCTCAGATGGAACAGCCGTTCATTTTGACAATAATGAACACACGGTTCATGTTACGTAACAATCGTTGTCATGCTGTAAAAGAAAACATGAACTGAAAAGGGAAATGAAAAGCTGCCCCCTGTGTTCAAGTCCAATGTTTTATTCAACATACATCCAAACCACTTCCTCATGTGAACTTTGTCACACTACAACTACATCATCTTCTTCTTCTGACACTCCCGTTATTATTTCTCTAGCTGCGAGGCGAACGTATATGGTTCTGGGACAATTTCCTGTCTCCATTTTGAAAACCCTCTATCAGCCAGAGCAACTAGGGCTCAAGGTAGCACAGAGTCCAGTTACTTGGCCTGCCCCTCCCCCAGACTCACCTGCTTTCCATCAGTCAATCACTCACTCAATATGTATATATATAACGACCCATTTCCTGTGTTCTGTGTCAGATGTGTTTGTGTTTTACTAGCTTTCCAGTGTTGTTTCTTGTTTCTCTGCTCTGCCTGATTCCTGTTCTGAACTGTCTTCTTGGACCCTGGATTTCCTTTTTACCTGCTCCCTATTGGGTTTGTTTGCCCTTGTTGATTACCTGCCTGGTTTTGACCCCTGCTCGTTCATTAAACCTGAACTCTTGCTACATCAAAACTGCTCAAGTGACGTGCTATTGGGTTCTCGCACTGCAGTTACTATTGTTTCATAGACAGGGGCTGGGATATCTAGTTAATACAATGTATCATTTCACCTCTGATTGTACACATTGTGAAAACATTCAGTACAGTAAGTTTACTATAATTATTATGAGACGCTTGTGTGAGGCAACCTTCTTTCTCATTAACTCTCAAAAATGGATAAATTGTATGAATACAATATTTAATTCGCCGGTTTGATCATTATCAAAAAACTGTCTAACACAGACATTCAGATTATTGTCAACGATAAGAAAACAATTATTTGATTGTCAGGATGTTGCAAATAAATTTTCTGTCGTGTGAATAATTAATTCAACTACTTGTTTAATCTCTGCAGTCAATTAAACCTGTGTTGTTATTCCGTTCATTAGATGCAGACTGAGCTATTTACCTTGTTCTTGTGCTGTACTGTTTTGCACTGGCAAGCACAATTAAATAAAATCACTAAGCTATGCCCTGACATGTTCAATTTCACTGTTGTTTCTGCCCATAATGGGAATACATTTTTATGGGGAACAGGCTGTTCCAGAGAGGAGCAAACAGAAAACAAGTCTCCAGGAAGTAATGACATTCAGCACATTGGATTCTCAGCATCCTCAGACTGTGGATACTCAGCTCTTTATTTTTCCCCCTTTCTTCCTATTTATTGATATTAATAATGTGGTCAATCATTATCTCCTGCTTTGTTATTTCTTTAATGTCAATTTTCATCCTTTAAAATCTGAATATGTGACATTTGTGATGGGATACACCTAATGTGATTCCAAACTTAATACATCTAAAGAACATCTAATAAAATATTAATAAGTGTTCTTAATTTTAAATAGAAAATGAACATGTCAACAAACATATGGCACCTCTTCTCGACTGTGACACGTGGATTAAGATGATTCATCATGATTACCTTCTATGTGGATGGCGAATCTCCAGCCCATTATTTCATATGGGCTGTAATGGGCAACCGCCCACTGCTCCACTCTGGCTCCATTACAGTGCCCTGCAAACACATTCATTCATATCATATCATCCTTTATGGTAAACTAATGATGATTTATAGCCGATGCAAGGATGGCCAGAGAGCGGTAGTGGTGAGTCCATTTGTGTTGTTGAGTAAGACCTGTGCTGTATAGGCCCCGAGGTGAGTTCATCTTGAGCAGCAGAGTGGAAAGGTTGCCGAAGAGAGCTCCACCATTAGTGTGAGTGGTGTGGAGGAGGAGCTCTAACGATGCCTCCCACTAACTCAAAATCCAAATGTGAAAAAAAAGAATACATGTTTTCCATTGACCTGAGCTCTGCAAATTGGTGAATGTTGTCCTGCCCACAATCAGACATGAAGCAGCTCAGCTCCCTGCTGGAGAACCGGGAGTCCGGTGGAGGGCGGAGCTGGAACTGACCGGCAGGGAGAGATCTGGGTCTGGTTGGTTCTAAGTGTGGAATCAAAAACATTATTGATAAAAGAAAAAAATCCACTTTGAAGCACCAGGGTTCAGGTTTTATTCGTTGATTTTTTTAGCACAAGGCTCTTCCTCAGACATTTGTAACTGTTGATCCCACTGACTGCTGACCTCAGTACCTCACAAACACAAGCTTCGTTTGTTTAAGTTTCAAAACTGCACACGAATTTGATTGAGACCAGCTGCTATGTTGTATCTTAATTCTGTGCAAAACCTTCCCACTCCTGTTTGTTGAATTCTATTCAGGATAACCCAGCCCATATGCTTGTGTTTATTATAGTTTGGATTATTTTTTTCTTGTTTTTAAACCATTGAATCTCTTGGCGGAAGGGGCAGTCTCCCATTATGTCTCTATCATCGTTTACTGGGATTTACAGACTGGTCTTGGGAGTTCTGGTCTTTTTTTTAAACTCTTGATTTGATGTGTGCTTCATATTCAGTATTGTCTGTATGTTAGCAATCCCCCCCAAAAATGGCATGGTTATTATTGTTCTTCCAATTTAAATTTACATTCAGCCGCAAATTGTCTTTAGTTTTCATCAGTAGATATTTTTTTTTTATGCAGTCTAGATATTGAAATAAGCAGAAGCATTACCACACTGCCAACTGCCCAGAGACATGAATTCTAATGTGTCAACATTGTGAATGATCAAAAATATTCAAGCAATTTGAAAATTCTGAATTAAAGGACTGTTTCCACAGAGTTGTAGATGATAAGACTGATACCACTCTCAAGCTTTGTGGATAATTAGGAAGCTGGGTTAGTTTTGCTCAGACAGAGAGAGAGAGAGAGAGAGAGAGAGAGAGAGAGAGAGAGAGAGGAGTCTCTGATAGTGATGACAGGACGGCAGGAGGTAATGTCAGCCGGACAAGAAACAGTCACATAATCTCTTGTAAAACCACAATTTGGTATTTTTGTTAAAATGAAGCGCACACGATGTAACATGTTAATCATTCAGCTTTATAGATAAGAGCTAGATTTTCATTAATCCTGAAAGAAATGATTGTGCCGTATCTCGCTCCATAGGTACATTAGCAAAGAATTATATAATAGTATAATAGGTAGGATATAAAAATATCAAGTGTAATGAGGAGTAAGAGAGGACCAGTGGCTAAATATATAATTATACAAGTAAGATTAGTTACAAAAGAATAAAAGTGTAAAAGAATAAACTTAAAACTAGACTATAATAGGAATAGAAAAAGTAGTATTGTACAGGACAAAGGTATTGCACATGATTTTATACTACAAATATAATTCTGTACATGAAAAGAATGGGAGTAAGGATATGGTTAATGAAATAATAAAAGTAATAACGCACATAAAGCACATATAATGAAAGATTTGTGAGGAGATGGACTTTGTTACAATTAGACAGAACCAGGATAAATCTGCTGTTCCCTTTGTTTCCACTGGTTTTATTGATTATACAGATACGAGAGTCAACCCTCCCATTAGACTTTTAGCCTTAGAGTGAACACGATTTGAGTGAGTGAACAAGTACTTTTAGTATCTCTGCTGTTTAGTACAAACCAAACTGAGGGTGTTTTTTTTCACTTTTCTATTTCCGTTCATAAAATATTGCCTGCCAGAGCTCCAGAGAAAATTGGTGTAATTCGTTCTGAGCAGCAATTTCTCGTGAATGTTTTCTTTTCCTTTCTATGCATATTACACATGTGAAACGTTATATATATATAAGTAAGGTATAATTCTATGTCATTAGCTGTTGATTTTCTTCCTGGTTTCCAGTCACTGGTTATTGTTCGGGCAGTGGCTGGGTGGGTTGGGGAGGTGATGGCTCCGTCTTAAGCTGGTAATTTATGGCTCCAGCTGCCGTCTCCCTCTCCCCAGGTGGACAGCTTGATTTGTCAGCAGTGCATCTTATTATAGGGAGAAAAACAGTTTCTAAGCGGAACGCATTCGGCGAGAGGATGTAGCACTCACTGCTGATTGGACACCAGCCTCTCTGGGGATCTGTTGTGTGGATACAAACCATCTTGTTAAAAAAGAAAAAAGGGAGTAAAAATCTTAAGTTAGCAGCATTTCTAATGTAAGATGTATGAAAATAGGGGAAAAAAAGGAAAATGTAGAGAAGAAAGCTGGATTTAAAGAGGAACTCCGTTGGTTTTTCACATCAAGGTCTGTTTACAGGTCTTGGGGAGTAAAGCTTTCCGTGGCTCCAGAGGGAGCTGCATGTTGCTGCTAAGTGGTCGGGACCGAACACTACAAGAAGAATACAGAAAGAAAATATGGGGTGTGGGGTTGGAGTGAGTTTACCAGTCTGTTGTTTATCTCTGCCTGAGGCTGCACTGGATTAAGGTAAAACCAGCCAGAATCTCGTACCAGACTCAAGGCTATCATACTGCATTGTGGGTAATGTGGGCATCAGGTTTTACAAAAGCAAGAAATGAAATCACAATGAATAGATTCAAAAGTAATATGTGTGGTTTTGTGTGGAAGCAATTCACTTACATAATATTAAAATACTGTATAGCAGCTGAAATTGAAACTAAAATTGTCTAATGTAAATAACTGGTGTTGAAATTGCAGTAATCTACTACACTCAAATATTTCACTTTAAAACAGAATTTCTGAATTAATGTGGACTGAATTAATTTAGCTAAATCTTAAATAGACAATTTCAAGCTGTGCAACTTCAAAAACCTTGTGCCAAATTTTTAAAGTTGCTCTTTTTCAATATTATTGTGTTTACAGTTTTGTGAAGCACAACACATTCAGTGGTATTTGAACAGTCAGTTGGTGCTGTGATGGATTATAACCTTCAATCTGCAGCTCCCCATGGCTCTACGGAGCTTTAGAATGAATTTCAACTCATTATTTACTTGCCCGCCACAAATCTTTATTGTTTTAGTTCACTCTCACTGGTTTCATAGTGTTGTCCTCGCCTGCAGCAAGGAGAGAAATTATTTCCCCTGACATTATCCCTGAACACCTTGAATCTATAATATTCACTGTGATGATTTGTCAGGAGTTTTTCTTTTGGAAGAAATTACTTTTCCATCTTACTTGTGATAAAACACACACACAAAAAAAGCATCTTGTATTCTGCCAAAGTTGTCAATATTTTATTAATCGTCAGTTAAGGCAATCCATTACAAAGCATTTTCACAAACCACAGTATGACGACAATATCATGTCCAACACCTGGTTTGGAAATTATTCAGCATGCACGTCAGAGACCAAGAGAGGTATGTAAACAACCTGGGATAAAACAGGAGTAGTGGCAAGAACAACCCATACAGTACTGTATGTGTCTCATAGGAACAAAATGGAGAGAACCCAGAGATACAACATGCGAGAAGTGGCTGACATCTCTAATTATCAAACCAAGCACATGGCAGATGCACTAATCAGGTGAAATGAAGGCGGACTACCACACTTCCTGCCGTTTTGGCACAAACATGCACATTGTCTAAGGAGGCAAAGTTCATCCAAACAGATTTGGCACTGAATAGTCTTCATAGGGGGCTTATGTACATAATTAGTGTTCAGCCTCAAAGAAAATTCAAAATGCAGGGATAATCAAACCTTTTCGACGGAGAGAAAATAAATAATTGTGTTGTTGGAAAAAACTTATTTTTGACTAAAAACATAATGATTTAATGCTTCACAATTGCATAAGTGTCCTTGCTGTGCTCATTTCATATTTATTATATTTTTATTGAGGGAAGCAGATTTTTTAGGCGGCCTAGTACTTTATGTAACAGGCCTCAGGGAGTAAAAAGACCAAAGCTTGTTGTAATCTGAGCATAGCAGCCCAAAAAGCTATTTTGTCCTACTTTAAGTTATTTTCAATTAGCATTCATTTCACAACTATGTGTGCACACAACATACAACCTCCCCCCCCACCCAGCTTCATATGTTTCATTTACCTCTTTACTCACTCAGTTCATGAGCTGCATGCTGACTCGGACTTAACAGGCCTCACGCCTGCCGGATGATAAACTTTAATAGGTTTTTCTGAGTAATGAATACCTTATAATTGTCTTGAAACAAAACAATAAGGTTTAATAATTAAAATCACTTTGAAAAGTAGGATCTAAAGTGAGTACTTGCGAAGTACATACATTACATAAATATATATATATATATTTGAATGATATTTAAGCTAGTATAATTCATAATAATTATTTAACTATATTTAATTACAAACATTTTCAAAGTATAGTAATTATTTCTTTTTGGCTTGAATGGCTTTCCGTAGAGGTATTCTGGTAGATATGAGTGTCGTGTCACGAAACTTAATGGCCTCATTTGGCAGCAGATTAAACGCTGCTTTGTCTTTTGAGGGGGGAAATGTCATCAGTAATAAAAAATTGAAAACAATTGAAAAAGAAGAAATATGGAGCCGGGCCTGTGACAGAGAAGTTCACTGCCACCGGGGTGTTAAGCAGTCAGAGGATGTGAAATGGCTCACAAAGCTCATAAAGCAACATGAATTACATCAACACAAAAGTACAACAGCCGTGAGAAAACGTATATGTAAGAGCTCCACATTCTCAGAGAACACATCTTTGTAAACCTCAGTTCTCCAGCATCATTCAAGAAAACTCTTTGTAGGTCTGTAAAAACGGAATAAACCCAACGAATCACAAACAAACTAATTTCTTGCCATGAATGTTTACTTTCTCCTCGAGGCAAATGTAAATAGCCACAGTTCAATTGTAAACAAGTCTTGACTTTGAATATTGTACACAGCTCAGTGACACTGTTCGTTTTCATCACTTCAAAGATTATTAGCGAAGAACTATGAATACAAAAAGCACACGACACTGGTGGAGACAGTGTGTGTCAGTCACTGAGGCTGTTATCCTCTTAATTTCACAACAGTTTTATTGTCGCTGACATTTTATGTGTGCACATCTTGAACATGAGACCAGCTGCTGCCGGCAGAATGACACCTGGGTCAGTGAATTTGGATATGTTTCCATATAATAGGCACATTTGGATCGAGTTATTGAGTGACAGAGAGATATTAGTGAATATAATGGCCATTAGAGATAACAGACACGTACACGATGGCTGTAACTGTCTTGGAAATATCAACGTACAGTCACTTAAAAGAAATGAAGTGAACAAACGTGAGAATATCGACTTGAATTAGGCCGTAAAATAAAACAGTGACATTGTGTCGTAGGTATTGAAATGGTATCCCAGTGTTTTGCTATTAAATGGGCTTGTGAGCATTAGTGTAAAACAATATTATCCGGGAAAATTCAAAGTTAATTCGAAAACGTGAGACGCCGACTGAACCACAAAAGATGGACTCGTGACTGTTCTTGTTTTTGTGCAATCACTTAAGATCCAATAAAAAAAACAACATCCAATGCCAGAATATCTCAAACTTTGTTGTGAGAGTTGTTATCGATCTGTTTTCATTCTGGCTAAACAAACCAGTTGATCAGGGGGAGAAAAAGTGGGTATTAGTTGATCATCAGTCTTTCAAAAGTTTGTTTGTTTGAAAATACCGAGCAAAATCCCAGACAATAGACCACAACAAATATAATGGAAAGAAACACAAACAGAGATGCAACAAATGAGATTTGGCGGCATGAATTAAGCTGTGTAATTTAAGACTGTGCACACTAACAAGGAGAGAAAGTGAGTGCTCTGAATTATGCATCAAGTTTTCTGTAAAAATACTGTTTCTGGGATAAATATGAGTTCATCTAAATACATCTGTATAATAGGGTTATTATGAATATACTTTAAAATGTGTTAAAATGATAGTGGAAGACTATGTGAAAGCTCATTGAAAACTCAACGTGGGGTCCTTTCCATTATTTTCATTGTGGTAGCTGCTAAAATAGTGGTTTTATCAGCTTATTAACTTTACAACCTTTGTGCTTTTTATTTGGACAGTAACTAGTGCATTCTGTTTGTATAAACGTTAGAAATACATATAAGACATGGCGCTGGGAAATTAGTGTGGCAGCAGCTCACAGCGGGTCCTCTACATTACAGCTTGCAATCAAAAATCATCCATCAGTGAAAATGGTCCCTAAACTGCTGAATAGGTTTCATCTCATGCTTTTATATTACAGTCTTTATCAAAGTAGAAATGGGTTGAATTTTTTAATGGAAAACTACGAGGGAAATAAGACTCTAATGCCCGCACTTCAAACCCCCCCCAAAGGAATAAATTATTTCTGCAATAAATAAATTCATTAGTACACACACGATCTCCTAGTTTCAAACACATCAACTCCAAAAGGTATCACAAACATGATACGCACATTCTAATATATTTATGCCTTCCAACAGGCCCTCTCTACGGGTTTACTTGCTATCCAATACATCACCACTTTGACAGGTTTGACAGCGAACGACTAAAACCTCCTTTTTTCACCGGGCTCCCCCTCAGCGCTCTCATCCTCAAGCACTGAGAGGGAAGTGAAACCTCCCCAATCATCAGCCGGCTCCCCCCAGAACTCTCTCTTTGCTCCAGATCAAAATGGAGTCTCATCGCGTTTTTTTTGTTAAGCTGTTTCAATATCTACGGAAAGGGCCTCCAAAGCGTTTCCGTCTTCCCCCTTAAAAGGACGGTTGTTGGAGGCGGGTTTCCAATCGATCCCGATCACACCGTAACCCCGACAACACAACTGTAAAGTGTGTGTGGGGAGGGGTGGGGGGGCTCAGACAGGGTTTGTCTGGGAGTTGTCGTCGGGGGGGTAAACTGGTGGGACGGTGTTGGGTTTGATGCCTCTGCTCTTCATGTAGGAGATGAGCTGGTCGGGGATCTCAGCCAGCACGTCTTTAGCCAGCCTCGCCATGCTCAGCACATGGTTGCCCGTGCGGTCCATGTAGTCCCTGAACGGGACAAACTGGGGTGACACGAGAGAGAGAAAGGCGTGACTTCAGGGGAAAGTAGTGTGTCTGCAGTTGTGTGTTGGGATTAAAGGTTTTGACGTTTGGAGCAATTGCAGGCATGCGAGACAGCATTAAAGAGTAGAAGAAGAAAAAGAAGCAGATTGTCGCTTGATATAAATAAAATGTTCCTATTATTATTAAGATACATTTATTTATCCCAAACACATGCACAGACATGCACAGGCACAATCATGCAATTGTAGGGATATTTAACCTCTGCTTTTAACCCATCTGGTGCAGGACACACAGAGCAGTGAGCAACCATGTACGGCGCCCGGCGAGCAGATGTTGGGGGAGAAAGGTGCCTTGCTCAGGGGCACTAGACAGGGCAGGGAGAATCCTTTGGAAAGATCAATCCAGGTTCGTCTTTTAGTTTTTTCTCCGTGGAGTCGAACCAGAGACGAACCAGAGACCTTTTCTGCCCATAGTCCAAGTTTCTGCCACTAGTCCACCGCCTATCATGATATCATTATGATGGCAATACCATAATGATAGTACAGTGGCGACTAAATCAAAGATGTAAACACTGTACATGACCTTGGTTTAGACCTTGGTCTGGACAAAATGCCTTCATTCTAAGTTTTGACTTTAACAACCTGATGTTACTCTACGCTTCTCTAACATGTTGTTCCGTTAGTATATTCAATACATTTCTGTCCTTACATTGTTTCATTAACTTACTAATACACAATTCTGTGGGCTACACACCTACTTAACTAACCTAAGTAACATCTAAATATCTTCCTTTTGACCTTTGTACCCATCATTAAATATATGAGACAGAAACCGCACAGCTGCAGTGTGCATGTTGTGTCTTTCTCCAGTAAATTGAAGGTTTGCAGTGTAAATGACTCAGCACCATTTGAGTCTTCAACTTTCTCAATGTCATCTCCACCCTCAACAAAATCTCAAACAAACACCCCGAGCTGATGACTCACAGTATTTGCCGTCACTACATGGTTGCTCTGTAGTCACTGGCGCCGGACACGTAGTTAAATATTTGAGGAGAGGCTTACTAGGGGATATGTACCCTCTATAATTATAATTATTCAATAACCCCTTAACTGACAACCGTAAATCAATTAAGTTGGGAAAGGTTTTACATTTTAGCCTCAGTGAGAGCGGCAGAGGAAAAAAAGATGCAAAATAAGAGCAAAGGAGCAAAAAGAACAAGGAGTGTTGATTCATTAGTTTCTGACGGGCAGTGGAAAGAATCTCCGATGTGGAGACCAGTTTGGAAAGAGCTCATTCATTGGGGAACGGTTTGGGAAATGTCATCATCACTGGTGTTTGCTATTACATGTGCAAAATAATTTGAATTAATTACCTTAGTACCAGACCATATTTAAAGACCATGTATTCTTTTTTTAAACGCACACAAAATTTCCAGTAATGATCACAGATGTTGACACAAACAAACCTTTCATTCACCTTAAAAAAAACCATTAGAAAACGTGTCACCTGTACAATGTCTCTTTCTGCCAACTTCCCTCTTGAGGAGATCCTGATGTCGTCACCGTCCAGCTCCACCATGGCTACAGACAAAAGATCGTTTTTTGAAAGAATTATCTCCGGTGTGTCTTCATGTCTCATTATACAAGGGCGCACATTCAAATGTCTCTCATACAGTTGATTGAATTATTGTAACAGAAGGTGTGTGTTTGAACAAACCACATTTTTATCGGGCATTTTTCCCCAGAGAACTTATTTTTCTCACCATCAAACTCCGCTTGACCGACTCCGACAATGATGATAGACATGGGGAGTTTAGCTGCCTGTCATGGACAAGAAAACAGTCCGTTGTCATTCAGACACCTGGAAGAACACAAACTGTATTTTCCAGGAGTTTATACTCCGAGCATTGATGGGTTACATTTCCAATTATTTGTGTTGTTCCACCATTTCAATTTTCACCCCGCAGTGTCAGGATTAATCAGCAAGCACATTTCTCCGGAGATTAAAACAATAATGAACAAAACAAAATAAGATAAAAATAAGTGCTGCAGAGCAGAGCATCATTACTGGATTGTGTGTCACATCCCATTGTGTTGCACAGTTAAGGTTTCCTAAAGACGGAGAGACAATACAAAATACATTTTACAACAGCCAGCACACTACACAATGG